>NC_052051.1:120328083-120662250 GCF_903992535.2 Arvicola amphibius | reverse complement strand
AGCTGAGGAAACAGGTGGACCACTGAGAATTCAAATCTTGGTCTACCTAGCAAATGGCAGGCCAGCAAGGCCTGCACAGTTAGACCCGGTCTCAAGAAAACAAAACAACATAAACCAACACCAAAACAACAACAAAAAAAGCTACAAAGAGAAAACAAAACAAACAATAACAACAAAACAAACCAGCAAACAAAGTAAGGAAACGTAGTATTGGTTCAAGTATTTGGCTAAGTATTAATACTTATATGTTATAAATGGCAGAATAAGGAATATAATCCAGACTTGCTAGGATTTAAAGCCGGTGTGCTAGGTAGCATTTTGTTGTTGTGGTTGAAGGATACATCAGTGCACGTGAGCGTCCCTTATAGCTTTAACATCAGACAAACTAGCATCCAGAGCACTGGAGTGACATATTCAGTATGCATAGCGGTGGTAGGAGAATGAACACTGGAAACAAGTCTTGGACTGTCAGCCCTGGGCTCTTTCTACTCTCTGACATCATCGCAATGTTCTGTGTCTCCCGCTCCTTCTCCCTTTCTCTTCCTCTTCCTCTAATTCTCTCTTTACTTTGTTTGCTTAGAGGATAAAAAAGAATGACCCAGATTTTTATGCCATGTCCCAGAAGAATACTGATAGTTGAAGCATATTAAGTAAGAATTTCTTAAAGAAAGTGTTTTAGGAGAATTTCTCATGTCGATATCAAAGTTCCCCTAAAGAGAGAAGCTTAATTTTAACCAAATGTCTTTTTTGGTGGCCCACACACAGCAATGCAAATGGCCTACAATCCCAAAATTGGACCATGGGAGCATATGAAACCTAAAGCTAGCCTTCTCGTCCTAGACAGCATGAAACTAATTTTGGAAATGAAGAAAAGTGCTTCAAGCAGAGAACTATAGTAAAAGTTAAAATAGTTCTTTTTTTTCTAAATTTCCACTGAAATAGAAAGGCCATCATTCACCATCATTATCATCATCATAGAAAACAACACTGGAATCCAACTGCTGGCATCAGTCAGTCTGGCCCAGAAGTTTGCTGCATTGTTTTGCACTCACCTGCAGAGATGAGCAGACAGGCCAAGCTGATCAGAAGCAGAACAGTGCCTGCTGGCTTCATGACGTTGAGGACTTCAGATTCTGAGAAGACAGAAATGCTGATGGAGTTCACAATCTGGATGGTGCTCTCCGGCTGTATTTATAAGTGAATCTATACGTGCGAATCCAAGCACCTATACATTGTCACTCAGCCACAACCTCCACCCCTATTATGCAATAGATTTCTCTAAAGAACAGACACTAGACACCACAGAAACGTATTTCAGGCCCTTTCCAGTCAAGAACAATAATCAAACATGATGTTTAGGCATAATGAAGTATAGTGTAAATAGCACACCCAAGGTTTCTCCTGTGCACCGCACGGTGATAATTGCAATCAAATCCTTCCCTTGCAATTTATATACTTCGGGCTTGTCTGTAACAGAGCCTGAGGGCCACAAAGCTAATAACAGCAACCTGGAATGGCATCTGAACAATTTGTGTATAATATTAATAGGGTTTGGCACCATAACTATGAGGAAATGAAAAATGTTGATGTGAGGGTTTTTAAGGTCAAGGAATTTATTAAATATAAGAAGAGTAAAACTTGAATGGTCATCGGTACAAATGCTAGACATTGGAGGTGGATAGGATTTACAAGGCTGCTTCTTTCGGTTCCTGGATTTTAGGCAGTGTCTGCATTATGATTGCTAGTTACTATTTTTAATCAAATCAGTATTTTATGTCAGTTTTAAGGATTAGACATATATGACATCCACTGTTGCCTTTCTTTTTTTTCCTCAAACACACTACACACTCTTCATTTTAACTCTTTTGCTTTTATTGTTCTACGAGAAATATTTCTGGACTAGAAACTTGATTCTGATTTTTGTATTTTATAAGCAATATAATAAAGTATTGTTATGATGTTCACCTAATCAAGAGCTGAGTAAGGATGACAATAGACATTCCAAATTGGATGGGAAAAACACCCCAAGACCTCATGCAACTGATAAATGGTAAGAGCAGGAGAACTTGTCTTCCCAAGGGAAAAGAACACCAACTAGTTATCTAGTACTAAGCGGTCAGGCTTGAAAACATACATATAAGAAGTGTTATACAGACTGAGGAGGTTACAGTTAGGAATATGAAGCATATATACGCTTTTATGCATACAATAACAATTAATGAACCACAAGGCCATGAATTTGAAAGAGAGCAAAACTGTATATATGGGAGGGCTTTGGGGGAGGAAAAGGAAGGGAGAATTGACTTAATTATCTTATAATCTCAAAAAGAAAAGAAAAAAAGAAATATAGGTTCCGATATTACCTTCATAAGAAGAGTTCCCTGACTATTCACAAAACTCTCATCTTAAATAAAGTTGATATTTTCTATTGTATTCAACATACCTTTAATGGTCTAAAAACACCATTTTGTTGAATTTTTCATTACAGGCTTGCCAAAAACCAAGCAGACATTTACAAGTTTATGGCCATCCAAGCTAGGTTATAAGTCATTACATTCTTCTTCCCGTGTCTGCACAACTACACAATGTCGTGCAGGTACATGCATATAGACAGCAACTTGCAAATGGAGAACAATAAAAATTCCTTTTCTGCTTTCCAAAACAATAACTAGTCACTGATAATTTCATATTTATCTAAATGTCAAAAATAAAGCAACACAGAAACATCTCTATAGAACTTACATTCTCCAGTCTTTTCTCAGGCACTTGAACTTGAAACCTATGGATTCAAGGAAATTACTGCACTCTGGAAATTTAAAAATTAACATAAGAATTTCGCATGTAATGTTAAAAACAATTAAAGCTATATACAGACCAGCAAGGGAACACTGAAAAGAGAATAGAGAATATTAGAAATAGTGTCTAGAAGTTTTGGCTAAGAGGAAGTGATGATGGAATTCTTGGCCTTGGGAGTTATTAGAAGAACTTGAGGCACATGAACAAACACCCAGTAATCTGACAACAGGAACTAATATGAGAAAATAATAAAACATCATTAAAGTGTAACTTTGTAGATTTTTTTGGTCCTGGGAGTTTGTTTCCAGGGACATGCACAGGCTGGTCAAATGGTCCTCCACCAAGTTCCATCACTGATGAAGGTGTAGTCTTGGTTAGGAGGCTAATTAAGGGTTAGATTTAAATGCAAAGACCTGACGATCAAAATATTCTTGCCTATTTTATGTTTTTCTTTGCCTCTGGAGTCCATTAAATTCACTGTTAATACCATAGGGCACACTATCCTTCTCTGGGAGTATATTTTATACTTCAGATCTCTCGATTATCCTTGTATCTGTTTACCAGGCTTCATTCTTCTTATGCATTCTCAAGCAGATAGGATAATTTACTCAATAATTCTGTCTATAAATTACATTATATGGGCCTTTTCTGACCACTTTATATAAGTGATATTTTTGAGATAAGAAAGCATTTTTTCCTTTTCCTTTAGAAAACAGAGCATGTGGATTTTATTTGGATTGAAAGTAGATATTTCTGTATCTGTAGCAATACTTTTCATTTCTTCAGTCAAATTACTTAAAAGTAGTCTTTATTTTCTGAGATCTCCTTGAAAATTTTCTTAGATGCATACAAGATAATGTTGATCCTAAGCCAATGTGGCTGTATCACAGAAACCCTGTATCTCAAGATTTCAGCTAGATACTGTGTATTATGTAGTTTTACATTCTGGCCAGTGGATTGTAAAATAGTTTCAGTTTTGTGTGAGTGTTTGAGAAGTTATTCTCTGTGTGTTCCATTTGGGCAGTTCTTTTCTTAGTCGTCTATAGCTTCTATTCCTATTTAATTTGATGATGATAATGATGATGATGATGGTGATAATGATGATGATGATGATGATAATGATGATGATGATGATGATAATGATGATGATGATGATGATGATGATGATGATGATGATGATAATGATGATGATGGTGGTGGTGATGATGATGATGATGATGGTGATGATGATGATGGTGATGATGATGATGATGATGATGGTGATGATGATGATGATGATGATGATGATGATGATGTGTCTGATGCTTGTTTGTATGCCTCTAGAGATCAGGGAATAGCTTTGAAGAGTCACTTTTTTCCTTTCACCTTTGTGTGGGCTCCGGTGATAGAACTCATATCATCAGGCTTGTGTGGCAGTGCATTTACCACTAATCCAATTAACCAACCTGTCTCCTAGAGTTTCTTAATATAGCCATGGTGACCAGTGTTTTACTGAGGACTGGAGAGTGCTTCTCTGCAGATCTCCTGAGCCCTACTCTCTACCCTGTAGACTCCAGATGTCTTGTTCTTCCTCATGAGAGTACATACAGGGCACTACTGGGAGCTGTCTCCTAATACTATCACCAGGAAATTCCATAGGACTTAAATGGCTGCCTCTTTAGAACACAGCTTCTTTGTCATGGTTATTGTATGAAAGACATTGTGTTATGTATTTTGTCTGGTACATTAATTGTTAACCTCCTATTAGCATCTTCAGTATTCCATTCTCATTGTTTTTAGTCTTTGTTAGTGCATCCAAAAAGCTTTTACCACTTCTGTAAAGCAACTCTTTCATGGTTGAGAGTGTAATTCAGTAGTAAAGCATGGATTTAGCTCATAAGAATTCCTGAATTTGATTCTGGCACTCAAAATAAAACAAAAGGAAGTCATTATTTTAATGTTTATACTTAATTTGTTTATCTTAGGGAATTAAACATCAGTAGAGTTTTGTTAGATCTAAAAACTACTCAGGAATTTCACTCCACTAGTCTCCCTGGGACAAAGACCTGCGGCAGAGAAATAGTTAAATTAGAGGTGAGATTAATCTACTAGTTTACATAAAGTAAAATTGTGAACTGAAATCTCACACTAACCTTGTTTATTACTCCTAGGTATCTTTGAAATTCAAACCACATATAACCTCTCTCTCTCTCACTTTCTCTTTCTGCTTTTCTACCTCACCAATTCATACTACACATACATAACATGATATATGACACACATATGCATATGATAATCATCATCACATGTATCTGTACATGTGGTGTTTTAGAAAAACTTTTATAGATTCTTGCTCTAAAATGCATGTATCAGAACAGTTTTAAAAGCACACTTTAAAAAGAAGAATTACGTTGAAGGTTGAGTAAGTAAGCCGGACCATGCAAGAGCTAGTGGTTATGAAGTTTTGAACATGTTTCTGGAAATCCAGGCAAAAAGAGAAAAATAGCATGTTAAGTGAGCTTGGGTTGTCTAAAATAGAAAAAGTATAGGTGCCATTCTGGTATTTTGGTTCCTATCAGTTTTTATAGTGAAGTATAGCAACCACATAGCAAGCACAAAAAGCTGTGAACAGACAAGTGTGCCTACTTCCCTCATTTACTAGGAGTTATTAACATTGTAAACATTTGTTTTTCAAAAGGAATATTTATTTAAAATTCTGAGGAAAATATGACAAATTAAAATGTGGAGAAGCCAATAAAACGCCACAGCTCTCATGTGGAGGTCAGAGGACAGTTTATGGATTCATTGGTTCCTTCCTTCAGCCTGTGGGTTTCTGGGACTGAACTCAGGTCATCAGGGGTGGCAGTGAGTATCGAGTATCATTACATGATGAATCATCTTCCCACATGGAAATTGTAGATTTGAAACTGTTGGCTCTGAAACACACACACACACACACACACACACACACACACACACACACACACGTAACGTTAAAGAGAATGATCTGGTTGTATTTTAGGAATACATGTGTACTTACATCTACACATATGTATGTAACAACAATGAATGAAGAAAGATGCCATGAATTTGGATGAGCAAAGGGGTATATGGGAGGACTTGGAAGGAGAAAAGGGAAGGGAGAAATCTCAAACAATAAAATAAATAACTTAAAAACCAACGCTGGGTTACACTGACAGAAAGAAATGCGTGAGTCACAAATCTCTTGGGATTCCAAATTCACATGAATGAATGCTGCCAGTGAGGAAATTCACCCAAAAGGGATGGCATTCTGTATGGTTCTAGCTACGTGACATCTGGGAAAGACACCGTGATAGAGATAATAGATGAAACTTCCCAGAAGTTTAGAAAGAGAAGGAGAGTGAGGAAGAGACACAGAAGGGCAATGGAACCATTTTGCATGGAATTTTAAGATGCATGCTTAGACATTTGTCAGCTTCCAGAGGAAATAGCAAAGAGCTAGACAAGATGTATACCATTGTATTAGATCAATAATGTGCCGATTTTGTCATCTGTTGTGATGAATGCATGCTATGGTGGACACATGGTGGAGGAGGTTGAGTAAAATTTGCAGAAGGCCAAATGTGAGAATTCTGACATTCCTACTAATTCTGTATTGCTCCTAGAATTCTTTAAACTATTTTACTAATATTTGGATGAAGAAGAGCATAAATGTAGGAAAATAAGAGAAAAGGAAAATGCTAATTGTTAATTTGATCAATGTACACTGCATGAATTAAAACCTCAAAGCTAAAAGTAAAATTGATACACACTGGTGAAAAGTTAAACTAAAAATTTTAAATAAAATAAATTTAAAAAAACAGACATGACACTTAAGTAAATACAAGTTTTGTGCAGCAGTTGAGTACATATCAGGATCGTCTCTCAATTGAGTACATATCAGGATTGCCTCTCAAACTGGAAGTTATCTCCTTCATACCAATCATTAGAAGACCGTCTTCATATAGTCACACAAATTGTGTTTTATGGTGTGTGTAGAGACTTCATATGGTTTGTATTTATTCACTTTCCCCTGAAACTAAATTAGTGGTCTCTAATTATTATTATATTGAGCAGTATAGTGTATTGAACATTACTAAATTCTGACTCAGCTCATCATTCCTCTTAGAATCCAAATAAAAACATCTAACTCCAAACATAACTTTTTCCAGGGACCCTGGAGAGAGTATATGGACAGACTGTCTATAGTACAGATTTGTAGACTGCATTTATGGGGAGGACAAAGGCTTTCCAACCGCATTCCCTCTAGAGGACATTAATTTATGCCAGAGAAGGAAATTAGAATTTTCATGAGAATTCAAGTAAATACTCTCTTCTATAAATTTGAAAAATTATTTCTTCTACGAGATTAACATAATTACATAATTTACCCCTTCCCTTCTCTTCTTCCAACCTATATACCCTCTCCCAGTCTCTTTCAAGCTCTTTTCTTTCATTTATTGTTGTTGCACAGAGATACGTTTTGTTATTCTTGATGATCTAGATTACACATTGCTGTCCCTCTTTGTGTTTTGCAATGTGTTATTTCTCGTAAGGAACACAGTGCAATAGCTTCCGCAGAGCAGGGAGGTACACTGCTTATTACTAAGTAGAGGCCACGTTCTCTTTTCCCATTGTAGGATTTTAAGAACAAAGAATAGTGTTCTTAGAGGAGTGGGGATTGACTCATACTTGAGAGACTCTACAGTCTCATTCGTATGAAAGGGTACAGAGGTGTGTAGCAACTTCCAGAAATTAACCTATAATTAATTATGACGTTTAAAGGAGGGGTTTAATGCTTCTTTATAGTCAGTAAGAGGGTGTTTAATGGTGTCTGCCTAACTCTATTAAATTTCAAAGCATTGCACATCCAAAATGTTTATTGCAGAAAAATAAAGTGGCTTTTATTGGATTAACAGGGTTTATTTTCTTTCAGAATGATAATTTAAGGGGAGCTATGTTTAAGTCAAATTATTCACAGGAAAATTAAATAACCCTCATTGTTTCCATACACTGCTACTCTGGCTTGAAACGTGTGTGATTTCTGACCCTTCCTGCTGAATGGTTTTTTTCAAACAGCCTTGTAGTGTTGTAACTTCGTGAATGAGAACCAGACCATTTTCTATGTGCTTCAGGTTTACATCTTATTCTCTCTGAAGACTTTAGATGATTTCTACTTTTCTTGTATTATTTTATAACATATTTGCCAAATTTCGTTTAGCCAAGTGTGTTTAATATTTCTCTTGGGGTTGTCTCCTTGCTCTTTGCAAAAAAAAAGCAAACAAGCTATCTTTTTCATTACATATATCAGTTCAAGTTCCCACTCCCCCCTCCTCCCATTCCCTCTACATACCCTCCCACTCCACCCCACCCCCATCCAATTCTCAGAGATAATAAGGCACATTGCTTTGTGGAAGGTCCAAGGCCCTACCTACTATATATAGGCTGAGCAAGGCATCTATACAAAGAGAATAGGTTCCCTAAAAACCAGCACATGCAGTAGGGATAAATCCTGGTGTCACTGCCAGTGGTTCCCTAGGCTGCCCCAACCATGCAACTGTCAACAACATTCAGAGGGGCTAGTTTGGTCCTATGCTCTCACCTTCCCCTCTGTGGCCTGGATTAAATCCATGTTTGTATCCTCTTTTAGACCATTGATTGTTTCTAAACAGAAAAATGTTTGAAATCTCCATCTGACATATTTGATCTATTGTAGAATGTTTGAGTTCATCAGCTAAAGTTTTGTGCTCTGTTTTATGGGAGTCATTTTTGCTTTGAGTTTCACTTTTATTGATTCCTGAGTGGTTATTGGCACATCTGTTGATTGGAATGCCTCTTCTGGATTTTGAAGAATTCTGTTCTTATAGATCAGATTACTCTTCAACTTCAAATTCCCAATCACTCAGTAATAAGAAATTATGGTGTTCAGAGGACTTGCTCCATCATGGTGGGGAAAAAATGGCAGGAGGAAGATGGCTGGCTGGATACACTGTCTTCACAGTCAGGAGGCAGAGTGCTATTGGTAAACTCATATACGTGTTATTTTTAGAGAATTGGTTAGTTGTCATTATTAATAATGAGTTATTTCAATCTCTGTATTACTATTTCCTAGGACTTTATTTTATATTGTTGCATCTTTTTCCTTATGCTTGCATGCATACTTCCCTCAAAGAATTCTTTCCACTGTTATGTCTGCAATTCTCCTTCACTGAAGTTTAATCATTGATATACCAAACAGCTTTTTCATGCAGTTATGTTAGAAAAAAACTGATTACTGAGAAAGATGTAACTTGGCAACAATGGGAGCGAGCAGTAAAATTGTCCAAGAGCAGTTAATGATTACAACTTTGGCATAATCTGTTCTTGGCAATGTTCCGCTTCTGATCTAATGGTATGATGGTAGACATGAGAACTAAGATCAAATGAATTCATTATTTATTTTCTTTAGAACAAGGAGCACAACTCATACTTGAAAGAGTATACTTTGTCCTGAACATCACACAATGCAAGACTTTTTTTCCAGCAAAACAAATTGATGTATCTTATCTTAATAGCTGAATCTGTCTTTGTGTATGAGAGTATGTGATTTTCAATTTAAATATTTTTCCATTGAAAAAATTATTAAAATATACTAATAATGAAGTAATTTTTAAAATTGTTTTTTGGTATTTTTCAGTCATGAAGCAATTTTATAGAGAACACCCAGACATATGGCTTGTGACATTATACAATTGTTTTAAAATTATTTTAAATGTGTTTAAGATATGACAAGTTTTCATATGTACATGCATAGAAAAATAAAAACTAGATTGAAAGATTACACATGAGGCACTCTATGTGTGTAAATACATGTATCTTTTAGCTAATTTTCAGTATCAATACAAAGTATCACCACAGTCTATGTGAATATTAAATTTTTAGGACTTAACTCATTGTCTATAAGCAAATCTGAACCTTTTATTTCTTTCCTCCAATTTTTCTCCTTCTTGTCTTTAGTAAGCAACTTTCTTCTCTCGTATTTATATTTGCTTGACTTTTATATTGTTTATATTTGCTTGACTTTTCCTAAGAGTCCATTTGGATATTTCCTTTCAACTGTGGCTTAAATTAAATTACAGACAACAGTGCCTATGCATGTTATAGTTAAGACTGTTAAGTGTTTATCTTCTTAACATAAAAACCATGAAATTGATAAATGTATACAACCCTATAACCCCACATTTTGATTGCAAATATTTGACTACCTTTTCTTTATAAGAACTATAACTTCTTGTGCCATTTGTTTTTATATATTTTCTTTACATTCTCAAAAATAATTTAGAACCATGGTAAATGTTTTTCCTCCCTACTTTCAGATCCAGCACATGAAATGAGTCATAGGATACATGATAGAGCTAAGATGCAGGTTAGAGACTTGCGTGGGGGAAGAAGTGCAGCAGAAGATAATGTGAGACATGTTCCAGGAAGGACAGGATCATGGATGAAAGGAGTCTTCAGTGTGAGGGATAATAGAGATGGACTGCAACCGCTGGAGGGGAGGTTCCAGTGAGAGACAGATGTGGATGTTCCTTAGAAATAGCCTTCCACAGAAGCATTATGATTGTTAGCAAGCATCACAAAGTGTTTGCGTGTTAGATACAGCTAAATTATATTACTGAGCAAAATTAAGTAAGTAAAAGCCATGATTTCCTAAATGAGAAATCGTAGTTTAGCTTACAGACACTGAGGAAAAAAATAGTTGTGATAAGGAGGTATTTAAGAAGAAAATAGGGGGCTGGAAGATGGCTCAGCGGTTAAGAGCATTGCCTGCTCTTCCAAAGGTCCTGAGTTCAATTCCCAGCAACCACATGGTGGCTCACACCCATCTGTAATGAGATCTGGTGCCCTCTTCTGGCCTGCAGGCATACATGCAGACAGAATACTGAGAATACTGTATACATAATAAATAAATCTTAAAAAAGAAGAAAATAGGTATTTTAAACTATATTTAAAAACTATTACATTACATCTGAAATAAAAGTCTGTAGGAATGTAGATGTTATTATGCTATAAATGGTGACTGAACATAATAATTACAGCCACTGTATGTTACCTCCTGTTACATATAAAATCTAAGTGAGTAGCATGCATTTTTATTCCTGATAGTAAGTAGTTTGTCTTTATTTTATACTATTAAAAAATAATGATAAAGAAATTAAAATGACTCAGACAAATCATATCTCAATCTTGATCAGAATGTAGTGATTTAAGCCTATAATCCTAGCACTTTGGAGATAAGGGCACAAATAGATAAATGACTTTATAACTTGATGTAAGGATTGAGATTCACCTCGAGAAACTGACATCAAAGTACAAATAATCCAATAAAAAATGGAGTACAGACCTAAATAGAGAACTCTCAGCGGCACAAATCTCAAAGGGCTGAAAGAAACTAAGGAAATGCTAAAGATTCTTAGCCATTAGAGAAATTCAAATTATATAACAATTCTGAGAGTCCATCTTATACCTGTCAGAATGGCCAAGACCAAAAATCACACTGCTGATAGTTTATGCTGGAGAGGATGTGGGTAATGGGAACACTCTTCCATTGCTGGTGGGAGTGAAAACGTGTACAGACACTTTAAAAATCAGTATGCCAATTTGTTAGAAAATTAGGAAACAATCTACATCAAGACCCAGCAACACCACTGTTGGGTATATAGCCAAAAGATGCTCAATCATACCACAAGGACATGTGATTAACAATGTTCATAGCAGCATTATTTGTGACAGCAAGAACCTAGAAACAACCTAGATGCCTCTCAACCAAAGAATGGATAAAGAAAATGTGGTTCATTTACACAATGGAGTACTACACAAGGGTAAAAAATAATGACATCTTGAAATTTGCAGGCAAATGGATGTATCTAGAAAAAAATCATATTGAATGAGGTAACCTGGACCCAGAAAGACAAATATAATATTTATTCATTCATAAGTCCCTCTTAGACATAAAGCAAAGAAAAAACCAGCTTACAAGGCCACAAGCCCAGAGAATTAGAGAACAATGAGGACCCTAAGAGAGACACACATTGGATTTACATAGGAAGGTGAAAAAGACAAAAATATCCTGAGTAAATTGGGAGTGTGGAAGGCACGGGAAAGGGTAGAAGGGGAGAAGGAAGGAAGGGAAGGATACTGGAGAAAATGTATAGCTCTTAACAATAAAAAGTGAGTCAAAGATTCACATTGTGTTGCATTGGCTGAAGTGCCCACCCTCTCATCACTGTATCCCAGTACAATTTATATAGCTATTTTTTGTGTAACAAGGTGATGATCTCTAGACATGGAAAACATATGCCTATATGCTTTTCCTTGTGTATCTAAATGATATCTTGGATCCTTTATCTAGTCACTCATAACACTTGTGTCTGGCTAGATTTTATTTGATTATATTTCATGAAAAAGTATCATCACAATGTCTCAAATGTATTTGAAATTTAATTGCGCTTGTATACTTACTAATTGAGCTGGAGAACAAACATAGGCAATGTTCATTCTGGGCTAGTGCTCTACCAGTGAGTTAAATCTTCTGACACAAGTCAGACATATGATCTTAACATTCATAACTAAAAACATATCTTGCTCATTAATGTCAAAGCCAAAGTCTAAACAATAACCACCATGCCACACATTTTGGGCACATTGTTCTTTGTCATGGTCATCTGTTGTTTGTCTACTCAACAAAATCTTCCTCAGCCCCGCTGTCTCATCTAGAACAAACTAGGCATGCATCAGCCTCAAGGACTGTGGCCTTGCTTCTTCCTTTGTTTTTCTTCAAGACATTTGCTTGGACAATTCTAGCACCTCTAGGTCTTCCCAGGAAGAGTGACTCTAACCACCAAACATAATATTGTCATTGGTTACCACTCCTCCCTAAGAATCTTTTACAGATATTATCAGATGCTACTTACTATTTTTCCTGTAGCACATATTACATCTCATCTCACTATGTATTATTTATCATATTTATTGCTTCTATTTTTACTTTATTTTTCCATTTTTAAATGCAAGTTCAATAAGTTATTGAAGAATTATTGGTTCTTATTACTTCCATTTAAATGTGTTTTCATCAGTACTCAGAACAGCATCTGCTCCAAATTGGGCACCCAGGAAAAGGCTTTTAACAGAGTGATAGTCATTGCTTTGAAGTGAATCTTGATATGTGGTTAAGTGCAATTTCCCTCAGGAAGGCATTATTTATAAATATCACATTCTCATGCATTAAAGTATTCAAATGACTGGTTTCAAAGACTTCCATGCTGATTTCTCAGATTGAGATGAACTTGAACATTATGATTGTAGGTTTTCATAGAATGGAGTAGCTACATGGAATATGACTGCCTTATCAAAAGGATTCTTGTAATTTTTAGTTTTCTTCTAATTGGAACTGATTTCTTTTAGTTAATAACTAAATTTATGTAACCCTTTGGATTTCTAGTGATTTATACTTTTCCCCCATTTTACAATGAATTTCACTCTTCATTAAGAAGGTTTTCACATGCTCTTTATTGAATGGTCAATTTGTTAAATATTCACTGTTCATCTTGAGCATTCTTATACTTCTCATTCAGAGTGCCTCATGATGTTTTCAGGAGGCCAAATACTTTGTGGATTTCAATATTACACAGCCCAACTACATTATTTCAAAGATAGTTAAAAACAAACATCATAGATGATCCATATTTTGCTTTTATGTAAAATATCTTTACTGATATTAAGAAGCATCAGTATCTTCTGATTAATATTTAAATAGCATGTTGTGAAGTAGCATTGATGTTAGCTTTATTACTGCAATGAAAATTCCAAAAGTGGTAGAGTGGAGATATTTTCACAGGACTCTATTGTGATGGAGACTGTATTTTGATGAGAGAAGAAGGATTTTGATGCAAATTACGGAGTCAAGTTCAGTATTCTCTGTTGTATCAATTGTTATATTAATCCCAGACCAAAAGGTAATCAATTCGGCAGAATTTACTTTATTGACAAATTAAAGGAAACAGACATATTGACCTACACAAGACCCACACCGAGAAAAAGTTGTTTTATTTTTTTTTTAATTTATGGGATTTGCCAGAGAAAAGCAAAAGTAGAAATCAAAAAAATTAAGCTGAGAGGATAGGCAAGCTGGCCGAAAATGCCAGCTCATGTTCAGCATTTCCCATGATGCTTTAGGTTGATCTTCCCAGAACTTTTCCTATGAGAAAAAAAAAATGATAAAAATATGCTTAATGCAGTATCTTCAGAGTTTGTCACAGTGCCCAGGGAAATTTCATGGTACCACCTCTTTGATTATTGGGTTTTGGTGGTGTCTAACTGCTATTCAGCAGAAGTGAATTGAATCCCCTCATCTAAGCGTGAAAAGAATGAATCTTAGACTAATCTCAACTCTTAGTCTTGAACTTTCAATAGTCATCACTCACTGTTGAGGAGTGAAATGTAGATGGATGGAGAAATGTGCCAATAAGCCATAAGTCATAGTTCTGTCTCGGCAGAATATTTAAGAAAATGAGCCAAACCTTGAAGCTTTTTACATTTTATAGCAGACTGCACATGCAAGTTTTTTTTTTATCAGGTGTATGTCCTTCCATTCATGCAAATCTCATCCTATACCTCAAACTTCTGTGGAGAAGAATTGCTTTGAATTGGATAGATATTTTACACATTAATGTGCTGATTAAATATTGAGATCAGAGCCGGACGGTGGTGGCACACACCTTTAATCCCAGCACTCGGGAGGCAGAGGCAGGCGGATCTCTGAGTTCGAGGCCAGCCTGGTCTACAAGAGCTAGTTCCAGGACAGGCTCTAGAAACTACAGGGAAACCCTGTCTCAAAAAAACCAAAAAAATTTATTGAGATCAATATTGACATTTTAAACTAATTTTTTTTATATTGGAATTCTATCTTTATTTTTTTATGTTTTTTTTCCTCATTTTTTTTATTAAAGATTTCCATCTCCTTCCCTCCTCCTCCCTCTTCCCTCCCCTCCCTTCCACCCATACCCCCACTCCACCCCTCTCCAAGACAAAGAGCCATAAAAAAATAAGAAAAAAAAACAGGCCTGAAAAGATGGCTCAGTGTTTACGAGAACATTGGCTGCTCTTGCAGAAGACCTGGATTTCAGTCCTAGAACCCACATGGCAGCTTACAACCAACTGTAGCACTTGTTCCAGGGAGTCTGAGACCCTCTCTGGCCTCCCTTGGCATCAGGCATGTACATGGTGCACAGACATATGTGCAGGTAAAGCACTTACATACATAAAACAAAAATGAATAAATATTTAAAAAATAAAACAATGAAAAGTATAAGACTTATTAAAGGTAAACTGTTATATGCAAAATGTATTACAAAGAAATTCCCAAATGTTCATGATAGGTACAAAGTAGTTAAAGTGTTTTGAAATAATTGGTTTATTCACTTTTGAGACATTTCTTTTCAATCCATTTTCTGGAGGTGTATTTTTTTTAGTCTTCATTGGAGATATGAACATAACATGCTAGAATAGCTCAAAAATATTAATCTACCATTGGAAGCTTCTGCTCACAAGACAGGTGTGGTGAGAACAACACTTACGCCAATGCCTTGCAGAAGGCACATTTATTTCCATATGTCTGACCATCAGAGCCACAGAGGGGGTCAGATTCCCGAGTACAGAAGACATTGGGGTTACGGAACTCACCACAATTAATCTACAATGAAAAAAACAGCACCAATAATAGTATGTCTAATAGAATGCTTAACATAATGTATACTGAAATAGATACTTAGGTAGAACATTTTGCTTCACTGAGACATTTTATTAAGCAATAGGAATGTGAGAAATGCATTATTATACCTGAGTAAGTTAATAAGGCCAAATGCTACAAGACTTTTTATTCCAACATTAAATTGAGAGTAGTTTTGGGTAATATATGCCATTTCTTTATTAACAAGTACTGTGTTAATGTAATAGCACTTATGCATACTATCAAAACATGGATGGTCCTGGTAGGGCAGTTTCTAGACAGTACTTGAAGCTTCTTAGTTTTTCCTGTGAATGCAATACCCCTTTATATACTAGAAACAAAAATCTAATGCCTTTGCACTAACTTACTCAAAGAATCTGTTTGTAAAATATGAGCTTTGCTGACTACAATAGTAATTTATTATTGGTCCCCTAAACTTTTGTGTTTAGAAGGATCTTGAGGTTTCATTCAGACTTATGAGCACATTTGTTACATTGAATTAAGAGCTGTTATCACAGAAATGCATGGTAGTATCTATGTTAATAACATCCTATCCATTACACTAATCAAAAATTATTTAAATAGTAGCAGTAAGATGCTTGTTAATACAAGAACAATATAATTGATATTTGGTGTACTTTTATTTCCAGGATATTGACAACACGAAATCCATTGAACAAAACTTCAGATATCAGAAGTAACAGCAATATTTACATATGAACAAAGCTTTAATCTTCTTCTCCCTCCACGAAAATAATATCCTTGTGTTTTTCAGTACCTCCAAGTTAATCATTTTCAAAGATATTACTTCATTTAAATCTGAAATTCCACCAAGAGATAAAAGACTAGTGTATTTTGGAATTGAAGGCCTTACCCATGCTTGAACATATTCTTTCTCATTTGAGTCCAGAATTTCCAATAATCTACTGTGGTTGAATAATTGAATAATAATATATCATTATTGAGAGAATTAGACTCAGTGTCACTTTGTGACCACAGTTATGATCAGGACACCCAGATTTCATTAATAGAGTTTATCAGTTTTATTGAACAACATAAATGTTATAGATACTGAAATTGTATTGTACTATAATTCCAGCTAACTGAGTAGATTTTAGCTGTTATTATCATGAAAAAATGGTTAACTATTTGGAGTAATAGATATAGTACCTTTACAATAGTATCATTTTATTTATTTTACCCTTTAACATCATGTTGTATACCTTGTTTTGGAAATAGAACACCATTAAAATTTGCCCAAACCAAATTTGCCCACATTTTTGCATGGGAAATTCTTCAATGAGCACCACAATTGATCCAGCCTCTTTTTCCTTGGGAAAGCAGCTACAAAGACAGGTGATTGGGGAGATCATTCTCTTTGAATATTTCTCATCCCCTTAGCATTCCTCAAGTTCACTCACTACCTTCTCCTGCCACTTGGAAAAAGATTAGGAAGAGCAAAGGGTTTTAATAAAGAAATTCACACTGATCAGCCAGCTTGTGAACAAACTGCCTCACAACAGATAGCTCAACACTGATAATTAGTGGGATGCTTCAAAAACCCTGCAGTGACTGAGACGTGTTCTAGAACTTTCTCTATTGTTGGTTGTGTTATCCTGAGTGAAACAATTCCTGTGTTTTTAATTACTTGAATGAAGAAAGCATCTCTCAGACACCTGCTATGCCTTGTTCCAAGATTCTTAGGGCCGTCTCAGAGACCAAATATGGCATAGGGATTTGCATCATTATTGTGGAACGTTTAAAATGGTCCTGGATTGGATTGCAGAAAGATTGCCTCTTTATTGGAGGCCTTTTCTTAAGGAAGCTACAAGAGTTGTTTCCAGTCACATAACCTGGTATTTTTCATCGCTGATACACTAGTGGCCTTTCTAGTTTAGATGGTCTCAGAGTAGCTATGACTTCTTTCAATGAAGTCATTTAAATGAAGCTTTTTCTTCATTCAGCTGGATGAGAAATGTGACTTTTCTTGCCTCAGTGTTTCTTCTGTATTTAGGGAGGCCTCTGCTTCACTGAAAAGTTTAATCAAGATTGTTGGCATCAGAAGAAAAACCTGGATATCGAAGAGTCACCAAATGTTGCGGCAGTGTGATGGGTAGAATGAGACCGTAGCTCCTACCCCAAAGGAGAAACATTAAGATTTACTATTGCCATGCCTTTCATCTGCCTGAGTTCCTTCTGTTTAATTTGGTTGTAGGTGCCTGAATGACATTCAAATGATGTGCTTCTTAGTGGAGGCTAAAGCAGATCCAGACTGGGAGAGATGAACAAGTTACCTTTTCTCCACGTAGGTTCCATTCGTGGAGGATTAGGGGTGTTAGGAGAACTGAGATGCCCCCTGGATCTAATAAAAATGCATCCAAAGAGTTGTGCTCTGAGGCAGTTGGTCCCCAAATGGAATTAGACTGAGTTGGACTTGAATTTTGCTTCTCATACTTATCAGCTTCTTTACATTGGGTTTAATTGTCTAACATATACAAGAGGCTGGTAACACCTATTTGTGGGACTGATGTATTAATTACCCCCCTAAAAACACTTTGTAAAATATCAAGTTCTATGTGGAAGAGTATTATCATAAACAACATCCTGGTAAACTGTATCATATCCTAGAATTTTGATGTGGTTGCTTCCCTATTTTAATGTGATTATTCTAATATTTGAATTGCTTTCAGATTTAACAAGAAATACCACTCAATTTTCTTTGATATTCAAGACTTATATCAGTCGTTTATCCCAGTATTTTCTCCCTCCCCCTCACCTGATCCCTCCTGTTCCCAAGACTGGAAATTGAGGGGTGGGGATTTGGGGGGAGAGGAAGAAAGTGAGTGCAATGGAAACTACAAGAGAAACCCTATCCAAGAGTCCTGGTAATGCGTCCGGTACATGGGATCCTGAACTGGCCAACTTCTGTAACCAGGCAAGGGCTCAAGTAATGGGATTAGGGCACCAACCCAACCTCAAGACCTGCCTCCTTCAATTTATCCTGCCTATAGTGTTCTGGGACTGGAGCCTAGCAGAGCCATCATCAAAGACACCAGAGAGACTTCATCCACAGCCAAATGTTAAGCAGAGCTCAGGAAGTTCTGCGGGGGTAGGGCGGAGGAACCAGAGAGGTTAGAGACACCATGAGAACACAGAACCAACTGACAGGAACTCATGAGGGCTTGCAGAGATCAGGGAGCCTGTGGGGTCTGACCTAGATCCTCTGCATATATGTTATTTTTGTATAGGTTGGTGTTCTTGTGGAATTCCTAACAGTGGGAACGGGGGCTGTCTCTTACTTTTTTACCTTTTTGTGATATCAGTTTCCTCCTACTGGATTGTCTTGTCCAACTTTGATACGATGGTATGTGCCTGGTCTTAACTATAGCTTGTTATGCCATGTATGGTAGATCTCCCTGGGAGGCTTGATCTTTTCTGAGGGTAGGAGGAGGTGGTAGATCTTTGGGAGACGGTTGGGGGGAGAGATACTGAGAGGATGGGAGGGAGATGAAACTGCAGTCTGGTTGCAATATATGTGAGAAGAACATACATGTAAAATTTATAGTCCGTTCTTGGGTATCAAACTGAGTATCGGCCTGCCCCCTTGTGGTTGCTCAAAGAACTGTTATCTGCTAAAAAAAATAAATTTGGAAAGATATGACATTTCAGTACTCAGATTAGCAGTATTTACTGAGTGAATAGAATTGTTTAATTTTGTTGAAATTTGAGCACCTATACTTATAAAGTCAACTAAAGATTCGAGATGGTTACTGTTTTAATCATCTTAAGTTTACAGAACAAGCCAATGAAAATGTACGTTCTCACACACAAGCACAAGGGCTTAAGGGGAAAAGGGATGTCTTTTAAATCACTCCCAGTCAATCCAACTGCATCCTTCATCAACTCCAGTCTTTCTAACCCACCTCTGTCTAGACCAGTGATTTTTAATCTGTGGGTCATGACCCCTTTACAGGGGTCACCTAAGATGACAAGAAAACACTCATATTTATATTATGATTCGTAAAAGCAGCAAAATTACAGTTATGAAGTAGCAATGAAAATAATTTTATGGTTGGGGATCACCACAACATGAGAAACTGTGTTAAAGGGTTGCAGTACTAAGAAGGTTGAGAACCACTGGTCTAGATTAGCCTTCCCCTTCTATGTGCCTCTCTTCTCTTAGAAGTGATCAGCAAAAATGATGCTCACAAGAATACTTGCTACTAATGAACCTTCGCAACTCTTGATCATCAAAATATTTTTAAACTCCTAGATTTATAATATGTCAGTTCCCTTGTTCTTCAACTATTTCTTTTTGTTTTTTCCTCTTTAATATTCCCTCTAAGAATACACATTTTCTCAAATAATACTTATCCAGCCCAGGATTTAATTTTGAATTTTCATTAATAATTCAATCTCTAATTTTTATATGTCAGAGAATTAAGACACCTTAATTCGTAGTTAAGAATTACTTATTTCCGAAGCATGTCTTCTTTTCCTGTCAACTAGACTTTTATTCTACGTGATTCATTTTGATGAAAGTGCTTTTCTTCAAATTCCTCAGCCTGCTCTCTTACTGAAGTTGCCATTCCCCCCCTCTCTCTTTCTCTCTTTCTTTCTTAACTTCTCTTCTACGCTAGTTCCATTTAGTACCTGCAACAGTCCTTAGCATTTCTTGTCTGACCAATACCATAATAAATTCAGTTCTATACAAGCGATTTCCTACTGGTATCTAATCCTTTCTACATTTGAACAAATGTTATTTTAAACTATGATTTTCATCATATTCCTTGCATAAGGCAGGATGACAATAATCAGCACATCAGCTTTGCTAGAGAATAGTTTGGTTGAAGCCTTTGACAGAGAATACATGGATCTGTGATGCTGATTACAGCTAAGTCAATAGGGACACAGCAGTCCTGGGGCTTGATCCAACCCACTTCCTGCTGCTGAGACTTAACCCACATTCTCTTCACCAAGCTTCATAGTTCCACCTGTGGTTACATTGGGGATACTCTCCAACCGCTTCAAACTGCATTTAAATATTACCAGTACATGATTGGAGCTAGAAAATATATTGAGTGAGGTAACCCAGACCCAGAAAGACAATTTTCATATGTACTCACTCATAAGTGGTTTTAAAACATAAAGCAAAGAAAAGCAGCCTACAAATCACAATCCCAGGGAACCCAGACAACAATGAGGACCCTAAGAGAGACATACATTAATCTAATCTACATGGGAAGTAAAAAGAGACAAGATCTCCTGAGTAAATTGGGAGCCTGGGGACCATGGGAGAGGGCTGAAGGGGAGGGGAGAGGAAAGGAGGGGAGCAGAGAAAAATGTATAGCTCAATAAAATCGATAAAAAAGAAATAAAAAATATTACCAGTACATTAATTTTAAGCAAAACTAAGGTAGTTGGGAAGATTCAAGAACCTCAAACTCAGTAGTAGAATGTTGTTTTACAAATATTCTAAAATTAATCAGTCTTTTAAAATATAATAGTTAGTTGTGCCTAAAAGCACTACAGAAGAAACTGTTGTTAGGGCCACACATTTAAATGGCTCTTTAAGGGTAAGACATCCAAACTTTGAGCCTGGAAAGTGAAAATAATAGAAAAGCAGAAAACATCTATTCTCTCTGGTGCCTAGGCTTGTCTGGTATGGCATTCATTACATTAACTAGTTAGTCTTAAAGTTAGATGATTCTCCTGCCTCAGCCTTCCCAGAGCTGAGGCCACATGTATGGGTATAACAAAACACACCCAGTTACCATGAAGGATGGTTGGGAAAGAACATGAAATTTATAAAGACCTATAATTAGGAGTACACTATAATTTCCCAGATATGTGTCATGGACAAAATTCCTGGCCTGGGAAGAATGGCTTAGGTGCTGGAGGAAACCTGCCTTCCTTTTGTCTTGGCTTGAGCCAGCATGTTCCTAATATCACTAATTCCTTCGACCCTACTCTCCCCTTGGCCATGAAGAAAGAAGAGTCAAGCTGCTTGGGTGTGGTCTGGGAGGGCAGAATCTTCCTTTTATTTTATATTTCCAAGGTGACAGCCTTGGCAGTGCAGGCTTGGTTCACAATGATTCAAATATTTAGTTCAACCAGCAAGAGGCTTTAGATAGCAATGGACCTCAACCTTCATCTTCAAAGGTAAAAATGGAGGTATTGATAAGGAAAAGATATCAACCAAAAACACGACAAGTAACTGTGAATTAGATGTCATTCACCTTGTCTCACTCCAAACCAGTACTTCACACTCTATCTTGGTTGCCGTTCCTTTCTTTTTTTTTTAATTGCTAGGTTTGTTCTGTGTAGGTATCATCTGTACAGTTGTTTAGAATGCAGATTCAAACCCCTGAACCATTCAACTGTTACTGAAGGTCTTCCATGAGGATTCGTGTATTCAGAAAGCACGTTAGGGGACCCTGAGGCAAGCAGACTGTAAGATAATGGCTAATGGAAAAGAACAGGATAAATAAATGGGAGATATAACATGAACAATATAAAGTACAATTAACTCTCAGAAAAGAAAATTCCAAGAAAGGAAGTGACCTGATGGTTAATGAGAAAACTGGGATTAAGTTTCAAATCCTTTAGTTTTATGTACAATGCTTCTATTTATTTTATTCATCTTATTTTACAGTCTAATGGAATATGAAACATATTAGCTGAGTCTTTGGACCTTCTGAATTGCTTCTACATTTAGCATAAACTGTACCATAACATTTATTTGAGCACATACATTTTAGGATATAGAGTTGCATATAAGAACCTGGAAACAACCTAAATGCCCCTCAACCAAAGAATGAATAGGGAAAATGTGGTACATTTATACAATGGAGTACTGTACAGCAGAAAAAAAATGACATTTTGAATTTTGCAGGAAAATGGATGGAGCTAGAAAACATTATTTTGAGCATGGTAACCCAGACACAGAAAGACAATTAACACATGTCCTAATTCATAGGTGGTTTTTAAAAAAAGAAGCAAAGAAAATCAGCCTACAAATCACAATCCAAGAGAACATAGACAACAATGTGGACACTAAAAGAGACGCACACAGATCTAATCTACATGGGAAGTAGAAAGTAGGAAAAGACAAGATCTCCTGAGTAAATTGGGAGCATGGGGATCTTGGGGGAGGGCTGAAGGGAGGAGGGGAGAGGCAGGGAGGGGAATAGAGCTCAATAAAAATCAATAAAAAAGAACACTAAGACACATGGGTTTGCTATATAAATTACAAGACGCCATCAATTTTAAGATGAATCTTAATTTATGAGACAATAAAATAAACTCTAATGAGTATAATATACACAACAGAGTTGAAAAGTAGTTTTTAAAACTTTTTTTGAATGCCCAATCAGTTGGGAACACTGTCTGGAAAATTTGATGCCAAGAGTTCTTAGATATGCTAAGATTTAAAAAGCTAGTACCCAAATCAAATTGAAATGCCCAACAGAAAGAACAGAACCAGCTGGGCAAACAGCACTTGTTTGTAGAAGTTTTTAACTATTAGATCAATAAATACAGAAAAAAAAGGCTGTTGAATAAGCCTGAGAGGGGAACAAAAACACCTTAATGAAGAAAATCTATGCTCATCTTGAGTTTTAATCCCAACTTGTATTTAAAATTGAACACTGCAGGCTATATATTCTCCATACACAAAATTATGTTCATTTTTACTTCTGTAAACACAAAAAAGCAAAAGACAAAGCCCTCTCTTCTAACTCTATTAGAGGTAGTTAATTACAGATCAGTAACTAATTCACATAAACTTTTATAGTTTTCCAAATGATTTGCCTTGTTTTTACAGTTTAATGATGACTGTAATTCTATGAGGTGAGTTAGTGCCTAGTTTAACAGCTGTGACATTTTCAACCTTGAGAACTGAGAAACTTTTCAGCTCAGTAGCCTGGCTATGTTAAGAATAGGACATAAACTTTCTTTCACACCCACACTCTGTTTGTGTATAGTCAGAGAACTCTGACAATATACATATAAATATAGGCTTAAGAACCTTTAAATTTAAAATTGTATACCATGAGAAACTGTAGTTTAAAATCTCATTGTTTCGTCTGATTTCTCAATTTGGCCCTTCTGGTCTCCCGACTTGCCCTTTTTTCATAATGTAGACAAACCTCTTTTTAGCAATGGAATAGCAGCCACATTCTACCTAGGGCAGAAAAATACAGACAGATGGGGTCTCACCTTCCCTCCTTGACCAAAGGCACCTGAAAAACAGCATAAATTCCAAACATTGTAATTTCTGAATGTGTAAAAGTAAGATCTACAAACTTAGCAGAAATATGCACACCTCTTTCTGATTGTTGGCCAAATCATGAAGTCTCAAAATGTCTTGTTTTTGTGTATGTTCCTTTCTTGGGGATCAGTAGATGAAGAGACACATTTGTTGGGGATTAGGATTAAGAGACTGCTGAAGGTTTAAAATCTAGAGATTAATGTCAATGCTTTGGGCTTGTTTTTCGTTCACGGCGGGAATGACTTTATCATCTTTGGTCCCCCTTCATAGAAGAAGAGTTGAAAAGAGTCGCCTAACCAGAATTCCAAGGTGAAGCCCTTGCCTTTACTGTCAAAAGCATGTGTCATGGTCAGTGGTGATGTTAGCTGTTTACTGAACTCAGGATTACCCTTCTGTTCTTTCTACTGAAACTCAATTTTAAAGATATGGCTCAAATATGCATTGTTAAACACTGATCCCTCCTCTTTCCATGCCTCATTTTCTACGTCTTCTCTATTTCTTTAAACTTCTGAAGGTGGGTCCCTGTGCAGCCTCACTTTTCACTCTCTTCTTCCTTCTTAATTTTAACATCCATGGTTTTAAGTGTGTGGTGCATTTGGTGCAACTGCAAATGTACCAACGCCTTCCATCTGTGTAAGGCCAAGACTTCTTCAGGGAGGAAGTACAGACGGATGCTGCTGCCATCATGGACCAGTACCCAGGGATGACAGGCAGGGGTACTTCCAAATGCAATGCATCAATGGATGCAGGAAAGTCCTCAGCATTTAAACTTTATATGGGCCTCATTGTCTCTTCCAGAAGCTTTACCAGCAGCACTGATTCATAACTGGCAGAGTAAGTGATCATTATGAGTACAGAACCTTCTGCTATACTTTTGGAAAGCTATGTTGTGAACCCAGATAGTCCCTAGAACTCTGTATTTTGTAAAATCTGTTAGTGATTTTTATGGTCTTGGAAAATTAATTATTGCCATTTTCAATGTTTCACTCTGAAAACCCTGTGCCTGGTAAAAGGAGGAATTACCTACTGTTCCATATTTAGAAAATGGCAAGGCAGGAGATAGATTCATATTGACCATGCTTAAGAAAAATTACTCTTTTGTATTTTAATTATGGGATTAATTTAAGATATTTGTTGAACATTTATTGTATACCAACTACTATGTCAAACTCGTTATTAATTTTCTCATTTATTTCCCTATATAAGAGCAGTTATTCTACATTTTCATTTAATACATAAAGAAAAAAAACCCTCAGAAATGGTAGAACTGAATGATGGAAATGCTAGGACTTAAATTAACTTTCTCAGTTTCAGCTTTAGTTATTTTGAGAATGATATCCTTGTGAGTGACATTTGATGTGTCTAGGAAGCATCCGTGCTCTGAAGAACTCAGTACTTTTGTAAACTAGATATTGATAAAGTCAATTCATCTGTACAGAGGATGACAACTGACTTCAAGGGCTAAGTTTTAGCATAGGTCTAACTTTCTGTTACTTCACAAAATATTTTTGAGTAGTTTAGTTTTAAGTCAAACATATTCAGCAACATTACAGGCCTTTTTCAACTATTTTTAAATACGTATTTTATAAGAACTTGTTTCTGTAAATATGACTAACTAGAGTGAGTTTTCTCTACCAACTTAATTTCACCAAAAATTAAAAAATCTTTAACTTGAAACTTTGAAGGCAATGCAGTTTATCACCTACTGTCCCACAAAATGATACATCATCCATGAAAACCCTTCTTCCTTAAACCGAGCTTAGTCTCGTCTCTTAGCATTTACACAGGAAAGACTATCTAAGAGGATACATAGGGTACCAGTGGGAACGATGTGTCAATTTACCCCAGTGGACACTCTGTCCCTTGACAAACATGCTCATCAAGGGGTTCCTTTGGCTTAGAAGTGCTGACTTTTCATCTCCAGATGAATGTTACTTTACAGTGTGACTTTGAACCTCCTCAGCTGACAAAATGCATATCCATTGCTCATTTAAGTGGTTCAAGATATTGCCTGCTTGAGGATTAGTTTTCTCTTCTTGTTGCATATGCTTCTTCTTTCTAAAGCTCCATAGCTTTCTTTTCAAAGCTTTCCACACTGAGTTTCTACCCCCACACCCAGGTTAATTTCAATTACTTTAGTCTCTTTGAAATAATAAAAAAGGACAGGAACGTTTTTCTGAAAAGGCAAGATTAGTTGTAAGGCCAATTATTCATCTTCTAGATTTGTACTTAAAAATAAGCATCAACTGTGGTGTTCTTAAGACCTCAATCAAAATCATGTTTCTACTGACTTGTAATAATTTCCTTTTCTGCCACAGTTTCTTATATGAAGAACAGGGTTATGAACTTCTTACAAGAGAGTCAGAGATGAGCTATAGCCGCCCTTAGTTCAAGGCTAGAGCAAAGCGTGAGCTCTGTGAATGAGACTCCCCACCATCTCACCAGCTTCATCGCCATCTTCACAGCCACTGTCACCGTCATCAGCACAGTCTTTCTTAACTGCTCTTTTACGTAAAAGTCATGCGACTCTAGAAATGCGAGGAAGATCTACATTTTTCCTTTCTGGTTCTATGTAACAACAGTGGGATGTTAACTTTAAGGAGAAACTCACCTGAGGAAAAGCAGAGAAGGGTCAGAGACAGAAGCAGAAAGACACCTGCTATTTTCATGGTGTCAGTCCACTCACTCAGATCAAGGCTGCTTTGCTCAGCTCAGCTTAGGTTCTCTGTCAAGACACTTCCAAAGAAACCTAGAATAAACACCCAGGCTTATATATAGAGAGAGAGACAGCATGAATGGAGTTGGGATCTCCACCTTCTTTATAAAATTCTCCTTCTAAAACCATGTGCAGTCCTATCCACCTTAGGCATTTATGATGATCGTCACCACCTTAAAGAAATACCTCATGGGCCCCATCAATCTTAAGAAGGAAAACAATTATGTGAGTCGCACCTTAGATCGTATAATGGAGGATGCTACTTTCTTCCAGTAACCTACATTTTCCTAGCAACCAATACATCCCCCCTGCTTGTTCCCTCTAAGGCTCCACTATATTAAAGGATGACTCAGAGGTGGTGTTCTACTGCTCCTTATGTCTCTTTCAGACAGGTCCTACATGTCTGTGGTCCAGATGAGTAACCACAGGGGAATGGAATTTCTGGGTGGAGCTTGGATTTTCCACATCTTCAAGATGTACTTGAAGGAGAGAGGCGTTCTTCATTGTCACCAGAGCTTCTTCAGAATGAACATTTCAGGGCAGGAATAAGCTTGTCGGTTTAAAAGTCACTGCTGCATCCAATGGCAGTGATTTCCCATTTTTAAATTTAAATCAAGCCAATGTCTTACCCTCATTTTATTAAAACCATTGAAAAGTTACTATATTGAGAATTTGGAATAAATAATATTGAATATTTTCTTGATTCTTCAAGCTAAAAATAGAAGTTATGGTAGATAGCCTTAAGTTTAAAATCTTTGGTAAGATGTCTTTATATAAATTAAATGAACCTAGTAAGTGTAAGACCTATCAAAGGGAAAGATGTCAGAACACTTTATAGAGAACAGAACTATGAACAAAGAGAAAGTTATAGTCATAGTAGGAAATTCTGCCTAGAAACATATTTTGCCATTTAAAATGCACTGAGGTAAATTATAACAAATTAAATAGGAAAATTATGTAAAATGTTCCCAATTGAAACATGGGGTATTGGTGTAATCTCTTCATAAGAAAGCTATATGTTATATGTCAAATAATTCTTCATTTAAAATGTATATATCACATGTTCCACTTGTCTCAAGACATTATATTTTCTTTTGAAAATTACTTGAAAATTTTAATGATATACTTCAAGAGCAAGGATGGATTTTGTGTCTTTCAAAATGATTGGCATGGAAGTAATGTGCCTGCAATTTGGCTGCTCCTGTGTATAATTAAAGGGAATCTTAAAAGTTTAAAAAAATGATTGAAAAACTCTTGGACCTTACAATCAGAGTGTCATCAATTTGATCAATAGGAAGCATAATTGTGACAAAAGTAATTATTTTCATAACTTTTCTGATAATTATATGAAAATAACAATGAGAATAAAATAATAAATTTTGGCACATAAATGTTGCCTTATATAAACTTTGACCTAAGGTAATGTATTAGTGCTTCATCTAAAAAATTAAATAAAGCAGCCTTGAATTGTTTTTTTTTTTTATTTTTGCGACAAGTTCTCACTATGTAGCCCTGGCTGGTCTGGAACTCACTATGTAGATCAGGCTACTCTCAAACTCACAGAAATCCAGTTTCCCCTCTGCCTACTGAGTGTTAGGATTGAAGACATTTGCCATCATGCCTGGATAGATGATGGTAATTTTATTTTCTCAACTTTGCACTCAACACAACTACACAGTATTTTATACTTAATAACTCCATGATATAAAGGGCAAACATAGGGTTTTCTTCTAGATTGACTTGTGCTATACATTCTTCTTATGCCACATACTGTATGATTTGAGGAAGATTCATTAAATTTGCAATCTTCATATTTCTTGGAAGAAAGACCTAGGCGTGTACCAGAGACAACTGTCAGATTCATGATGCACCTGCCTCACTCTCCTGAGCTCTTGCACCCTAAATATGCATTATCACGCCTCACCATATTCTTCAGTAACAGTGGCTTTCTGAGTCACACTCAGCTATCTTACGCTTTATTTATTTGCACAGAAATGTCAGTAGTCGTCTTTGCTGTTATCTTTTTCTATTTTTCATTTGACCTCTTAATTTGTTTAGACTTCATTAAGCTAAGTGATCTTCCCTGGAGTTCTATGAATTGCCTATAAACATAACATTTTGGTAATCATCAATGTCACTTCCATTAACTTATCTTCAAAATTACAATGATACCTATTTATAACATTATTCACTTTTATACCATAGCAATATGGTTCTCACCTTTGAAAACAGTTTAAAGCATGTTTGGCATGAACATGTTTTTAATGAATAGCACATGGATTACCTAAGTCAGTGTGATCATTCCCCCCCCCCATATATTATCATATGTCTTGCCCCTGCGCACTGTATCCCTCTCTTGAAATAAATGGCTTGTGGCTTCCCTTTTATTTGTATTACAGTCCTCTTCACCAACCTTAGCCATAGTGCTGTCTTTGCTTGGAATATCATTCTTATTTTCTTCAAGATAGATTAATGACTTTATATTGTAGAGTAAAATGTCTTGCCACCGCTAACATGGCCAGATACTATTACAAGAGCTTATACGGTCTGTGGGTAGGAACAGAGCAACAAAGAAATTTCCAGTGGATGTAACAGAATTCAATTCTCTCTTATCTCTATATATACAAACACTTTTACATATATGTCTCATGTATATATATATATATATATACATGCACACTCATATATACATGTATATATGCCATATATATATGATATTTTATATATATATAAGTATATATATATTATATATATATATATAAAACCACACCCTAATAGGAAACTAGCTCTTTCCCAGCAGTTATCAATCACCAATAGCTTCTCAACTAAAGGTGGGACTTACCCGCCTCACCCTCATAATGAGATTTTGTCTACTTTGAGTTCTCACAGGTCTACGTCAGCTGCCATAAACATTCATATGTGCAACCTTCGTGCTGTGTCTGGAAAATGTTATTTGGTAGTGGTCATCCACTGCCTCTGGTTCTTATAGTCTCCCTGCCAACTCTTCCACAGTGTTTCAAAAGCCTTGAGAGGGGGTAGTGTAACATAGATGTCCCATTCAGGACTGAGAACTCCTCAGTCTATCTTTCTTTGTACTTTGATCAGTTGTGAAACTCTGCGTTAATCTACATTCACTTCAAAGAGAAGCTTCTATGATGAGGCTTGAGAGATGCACTCATTTAGGAGTATAGTGATAAGTTATTAAGATGAAAAGTTGCCGGAGACGGCAAAGCCTAGCCCCCCTCCAAGTGTGGTTCCTGAAATGTAGGAAGCAATTCCCTCAGCATGTTACTTGAGGGCCAAGGAGGAAACACCTATGTACCCCGAGGACCGCTTCTATGGTGTCTGCATACACATTTGGCAATGTTACAGATGATTCTGGTTATAGCGATTCTATTAATGTACTTGTTCTTCATGTTCTTTTTCTCCTTTCACACCGGTGGCATCTGAAAATATGGATGCGCTGTATGATAAAATGAGTCTTCCTGATCTGATAGAGCGGGCAGCCATTGAAGCTGTAAAACAGGTTATGGAAAAATCCTGACTAATGAAAGAATTGGGGAAATCTGGGAAAACTGCAGAAATTGTTTTTTATCTGATTATAAAACTTGGCAAAAGAATTATACTAAAACAGAAAAAAACTTGGTTATGATGAATAAAGTTTCTCAAGAACCTAAGACTGTAGGTCTGACTGTCTATGACCTTATTAATCAAAATTGAAATTATGAGGAACAACAATGAGAAAGGTATAGCAATGGAGTAAAACCTGCTGAACTATGCTTCTGTAAACAGCAAGTAGTTGGCTTTTGAGGTGAGAGCCTCAGAAGTTGTTTTATGATTAACTCAGCTAAGAATTAAGAATATGGTAGTTGGCATGGGGCTTGGGAACTGGGAAAATGTCATAATGAATGATGATGCTCTGATTTCAAAGAATCTTTATACTTCTTATGAACTGCTTGGCCATGTAATGATTAACCTTTGGCAAGAAAAAAGAATCGTTTTCCTTGTGTAAAATTTACAATAAAAGACTGAGGTTTAAAGCTCAGGGCAGAAGAAAAAATAGGAAGCAGAAGAAAAAGATAAAGGAGGAGGAGGAGGAGTAGGAGAAGGAGGAGAAGAAGGAGAAGGAGAAGAGGAAGAAGATTCGAGACCCACTTCTCTGCTGAGGCTGGTCCCCAGCAAAAAGTGACACAAACGACTCTGAAGAACAGAGAATACTCATTCATTGCTGGCAGGCTCATAAACTCATGCAGCTTCTGGGAAAATCAGTGTGGTGGTCCTTTAAAGAGTTAGAAATAGATCAAGCAGTTGATCAAGCTATGCCATTTCTCAGGATATACCCAAAAGACTCTATGTCCCATTATAGAGACACTTCCTTTTTCATGTTCATTGTTACTCTATTTAAAATAGCTAGTAAATGAAACAGCCTAGATGCCCAGGAATGGATGAATGGATAATAAAAATCTGGTACATTTACATAATGGAATATTTTTAATCTATGAAGAAAAACACTATGTATTATGAACTTTATATGTAAAGAAATGGAGATGGAAATAGTCATTGTAAGTGAGGTAACCCCAGCTCAGAAATACAAATACATATTTTCTCTTATTTGTGGATGTAAGCCTTGACTATTTAGATATGTGTGCTTCATTTGGAGTACCCACAGAGGTTAGGAAACTAGTAAGAGACTATAGGGTAGGACTCAAGGGAACAAAGGTAGAACACAGTCATATAAAGTGGTAAGTGATATAAAACGGAACAGGAAAAGTGGGAGGGTGGTTTGAAAGCAGAGTACAAAAAAGAAAACACAGAGGGGTAAACAACACTAAGAACCTTCTAAAAAAGTCATATAAAACTTCTGTGCAGAAATTTCCCAAACTATAAACCTAGACATGGAGAAAAGGAATCAAAATGGAATTATTCTATAATAGGGAATGTTACAACTAGACACTGCAGGACCATAGATAAAATGTCCAATGGCAGTAAAAGGTAACCTCTATTGAGTTGTTGGCCAGTGGGGTCTCTAAGATTCCCCAAATCATGTTTACTATTCCCATTGCTCTTGGTTACTCTCCAGAATTGATGGTAAGTCCCCATTGCTGAAGATACCACATACCTGAGTCATAGAACATGGAGAAATCAAACTGTTACTGTCTGAAAGCTTCATTGCTCATGGCTAGCTTTCATGGTCCTGGGATGCGCTAGTCATGCTATCAGAGGAGAAAAGTGCTCATCATTCTTATTTAGCTGTAAACATTGTAAGCTAAATGACAGGCCCGGCAAGATATTGATACAACAGTGGCATGAACATCCGGGGAATTAACCACATTTTGGTTGGATTTGAGGACCTCTCAACAAATTGGAACCAATAGCTAGTACACTTATAGGTGCCAACAACCTGTTCTTGGATAGGTCATAGGCCTAGTATTAAACCAACTGCCTATGATATTCTTTAATCAATACATGATTAAATTCTACATACTAAACTAAGTCGACATTGCAATACTTTCTTTAGAACAATTATTTTCAAAGGCAAATATTCTATATTGGTATCATGAGACCTAACACTGGCTTAATAGATCTTAATTTGTCTACAAAATGGGCCAGTTGTGGAGGAAGAGGAACGTGCCCTTAGTTCAGCACTTGGGAGTCGGAAGCAAACAGATCTCTGGAAGTGGGAGGCCAGATTTGTCTCATAGCGTGTACCAAGACAGCTAATGCTACAGAGTAAGACCTTGTTTTAAAACAGCAGACCATGACTTTAAAAAAACATAATATTTTTAAAAAACTCAACAAATAAGATATAAGCATTCCTGAAAGTATTGGAGACCTTAACTGCTTTAGCAAAAGTCAGCTGGCGGTCAGGCGAGTCTGCCTCTTCTAAATCTGCTTTGGTTCCATTTGCTTGCCTTATTTGTTACAGATTGCATAAAGATATTGAATTTGACATTTCCCCCCTAATTTTCTCTGATTATCATGCTTGAGTATGTAGGCAACCAAAGTCAAAATTGAAGGTCAGCTTTTTGCAATGTCCGTACTTTCAGATGACAGTTCTCCCTGTGTCTAGTTCATGCAGCCTATCACTTCCATTTTCTTAAGCCCTTGTCTATCTTGAAAGGTTGAGTATGTGCTCTATTACCATAAAAAACCTCACAGCATCTATCTATCATCTCTCTCAGTGTGTCTATCTATCATCTATCTATCTATCTATCTATCTATCTATCTATCTATCTATCTATCATCTAATCTATCATCTAATCATTTACTTAAATATTTATTTTTGACACATCAGCTACTGAAACCAAGAACTTCTGCATGCTATCCAGATACCCTACTTCTGCGCTACTAATTTATTTTTAGAAGTTTATATATATATATTTCAATATCAATGGATACTTAAATTTCTGATTTTTAAATCCAAGTATTTCTGGATTAATTAATTTGGCATTAATTAAGAATGTATTCAAGGTTAGGCTTAGAAACATAATAAACTTAACAAAGGGATTTTACAATCTTTAGATTTATAAAAAACAGTAAGTAAAAGTAATTTCTTTTTTTATGTGGTAACTAGATCAGTAGATCTGTATAATATAATAGTTACATAATGGGCTTGGCCTTCTGCAAGACATTAGATAAGGACTCCCATGATATAACTGTTAATGAATAAAGATAGATGAGGTGATAAATTATAGGAACAATAAATGATAGGAACTCTGGGTCAATTAATCCAGTCATTAATGGAGTAAAGAATGAAACCCCAAAGAACAAACTTCTGAGGCAACCAAATCCTTTGTAAGAGACCTGAATGAAGACAGAAAGCAGGTTTTTCTTTTATTTTTCTTTTTTATTGATTTTTATTGAGCTCTACAGTTTTTCTCGCTTCCCTCCCGAAGCAGGCTTTTCAATGTGGGGAATTCTCTCCCCTTTTCTCCCTTATGGCTCATTTTCTGACTTACATTGATAGATTTTTAAGTTTGCTTTTTTCATTTTTGGGAGGTCTCAGTACAAAGAAGTCTTTTTGAACTCGACATAGAGTCTTATTTTTGAGCTTTGAATAAAATTAATTAAAGAAATTATTCAAAAGAGTGAAGGCAATGGCACCCTAAGCTATAAAATCATCTAGGCGGGTTTCTGGGGGCACACTCAAAGATTTAAAAAGAGAATCTCACCACAAGATATTTATAGAACCACCACTTATGGTAGATTGAGTTACAATAACTAAGCATAGAAGAAAGTCAAGTGTCCTTCAATAGATGAGTAGGTAAGAAAGATGTATTATATATATTCCCACCCTCCCCCATACGCACACATGCCCACAAGAGACACAAAAAAGGCATGGAATGGTTTCATTTTTAAGAAATACTTACAATACTCAAGAAGCATGTGCTCAGATATTAGATATTAGACCTTGAATAAAGAGCAGTGTGGCTTGATGGAATGTAATTGCAGTTTTCAGGGAAAACTGTGTGAAAGCGTCCCCAGGGACCCATCATAGCAATGGCTGCTCACATGACCCTACAATACCTACAAGGACAATGAACTGTGCCATACACGTAAAATGGCTCAGATGGTGTTGATTACATGTTACAAATATTTTTTTGCCGTAAGTTTTGATAAGTCCATGTGGGAGGGTAGAGGAGGTCAGGAGGATGTGGTTGGTTCTGCTCTCATGGCTTCCCCCTTTCTAGAACTTTTGTCACTGGGATCTATGGAGGTGAATTCTGAATTGTTTTGATGCTATTTACTGGATGCATCATGTTTGATAGCTTCATTTACAAGATAATCTTATAATGACTTGACAGTAAATTATAAATTATATTATTTTTCTTTTAAACTCTAACAATTTACCAAGATGACATATGACCATCAATGTTGTCTTTTAATATGTATCAATTTGTTAATCTTTTGATGAAGTTATCTAAAACACTCCTAATCTTATACACTGCTCTTTGAAGACTAAGTGGCTTTTATAGATTGGTCTGCGTTCTGCTCTTCAAAATCCTCACACCAATTTGCACATATCTTGAATGTTTTACTTATAATATTGACTTATCCTGTACCTAAGGATCTCAAGATTAGCAAATCAGGTATAGACAACGCACACCAACAGAAAGTGATACATTTCAGAAAATATATTTTTCATGATGCTACGCAAACATAAAGAACTAATTATTTTTTGCTAAAATGGTGTCCAGAGAGAAGGTCCAGTTAATAAATAAGCAAAAGACACAGTCACACAACTGTCATTCTTGAAAGACCTAAGGGTTCTGTGGCAAAATGAGACTGGGGTAGGTGGAGATGCTGGCCCACCCGGAAGAGGAGGACTAACAAGCAAGGGCTAGAACCATGGGGAGGCATGCAGCTGTGCAAAGACAAGGGGTTACACTAACATCAAATGGTTCATTTGACTGGAATGTAGAGTACTCAGCAACAATAATAAACAAGCTGACACTAGCCAGGACCAAATAGAGTCGGCATGCGAGGCCATTCACAGAGTGGACACTGGCCCACAGTAAAACGAGGGACCCCTTGTCAGCTGATCGCATTGAGAACTCTTGCTGGCACTCTGACCTGCCACCCTGAATCATAACACTGAGTCAGCCTTTGGAAAGTGTGATGAGGACAAACGAGAGCAAACTGCACCGAAGTAACAAGGTGGAAAAAAAAGGAAACAGCCCATTTAAATGGCTGGCTTTGCCCAGTCCCTTTGAAGCTTAATTATAGCTATCAAAGGAAGCCTCTTAAACGCTGGCTAAGACACAGCCTTGTGAGGAGGGGAAAGTTTGCCAAAGGTTTTTAAAGTCTCGGGGAAGCGGTACAGCCCATGTCATGTGATTTAGTTCAAACAACTTGTAACAAGGTTTTGCCTAAAAAAGAAAAAAAGAAAAAAAAAGATACTGCAAGAATTTCATATATAGGATTTTAAAAATCCCATTATGTTTTGCATACAAATATTCTCCCAAGCCTATCCATGCTGGTCAGGGAAGAGTTAGTGGATGCGCCTCTTTCTGGCTTGACAGAGGACAGGCAGTGACGCTAATGAGCTTCAGCTTGAAAGTCAAGGCTTTCCTCTGACCCGCACACTTCCACCTGACCCAGCTTAGCTCCTGTTTCCTTCCAACTTGGACCTGACCCAGCCTCAGCTCTGTTTCCTTCCAAACATTGACGCTCAAAGAAGGAGACTCCTGAGTAAACTTGATTTGTCTCTTCATAAACTTTTGCCCGTTTATATTTTTCCTTGTTCAACTGAAGTACATTTTACAAGGTCTAACTGCCAGATTCTGATTTAATTTCCCATGTACCCCAAAGTAAAGCATATTGTAAAATGAATCCCACAATTAATCAAGGCCGGAGGACCAAGAACCTTTTTGACCGAAACATGTTTTATTTCACAACAAATGGGAGCTCTTAGACAAACAGCTACAGTCAAGCAATGGCTGCTGAGCAGGGAGAATCAGGTTCCCGCCAGCATCCCAGGAATGAGCTTCCTAATTCCAAGGGGTGAGCCCTAAACACACGCACCTATGAACAATACTAAATAGACTCAACAGGTTTTATGAATGCTTGTAAAAGCCAGTAGGATCTGATGTATATACAAATAAAAAGATAAAATATAAGTGTATGTGGGTAATAAATAAAGATCACAAATTTGAGAGGGGTGGGAGGCATAGGAGAATTGGAACTGGTAGAGAAGGGTTAAAACAATGTAAATACCATATTCATGTATGAAATTCTTAAAATACCAAGAATATTAAGTAAAAAAAAAGAAAAATAATTTAGAGTTGGCTTCCAAGGCAGTATTAGTAAATAGAACTAAATTGTGGGCAGAACTAGGAAGGTTTTGAGAAAAAACTTTTAGTAGAAAGCCTGTAATTTTTGATAAGATTGTTGGTGAGAAATTAAATAAGAAGAATGACAATATTGCCCGAAGCTGGAGGAAAGGGGCTGCTTTTTCAGCTTAGTGGGTGAAATGTTTACCAGCACTGAGGTTCTGCAGTGACTTGGAAAATCAGGACATTCATATCCAGTGAATGGTAGATCTTGATGGTGGACATTCGTTCAAGTGTTGAAAGTATCAGCCAGCTTCATATACTGTATAGCTTCTCAATCAGATTCTTAAAAAAATGTGGAGGACCAGTGTTTTCTGGGGTTGAAAGCATAATGCTTCATAACTTTGCTAAGACCTCAACCACCAACTAGGTTGCTGTCAGAATATATATTAAGGGAAGGAAAAATCCAAGCTTAGAACTACCAAGACCTTTAAAACTTCAGGCAAGTGATGCCAAACCTTCCTAATGCTGGGACATTTTAAGACAGTTCCTCATGTTGCTGACCCCCCCCCCCCATCAACCACAAAATTATTTTTGTTGCTACTTCATAACCATAATTTTGTGACTGTTATGAGTCATAATGTAAATATCTGTGTTATCCTACGGTTTTAGGCTCTTCCCTTTGGAGATGGAACTACCCATGTTGAGAACTGCTGCTTCAGAGTGACTTAGTTTGCTCTCTCAAGGACCTTCAGGACTCGACAAAGAAATCATCTAAACATTCTGATTATGCCATATATGCCTTTTCTCTCTGAAGTACTGGACATTTTCTACCATGGCAGCTGCTTAAACTAGAGAAGAAATTCATGTTAGGTACTCAACCGAGTCCGAAAGGAAAACTGAAACAGAGTCCACACGATGCTGGCAGCATGGATTTGGTCTTGAGAAGGCAAAGTGGAGAAACCAAGGTCTTCAGGCTAGAGCTGGTAGTTAGTCTGTAAAGGATAATCTCAGTAGCTTCGTGGTGACAGAATTGATCCGATGACAAAGCTATGCATAATTCAAATGTACAATCTGAAAAGTTTGAAACTTTTTACACCCTTTAAAGCAACAGCAGCAAAATTAATATATTTGTCATTTTTCATGTTCTGTAACCCTCAAGCCACCATTAATTCACTTTCTGTGACTCCAAGTTTGAGCTTTTAAGAACTTTTGTAAGTAGAGTGACATAGGATGGACTCTTTGTTGTCTGGCTTCTTTCCCTTAGCAAAACAGTTTTGAGACTCATCTCTGTAGGTTTCAGGGCCTTGCTATATGTGTAAACTTTTTGTCTGGAGCATCTATTCAAAACTGTTGTGTATTTTTGGTCAGTTGATAGTTCTTTTCTTCTTAACTTTAGATGGCATTATGTCCAAGATAAACACAAGTTCTGCTTTGTATTTCTATTAAAATTTTATAGTTTTAGAATTTAGTTGTGAATTTAAATTCATTATTTAAACTAGTATGCATATAATTTGTTCCAACATGTATTGAAGATTACCTTTACTTAACTGATTTACTTTTACATATTTTGTTTTTAAAAAGCAAAGCTTTTATTGCATGGATCTATTGTTAGACTCTCTGCCTTTTTGTTCTACATAATTATCTTGATTATAGATCCACACCTTATCAGTTACTATGGATTTGTAATTAGTTCTAAAAATTGTCAAATACTTTAAACCTTCTTTTTAATCAATGCTGTTTAGACTACTCTAGAACCCTTATAATTCTATGTGCATGTTTCAACAGATTGTTGACTTCTAAAAGCAATAGTACTGGGATATCACCTCAGACTGCATTGACTGCAAAAATAAAAATGGAAAAATGATATTTTGAACAATGAATACTCTTACCCCACAAATAAAGGAATATGTTCTCATTTAGTTATACCATTAGCTTCACTATAACTTATTTTAAATATATAGGACATGCACAGTTTTCAACAGGTATGTGTATAGGCCTAAAAATGTGAGCCTATTTCCACGTTGATCAAAGGTCAGAGAGTTAGAACTCACCTCTAGTTCCTTCAAGGTTATTGTGCTTCTGCCTCAAACAAAGGTCCCACCTAGATGTAGATCAAAGAGTTCTGCTCTCTCAAGATTATTGTCTACAGGTGTGACTAATAGCCAAACCTTGTTCTCCAGAAATAGAGAAGTAGTTTGTTCCTAACGTAAACAAGAGTGTAAGGCTCCAGTTATTTTATGGATATAAAATTTTAAAAAAACCCAGGAGAGTGGTTTGCCCACAGAATGTTTTGTCTAGGATATAAGCGTCACTTCTTTTTGTTCTAGCAACAAACTGTTTAACTATGAATGTAGCCTGAGACTTTTTTAAAAATTTAATTTAATTATATTTTTATTAAACATTTATTTACAGCACTTCACCAAGTTAGGTGAAAAAGACATAACAAGAATGTAGTCTATACAACTATAGTTTTTTTGAACTTCTTTTTTAAATTTGTTTTTCCATTCAAAAATTTATACTTCCTCTCCTCCTCTCATTTACCTCCAGTTCCCCCTCTCACCCTTCTCCCTCCTCCTCCCTCCTTAAGAGAGGGCAGGATAAATCCGACCACACTGAACCTGATAGAAGAGAAAGTGGGAAGTAGATTGCAACACATGAGCACAGGAGACTACCTTCTACGTATAACCCCAGTAGCACAGACAACAAGAGCAACAGTGAATAAATGGGACCTCCTGAAACTGAGAAACTTCTGTAAAGCAAAGGACACTGTCATTAAGACAAAAAGGCATCCTACTGAATGGGAGAAGATCTTCACCAACCCCGCATCAGACAAAGGTCTGATCTCCAAAATATATAAAGAACTCAAGAAACTGGGCATGAAAATTCAAATTAACCCAATTAAAAAATGGGTACTAAACTGAAAAGAGAATTCTCAACAGAAGAAGTTCAAATGGCCAAAAGACACCTAAGGTCATGATCAACCTCCTTAGTGATCAGGGAAATGCAAATCAAAAAACCTTTGAGATACCATATTACACCTGTCAGAATGGCTAAAATCAAAAACACCAATGATAGCCTATGCTGGAGAGGATGTGGAGTAACGGAAACACTCATCCATTGCTGGTGGGAATGCAAACTTGTGCAACCACTTTGGAAATCAGTATGGTGGTTTCTCAGGAAATTGGGAATCAATCTACCTCAGGATCCCGCAATACCACTCTTGGGAATATACCCAAGAGATGCCCAACCATACTACAAAAGCATTTGTTCAACTATCTTCATAGCAGCATTATTTGTAATTGCCAGAACCTGGAAACAACCTAGATGTCCCTCAATGGAAGAATGGATAAAGAAAGTGTGGAATATATACACATTAAAGTACTACTCAGCGGTAAAAAATAATGACATTTTGAATTTTGCATGCAAATGGACGGAAATAGAAAACACAATCCTGAGTGAGATAACCCAGACCCAAAAAGATGAATATAGCATGTACTCACTCATTAGTGGACCTTAGCCATAAACAAAGGACATTGAGCCTATAGTTTGTAATCCTAGAGAAGCTAAATAGCAAGGTGAACCCAAAGAAAAACATACAGATCCTCCTGGAAATTGGAAGCAAACAAGATTGCCAGACAAAAGTTGGGAGCATGGGGGTAGGGGTAAGGGCAGTGGGGTTGAGGGAAGGAGAGAGAAGGGAGAAAGGAAAGACTAGAGAGATTTTGCTGGAGTGGGAGGGTGGAGATGGAGGACGGGTGGATATAGGAGCAGGGAAGAAGATATCTACATTAAGGGAGCCATTTTAGGGTTGGCAAGAGACTTGGCTCTAGAGGGGATCCCAGGTGTCCATGGGGATGTCCCCAGCTACGTTCTTGGGCAGCAGAGCAGAGGGTGCCTGAACTGGCTTTGCCCCACTATTACACTGATGATTATCTTGAATATCACCATAGAATCTTCATCTGGCGACAGATGGAGATAGAGACAGAGACCCTCATGAGAGCAACAGCCTATGACTTTCAATTGGTATGTTCATCTCTTTGTATCATGTTAATGCAGTCTTTTGTCTTACTACTACCTTTTTTGATTAGGGGTATTTTAAGCAGTTGGAAATTAAACACAGGTGGATTTTTAATACTCACTGGAATTCCCTCCCGATACTCTCCTATATGGTTCTCCATTTTATTATTTTTATTCACGCCTTCATATTCTTTACTCTATGTCTAAATCCAAACGCCTTTACCCTGGCGAGAGGTATTTTTGTTGTGGCTGGTCTCTGACAGATAGGTCTACAACATTTTATGTTTTCGATATTTTTAAGACAATATCTGAGAAACATCATCCACAATTGATGGGATAAGATTCAGAGACCCACAACTAAACACTAGGCAGAGTTAAGAAGGATGAAGAATTGTAGGAGTCAGAGGAATCCAGGAGACCAAAAGAACATGGCCCACAGAATCAACTAAGCAGGGCTCATAAAGGCAGGCATACAGAGACTGAAACAACAAACACAGACCCTGTATGGATCTGAGCTAAGACCTCTGTATATACTTTATGATTGTGTAGCTTGGTGTTCTTTGGGACAAGAACAGTGGGAATGGGGGCATGTTTCTTACTCTTTTGTGCTGTGGAATATTCTTTCTGTACACTGTGAAATATGTGTTGCTCACATTGTTAATAAAAAGCTGATTGGTAAATAGCTAGGCAAGATTGTGGGGCAGAGAAGATGCTGAGAAAAAGAAGGGTGAGTCAGAGGAGTAGTGAACACACGAAGAGAGGAGCAACATGGATGAGCCACAATATTTAGAAAAGGTAGCATGCCATATGGCAAAGTAAAGAAAAAATGGGTTAATTGAAAATGTAAGATTTAGATAACAACAGCCTGAGCTATTGGTTGAGAGCACCTATAGTTAATATTAAGCCTTTGTGTGGTTACTTGGGAACAGCTTGCAGGACAGAAAGGTCCCCCTACACTTTTGGTTGTGCTTGGGTCCTGTTTCCACCAAGTGGGTTGCCTAGTCTAGCCTTGATATAAGGGTTTGTGCCTAGTCTTCTTGTAACATGTTATGGTATGTTTGGTTAATATATCTGGGAGGCCTGTTCTATGTTTCTGAAGGGAAACAGAGGAGAAGTGAATTGTGGGGACAGGGGAGGTAGGGGAAACTGCAGTCATGATGTAATGTATGAAAGGAATAAAATTGTTAATGTTTTACATAAACTGCTGATCATTTACTTTTACTGAATAGAAATTTAACTTTATATAAGACAATGAATGGTACACATAAAAGGAGGGAATATGTGATAAAAAATAAAACGGGGCCGGGCCGGGTGGGTCAGGAGGAGGAGCCGGGCAGGCGGGCGGCAGCATGGCGGAGCTGAACCAGGCAGAGATGAGGCCCCAGGTTCGGGTCACCATCAAGACCCCCAAGGACAAGGAGGAGATTGTGATCTGCGATAGAGCTTCGGTCAAGGAGTTCAAGGAGGAAATCTCCCGGAGGTTTAAGGCTCAGCAGGATCAGCTGGTCCTGATCTCGCAGGCAAGATCCTCAAGGATGGAGATACACTGAACCTGCATGGGATCAAGGATGGGCTCACAGTCCATTTAGCCATCAAGACCCCTCCGATGGCTCAAGATCCAGCAGCCACGCCTGCTTCTCCCCCATCACCTTCTGACTCTGCCTCTGCCTCTGCACCCTCCACCACACCTGCCTCCCCTGCTGCCCCCGTCCAGCCCTGTGGCTCCGGCAGTGCCACTTCAGATTCTGGCAATGGAGGAGGACCCTCTGAAGCGCTACTGCATCGATTCTCTCTGGCTTTGGGGGCATCCTTGGCCTAAGCAGTCTGGGCCTGGGTTCTGCCAACTTCATGGAGCTACGGCAACAGATGCAGAGACAGCTCATGTCCAACCCTGAGATGCTGTCACAGATCATGGAGAACCCCTTGGTCCAGGATATGATGTCAAACCCTTACCTGGTGCGCCACATGATCATGGCTAACCCCCAGATGCAAGAGCTGATGGAGAGGAACCCTGAGATCAGCCACATGCTCAACAACCCTGAGCTCATGAGGCAGGCAATGGAGCTTGCTCGGAACCCAGCCATGATGCAAGAAATGATGAGGAACCAGGACCGGGCCCTCAGCAACTTGGAAAGCGTCCCTAGAGGGTATAATGCCCTCCGCCGCATGTACACAGACATCCAGGAGCCCATGCTCACAGCTGCTCGGGAACAGTTTGGCAACAATACCTTCTCTTCCCTGGCCGGGAACTCCCACAGCACTTCTTCCCAGCCTCTTCGGACTGAGAATCGAGAGCCCCTCCCTAACCCCTGAAGCTCCTCGTCCCCCACCTTCCTGGCCCCCCGGGTCCGGTGGGGAGGGCACCAGAAGATCGGGGACCAGCCAAGTGCACCCGATAGTCTCGAACCTCTTTGGGATCAATGCGGCTAGCCTGGGGTCAGGGATGTTCTACAGCCCAGAAATGCAGGCGTTCCTCCAGCAGATTTCTGAAAACTCCCAGGTGATGCAGATTGTGATCTCAGCCCCTTACATGCGCAGCATGATACAGACACTCATCCAGATCCCTGACTTTGCTGCTCAGATGACGATGAATGTCCCGCTGTTTGGGGGGAATCCACAGCTTCAGAAGCAGCTCCGCCTGCAGCCCCCTGTGTTTCTGCAGCAGATGCAGAACCCAGAGTCTCTCTCCATCCTCACCAATCCCTGGGCCATGCAGACCCTGCAAACTGAAGCCCCTGGGCTGGTACCAAGCCTTGGCTCCTTTGAGACATCCCGGACCCCTGTACCCCTGGCAGGCAGCTCCGGGTCTGACTATTTGCTGATGATAAGATAGTTTGCATAAGTGACCCAAAAGTTTTACCAGGGAACTGCTACAGCTGATAAACACCTTTAGTGATGTGGCAGGATACAAGATCAATTAAAAAAAATCAGTAGCCCTCCTATATCCAGATGATAAATAGGCTGAGAAAGAAATCAGAGAAACATCACCCTTCACTATAGTCACACACAACATAAAATATCTTAGGGGTAACTCTAACTAAACAAGTGAAAGAACTATATGACAAGAACATCAAATCTTTGAAGAAAGAAATTGAAGAAGATATCAGAAAATGGAAATATTTCTAATGCTCTTGGATAGGTGGGATCAACATAGTAAAAGTGGCAATCTTAACAAAAACAATCTACAGATTCAATGTAATCACCATCAGAATCCCAGCACAATTCTTCACAGACCTTTAAAGAAAAATGTAGACAGAAGTTTCTGTATTGCCTGGTCACATAACCATTCAAACCCAAAGAAACACACAGAGGCTCATATTAATTTTAAACTCTTTGGCCTATTAGCTCAGGCATAATATTAACTAGCTCTTACTACTACTAAATTAGTCCATAATTCTTGTTTATGTTTAGCCATGTGATTTGCTACTTTTTCTCGGTAAGGCATTCATTCTCATCTTCCTCTGCTTCTGAATAATGAAAATCTCTCTGCCTTTCCTCTTCCCAGCGTTCTCCTGGTCTGGTTGCCCTGCCTATACTTCCTGTCTGGAAGCATTTTATTAAACCAATAGAAATGACAAATCTTTGCAATGTACATGAACATTATCCCACAGCAGAAAAATACTCAACTTCATATGAAAAAACAAACAAACAAACAAACAAAATACAAAAAAAAAAAAACAAACCCAGGATAGCCAAAACAATCCTGTACAATAAAGGAACTTCCAGAGGAATCACCATCCCTGACTTCCAGCTCTACTATAGAGAAATAGTAATAAAAACAGCTTGTTATTGGCATAACAACAGACAGATGGACCAATGGAATCAAATAGAAGACCCTGATCCTAATACACACACCTATAAACACTTGATTTTTGACAAAGAAGTTAAAATTTTACAATGGAAAAAAGGAAGCATCTTCAACAAATGGTGCTGGCCTACCTGGGTGTTGACATGTAGAAGAATGCAAATAGATCCATATCTATCATCATACACAAAACTCAAGTCCAAATGGATCAAACACTTCAACATAAACCCAGCACCATTGAGCCTCATAGAAGAGAAAGTGGGAAGTTGCCTTGAACTCATTAGCACAGGAGACCTTTTCCTAAATATATCACCAGAAGCATAGATACTGAGATCGACAAAAAATGGCACCTCCTAAAACTGAGAAACTTCTTTAAGGCAAAGGACACAGTCAAAAAGACAAAACAGCAAGGTACAGAATGGGGAAAAATCTTCAGTAACATTCAGTGGGCTTGCAGTCAGAAGGCCACTTATTTGTTACTGGCCATGCAGCCCCAAAATAATTATACAGAAACTATATTATTTAAAACACTACTTGGCCAAGAGCTTAAACATATTGCTAACTAGCTCTTATATCTTAAATTAACCCATTTCTATTAATCTGTGTATCACCATGTGGTTGTATTTTACTGGGCAAAGTTCTAGTATCTTTCTCCTCTGGCAGCTACCTTTTCCCACTGATGCTGCCTTTTTTCTCCCAGCATTTAGTTAAGTTTTCCTGTCTAGCTCTACCCTGCCCTATCACAGGCCAAAGCAGCTTCTTTATTCATCCACCAATTAAAGCAACATATATACAGAAGAACTTCCCACATCAAATGTTGGGCACCAGATGATGATGAATGCTATAAAATAATCCCATACCAGCTCAGAATTGAGTATAATAAAGAGTTATTTATTTAGTGGTAGACTCACAGACCACAGTCCTCTGGTCTAACAAGGAACAGGTACTGAATCCAAAAGCCAGGAGAGAGCACAAATGCATACTTTATATAGGCATTTATAGTATAAAAGGCCATGTGCAGCCGGGCGGTGGTGGTGCACGCCTTTAATCCCAGCACTCGTGAGGCAGAGGCAGGCGGATCTCTGTGAGTTTGAGACCAGCCTGGTCTACAAGAGCTAGCTCCAGGACAGGCTCTAAAGCTGCAGAGAAACCCTGTCTCGAAAAACCAAAAGAAAACAAAACAAACAAAAAAAAAACCCAAAAAAACAAAAAAAGGCCATGTGCAAGTGGGCTGGCATCTTAAAGGCTACTGGCTGAAGAAGTTCCCACAGCACCTCCCCCCTTTTGTTTAAATAAAGGAGTTCTAAGCCTGATACAAAATGTAATAATAACAAGTATCAGGTGGGCTCCAGTGAAGGCATCTGTCTCCTAGGACAGCTACATAGCTTCTCACTGATTCCACCTCTATTCTCCTAGCATTCAGTTTAGTTTTCCTGCCTAGCTTTACTCTGTCCTATCACAGGCCAAAGCAGCTTCTTTATTTATTAAGCAATAAAAGCAACGCATATACAGAAAGACTTCCCACATCATCTCCCCTTTTCTGCTCAAATAAAAAGGAAGGTTTTAACTTTAACATAGTAGAACTTCATATAACAAAACCAAGCAAGAATTACAGTTAATTTCATCTTTTATCACAACTAAGGAAAACTACAATTATAATTATTTATTCTTCAACTCCATCAAGGGCCAAGAAGGACATAATAATACTACCTAAGTAAACAGGAAGTGCATTGTAAGCAACTTCAAAAACTGTAGAAATGGCAGAGACATCTGACTGCCTGGACATCAAGGGCGGATCTCCAAAATATACACAGTACTCCAGAAACTAGATATCAAAATATTAAATAATCCAAAAATGTGGTACAAATCTAAACAGAGAATTCTCAACAGAGGAATCTCAAATGGCCAAAAGACACATAAGGAAATGCTCAACATCCTTTGCCATTAGGAAAAAACAAACTAAAACAATTGTGAGATACCATCATATACCAGTTAAAATGGCTAAGATCAAAAACACAAAAAAAATATGCTGGAGAAGATGTAGAGTAAGAGGAACACTCCTCTATTGCTATTGGAAGTGCAAATTTGCACAGTCACTTTGGAAATCCGTATTGCAGTTTCTCAGCAAATTGGGAATTAATCTACCTCAAGACCCAGCAATATTACTCTTGGCCATATACCCAAAGGATAAACATACTTCAACTACAGGGGCATTTACTCAACTATGTACATAGCAGCAATATTTGTAATAGCAAGAACCTGAAAACAATCTAGATGCCCCTCAACTGAAGTATGGATTAAGAAAATGTGGTACATTTACACAATGGGGTACTACTCAGAGTTTTTTTTTTTTTCAAAAAATCAAACAAACAAAACAAAAACAACAAGAAATTTATAAGCAAATGGATGGAACTAGAAAAAGTCATCATTTATTTAATATATAATTGGCAGAATATGGACCATTGTCCTACAGCACTATCCTTTTTTAAATAATATTTTTTCTCTTTTTTCTTTTTTCTCATTTCTTGTCTTCCTGCTCTGACTAGAGGTTTCAGTCCAATAATAAACGGAAAGGTGTGGAAAGGGTTGAATTTGCTGCTTCTGCCACTCTTATTAGTGCTTTATATCTTTGTATTGTTTCTGATTGATGAGATTAAGGTGTGTCAGTTTTACTAATTGTAGTGATTTGCTTTTACTTAATGTTTAGAATCACATTTTTCCTTTGTGCTTTCTTGGTTTTTATTTTATTTATTTTCCCTTTTGATATTTATTTTCTTTCCTATGATTATTTTGGCTTCATTTCTCTTTCTTTACTAATTTTTTAAAATAGAATTGATAGTCATTGGCTTGACATTTTTTTCTTTATTTTACTCTATAATCTATTTGGGATTTTTTTTCAGCATGAGTGTTTTATATTTCAGACTGATATCTAATTTTCTGAGGCTGGCCTTGAACTCCTGATTCTCCTGTCTCTACCTTCAAGTACTGGGATAGGTGTGTTCCATAACACCTAGTTGCATTTTATTTTATTGATTTTTAGATAGTTTTATGCTGTATGTAGCTCAGGCTGACTTATAATTCAGTATTTAGCCTAAATTGACCTTAAATCAGGCCATCCTCCTGCCTTTGATGCCCGAGTATTTGGTTTGCAGGTATAATCTGCCAAGCCCAGCCAATGTTTCTTCTTCCTACTATAAAAAGAAAAAAATCTTTGTTAGAAAAGAAGAAAGATTTTACATAGAAATAGTACATAACTAGATAGGAGGCGACTATAGAACTTTTAGGATTGGTTTTCAAGTCTCATTTAAATAGGAAATGTGTTTGAGAATATGGGTTCTAAATGTTTTCTGACTTGACCCCAGCTCTGCAATTAATGCTGAAGATCACAGGATTACCCTGTCCTTTGGTGTGTATTATTTTATATTTTATTTTTAATATAATATTTTTTAATTTTAATATAGCTTTTGAGTAGTTCTCATGCTTTTGTAGTAACAGAGATTATGCTGCTGTTTATTAAATGTTTTTTTGAAGTACTTGTCCTTTTCTTTGGAAAATTTTAAATCTTTTTTCTTATTTATTTTTTTATTTGGGGATTTTTTAAACAACAGATTTAGTGCTCAGTTATCACAGAATAAAGCTTTGGATTTAACATCTCAAAGAGGAGTTTTGTCTCAGTTTTCAATCATGCTTTGAGCTCTCATGGAAAGGGGAGGAAGTGGTGAGCTCACTTGGCTTCTTGCCGCTTTGTGAGCTGTCCCTCACCTCTTTCCTTGAGTATGTTCTTTGAAAACTGCACTTGTGATACTAATCCTTAATGTTAAAATTATGTGCAATGTTGATAAAGCAGCATGTCATTTTACAGGTGAACGAATGCTCAGCAGGATGAATTGAATTCTCAACAAATGTGCATCTGTGAATAAGGCGCTGGAACAGGATCACAGTTCTTTGTGTAATACAATCATTGGCTCTCAAGCTTATAAACTACTTAATAAATGCATATAAAACACCTACAGGAATCAGCCCAATGGACACCAAGTTCACAAGTGATCAGCAAGCAAAGAATTTACAGTCCTATGTGGAAGACAAAGAATCAGTTACCTAATCAAATAGTTTCAGGTGTGCTAGTGAGGTGGAGCAGAAAGTCTTCTCCGTCCCAGGCAGTGATTTCTTCTCTTAGTCACGAGTCCTTTTGCAACGACGAGGTCTATGGGGATGTGACTGACAAAGAGACAAAGGTTTTGCTTCAGGTTCAGATGTTATTCTGCAATATGGGATTTTCCTCTCTTAAAACTTAGTCATGGTGATAACATGCCCTGATTTCCATTGGAACATTGATGTTGAGTAAGTGTGTACTCATAGAAGCTGCTCTTACAATACAGAGTGCATGCTGTTGACAGACTTGTTTGTCCATGTCCCATTCCTTCTGCTGGATAATGTTCAGCAAGCTGAGGAAATTGAGCAAGGTACTCCCCATGGCAGTGCAAAGATTCCATTAGGACTATTTTTCAAACAAATGTTGCATCATAAAGAGAAGTTGACAGTTCTCTCTTAATCATATGCACATATATACACTTTACCTGTGATATTTGCAGTGGCTACTACTCCATATACTTTATTTATTATTAATGTTGTTACTATTGTGATGATGATTGATGGTGATGATGATGACGATGATGATGGTGATGATGATAGTGATCCGATTTGGGGTATATGACACAGTCTACAAAACGTTTGGTGTACAAGCATGAGAACCTGAGTTCAGCTATCCAGTACTCAAATAAAAAGCCAGAGTGTGGCAGAAAGGACCAGCAAACCCAGCACTGGTAGAAAAAGATTGGGAAGTCCTGGGGATTGGCTGGCTATTCAATCCAGCCAATTTGTTTTTTCCAGGTTCAAGAGAGATCTGACATCAACCACTGTCCTCCACACATGCATGCAGGTTCATGAACCATCGTCCATGCACATGTGTGCATATAGCACACACACAAACACACACACACACACACACACACACACACACACATTCACACATGCACACAAACAGAAAGAGCCAGAAATAAAGTCATCATAATTAATGTTATATTAAATTGATATCTCTAAATGTAACAACCATTTTTAAGGCATAATTTTCTTAGAAACAGCTCTAGATAAGGAACAATAATTACGTGACTACGTTTGAAAAATTCTGATGACCATAATGAGATGTTCATCTAAGAGATTACAAAATAAAGAAATTAAGAATATAACTTTTTTGAAAGGATGCTAGCATGGAGTTTAAAATAAGGCTCTGTTTGACTTTTTTTTTTTTTTTTTGCTGGAGTAAACCAAGCTTTGACAGCTCAGAGAAAAGGCTGTAATTTCCACTGTGTCCTTTTGGTTCTGGTCTCTCTGTCTGTTCCTTTGACCTCATAAATTTTATGCCAGGAGAATACTGTTTGATAATATAGCTTTGTAATATAACTTACAATCAAAGAATTACTCTTCTCTTCTTTCTTAGAATTTCTCAGACTCATCAGAGTCTTTTGTGCTTCCAAATTTTAGTTTCATTTTTCTATAGTTCTGTGAAGGATGTTATAGGGATTTTTTAAAAAAATTGTAATTCATCTTTACATTGGATTATATGATTGGACATTTTAACATAATTTTGTGTCCCATAAATATGGTGAATCTTTCTATTTATTTTACTCTTTTAATTTTTCCTAGTTATTTTTTTATTGTTCAACAGCTTTATACATTTATCTAGCAAATTTTATTTGCTTTGCCTATTTCTTTCTCATCTTCTTCCCTCTGTAACTGAAGCCCTTTGTCCCAACAATGTGTCTTCCTGATTTCTTGTTTTCTTCTTGTGTGACCCACTGAGCTTCACCAGAGCTTTTTATCCAAATGTAGGTGGCATGTTATTCACCAAAGCAAAGTCAAATGAGGGGTCCTGCACCAATGGAGAAAATGACATGGTCCCCCAAAGCTCACTCAAATGACAATTGTCAATGCAGAGATTACTATCCCACCTAGGTTAAGTTTATTTTAAATATTTTGTCTGTCTGTCTGTCTGTCTGTCTGTCTGTCTATCCAGATTTGACTTTTAAAGGGCATTATTTTTGCACCTAAATTTTCTATGTTGATTTTACAATCTGAAACTTTACTGACTTCATTATTTATTTACTTACTTACTTCTTTATTTGCTTTCATTGTGTGCATGAGTGTTTGAGATTCTGATAGTCAAGGAACCAGGAGAGGGTGGTAACCTCTCTGAACAGGGATTACAGATAACCGTGACCACTCGCATGGGTGCTGGGAACCAAAGCCAGTTCCTTGCAGAGCAGCAAGGGCTTCAAGCCACTGAGCCCTCTCTCCACCTGTCCTCTGCGTTCATTCAAAATGAACTCTTTGTGGGCTTTTCCTGTTGGGGAACCTTAATTTCTAATTTAACTCTTTGGTTGACTGTTTAAACTTGTTTAGTCCTTCATAATTCAATATTGGCAGATTGGATTTGTCTATGAGTTTCATTGTATTGTATATTATTGTTAAATGGATAGATTTTAGGTATTCTTGCCACACAAAAATAGCAAGTCACTCTGAGTTTGCTTGACTTGCTTTGGATTTGAGTCATGCTGCGTGGCTCCTGGTCTGCTTCTGGGCATGCTCTCAAAGAATATGAAATCGCCAACTCTTCAAGTTACACACTCCCATGTTTACTGTAACTTAAAAAAAAATCCAAGTTATGAAAGCACTCTAAGTGTCCATCAAACAACACAAGTAACCTATGATAGAAATAAAATGATAACGAGAGATCTTACCAATCGCTACATCATGAATAGGTTTGGAAGAGTTGTGTGCCAGTGATAAAAGCCATACACAGAAGGACAACATTCCATAGTCTGACATATGAATGATACAAAGAGAAAATGTCAAGTATTTAGAGCCAGAGAAACAATGTCCTAGTTACCATCAGCAGGGTGGGTGGAGGAAGAAAGCAGATACAAGTCCGAATAGCAGTCATAGAAACAAGATATCATCATTTAATATGCCAATTGACCCCAAACTCAATACATTAACTGAAAGAATTCAGACGTAGAAAAAATACTACATGATCTCATTCCCGTGTAGAGCTGACACGCACAAAAAGCTGATTTCATGGAAACTGAGGATTATCAGAGGGTGGAAAGGCTGCTTAGCAGATGCAATGCTAGATGGGAGGAAAATATTCTCCCGCCTTATATAAAAATAGATTAAAGAGTAACTGATGGAACATGAACCTGTGAACATAGATAGTCACAGAAAAAAGCTCTATGTTATTGACATGATATTTTTGAATAGGAGCCAAAAAACACAGGTGACAAAGCCAGATTAGAAAGAAGATCTCAAGGGTTCCAGACATCATACAATGACAATTACAGTATTTTACTAAGAATGGATTAATACAAATGCATATGTACACCAGATTAGAAAGAAGATCTCAAGGGTTCCAGACATAATACAATGACAATTACAGTATTTTACTAAGAATGGATTAATACAAATGCATATGTACACCAGATTAGAAAGAAGATCTCAAGGGTTCCAGACATAATACAATGACAATTACAGTATTTTACTAAGAATGGATTAATACAAATGCATATGTACACCGAATGTGTAATTTCTATGCATTAATAAATATGCTGTGTGTTTACGAAGATAGGAATAGTCCTGTTGCTGTAACGTTAGTCCCAAGGGACGAACAGGAGATAGAACTCAGAGCTTGCTCACCAATGGATAAGAAAGCACTAAGCAATGGAGATTGTTTTTTCCTAAAAAGGAAATTCTGTCTTTGGCAACATCATGAAAAAAAGCTAGAAAAATGAATGAGATTGCCTAGGTAAAGACAAACTAAAGCTGCCAGATCTCACATGTGGCATCCAAGCAGGTCGACCTCACAGAAGGAGACAGGAATATGTAGGTGGGAGTTTGGAGGGAGCATAAGTTAGTCAGGAGACAGGAATTTTAGTTTTAATGGAAAATAGTAAGTTTCTGAAATCAGTTGCACAGCAGCATAATTTAGTTATCTTCCTTCGAAACATACGAGAGGAAATTCCAAATATTTCACCACAAAATATAGTTCTCAGAACATCATACTGTTCCATAGAATTGTATCTATTTATAAGCTATCAAAATGTTATATAAATAAATTTTAAGTTAAAAGATTAACCACTGTGGGGGGGTTGTTGTTGCCTGTATGTTATTTTAGTAACAATGGGTGTTCTTTTCTATTTAAATAAGCGCAGACCCCTGTCATTCTTGAATTATATTTGGAAAATGTATGAGAAACAGTTTACTCACGTCTATATCTTGGAATTAACTTGCTAAACTTGTTAACAAGAGCCTAAAACTAAAAGGAACTTCACAGCATTAAAGGAACAATTTTAAAATTACTTAGAAACATGCCATTTGCTAGAACATTCTTTGGTTAGAATAATCTGCTACAAACTTTCCCCAAATATCTGGTCCCCATGTGAGGCCTTAGTAAGAGGCAAACCTGATGTATATGAGGCACAGTCACTTTTCTGGGGAGAAAAGTATTATTGTCTTGTTAAGTTATGAGAAGACTGTAGCTCTCAGACACTGCATTGAATCAAGCTAATGGCCTCCAGGGTGTTGGTCTAAGGTGCAGTACTTCACTGCCACCTGGTGGCCAGGCTGAGGTGGTTACAAGTCCTTCAAGGCCTTTATCCCTTCGAAGATGCTCTTCACAGTTACTGTAGTAGAGCAAACAAAGCATCTTACAGGTTAGACTGAGATGTTAATTTGTGTTGTAATTCACAATGGGTGGTGATTTTAGCAGGCTGTGTTTAACTGTTTATGCAATGTTAAAAGAATGATGGTTTGAAGGAGAAGATGGAGGCTGAGACAAATAACAATAGTTTGGATCAAATAAATACTTGAAGGAATAACATAATCCATACCTATGATGACATAAGAATATAGACTAGGTTAGGATGACTGTCAGTCCAAGGTCATGAGTGGGTAAGATAAGAGCAGGCAAGTCTGGAAGTGATTAGAAATGACAGGATAAAGTTACATTTTGAGATGAAAACATTTTGTCTTAGCCATAAGGCTGAGAACTGATATGTTTAAAGGTTTCAAACAAAGTACCAAAGAGGAAAAGTAATCATCTAGCATCAGATGAGAGACAAGAGAGAAGGCGAGAGACAAAGGAGCTGGAGGAGGGGGAAAAGGGAAGGAAGAAGAGGACAAAGGGAGGAAGAGAGGGAGGAGTGAGTGCAGGAGGGCAGAAGAGGCAAGGGCCATGACTAGTGACTGCTGGAGCCAGGATTCTCAAGGCAGAGATGACTGTCTGCTCTGCAGTGGTGAGAGAAGGGGGTGACAGCGACTCACAGGGGAAGAAAACCTCGCATTTCAATGTATGCTGTTGTCTTTGACCAGTTATGCGTAGCATATTTTACAGACATGAGTGTCTGTTTGCTAAAGTCAACTGTATTTTTACAAAACAGTCTTGTCTTTTGGAATTCTTTAGGAAAAGAATAACATTATGTTCTAGTGCAAACTTTAGAAAATTCTGTAGGAATAATAAAGACATTTTAGTTTCCTTTTTGAAAATGTGTTTCTGGATGTAGTATGTAAAAAAAAATTAACAAGACATTAGACTAAATGACACAAGACATTGAAGGATATTGTTTTTGAGTACCAAGTTATCTGTACGACTGACCTAGGCATTCACATTTGGGGATATTCTAGGAAAAGGAGAGCGTAACCTATTTGGAATTATCCTGAACAGAGGACACAGAACTAAGAGGAAAGAAAGACAAAAATGGCTACTGCGCAGAACCATGCTGTGCAAAGGGCTCAACAGATTGTAGGTTGCTCTCCGTGGAGGAGAGAAGCATGCAAATAAAAAGATAACAGAGTCCAGGTCTTACACAGGATGCCAATAGTGCCTGCTTAAGATAAAAGATTCACTGTGTGACCTTAATGTGGGACTCATACTTTTCAAACAGAGATTCATGAAGGTGATAAGAGAATCAGCAGCATTGGAAGCAACCCTCTCCCTCGAGCTCTTTATGTTCCTGTACCAAGAACTTAATGTCATGGGAGATGGCATTCTATGAAGGCAGAATACCTCCTTTCCCCCAGGGCTCTTTGCTTTCAAATTCTGAAGATGAAAGCTCCAAGGTGATCTCATTTTCACTGCAGTCCTTCATGTTCCACCTAGTCGTCAAGCTGGCACAGCTTGCAGAGCACTGACAAGTCAAAAGGTCACTTTTCTCCCAGAACAGATGTGACCAAGGAGGACAGCACATGAGCGCCTGTGAGCCTGCTGACCATCTTAGAAAATACATGTACATGCACACAAATGAGTTATTATGACCTGGGGAGACATATTTTATATATGTCCCAAACAACGTATCTTCAGAAATTAAGAAAAAAGATCAGTATGTTATTCATAGTTATGAACAATTCACGTTTCTTCTGTGGCGAAAAGTAGGATCATTGAAGACACGGCGCCATGTTAGACATGTATAGATGCCTCTGTATCAATGCTCAGACCTTGATACAATGGGCCACAATGACACACTCTTGTTATTCCAACTGCTTGGGAGTCTAAGGCAGGAGAATTTCAGGTTTGAGACCAGTCTGGGCATAAGGCCAACTGGGGCAACACAGCAAGACTACATATCAAAAAGACATAAATAATGAAAGTTCAAATATTTAAAGAGTGATTTACAAAAGCCGGGAAGCAGAGATTGATTAGGAAGGCCACAGTGTTCTATAAACTGATTAATTTTTAAAATGATAATGGAATATAGATAAATTTGAAATGGGGAAGCCCTAGAGGTATTATATAAATCAGGCCATTGTTGAAAATGCTAAAGAAATGATAAAAATACTGTCTGACTTTGACCTATAGTGCAAATGGTCAATCTCTTCTACTAGTACTATAGAAGACACAGATCCAAGACACAAGCCAAGATGTTAAGGAACGTTTGTTTATTTATTTGTAGTGATCGCGATTGATCCCAGGGTCCTCCAACCTGTGAGACTGTGATTTACCAGTGAGCTCTATCTCCAGGCCAGAATAGTTTATTTATTAAGGAAAACATAGAAAGACTCCGGAGCCATCAACTTCCAACAGGACTTTGTCATCAAGAATCTATGCAAGGAAAAGCAAAAGAAGGGGTAAAGAACAAGAAGGAAGTGGTTGTGCTGGTCAGAAATGGAAGATATCTAAATTCACTCACCTAACAACTTCCATCGTGATAAAATTTAATTCTTCCACGAGATTTCCTAAAGGGAGGCATAATAATCATTTCATTAAGACATTTTACTTCAGGGAATTAAGAGACAGACTACAAAGGGAACTGCTTAGATCAAAGGCCAGGGCATTTGCCACTGAAGATACCGACAACCTTTGGGAACTAATCTGTCTGATTGGGCCTGAGTTTGTGATGTACAAGGTGTAAGTGCCATGCTTATTCATGCGCCAGTCTCTCCCTGTGACTGGATCAGTAACTATGGGGATGACTGGAACTTTCGCTCCCTGCATGTTATTACTAAAGGGTTGCTAGAGGAAGGGCTCCAATCTGACACCACAAGGAATGGTTTTCTTCTTTTAGACTATCCTGCCTCATATAGATCAAAGCTGAAATCACCATGGCATTGCAATCTGGGTGCCGAATGACCAATTTCCTGTCACGTAAATCCAAGGATCTGAGTCATCGATCCCAGGCAATTGACCAACCTCTGCTGTTCCACTAGTATAGTTGAAAGCTGTAGACATAGAAGCAGGAGAAAATATCTAACAAAAGATGAAGGTAAAATTTGTTCTACATATCGAAGTGGTGAGATTTGGAGGTGTTTTAGAATTTCTGCAGGGAATCCATCTAACATGGGAATATCAGGACTCAGAGAAAGAACTCAGCGGGCACTGTTCTGTCTAATGGGTCCATACTGGCATATGCCAGTAGTCCTTTTGATACTATGGCTCTTCTAAGAAGGGACTGTTTGCTGTCTCCACAAATGGGAGAGGAAGACCACTTTCATGGCTGCTGGATGCAGGGTGCATAGAAATCACAACCAACAAGCTTAGTCTTAGTTCTCTTTCCCACCCCCACCCCCACCCCCACAGAGCACTTACAAGCTCTCAAGACATAAGATGCAGGGGTTATCATAAGTTACAAAATTGGTGCCACAGATGGGTTGCTTTAAGCCTGGACATGGATCCACTGTTTTATTGAGCCAGCTCAAATTTACTTTCTTATAAGGACACTTGATCTGAAATTGAGCAGAAAAGGATATAATTAGAACCATACTAAAAACCCAGGTCACTTGGGGACTGCACTAATGACATCTAAGCAAGTCACAACCACATTCCAGTGTCACCAGGCTCTCCTAGTCTGTCTGCATAAAGCAATGACACTAGAATCTATGTACATCCCCTCTGATAAAGTGTCACGTTCTGTGATCTGATAAGTATCATGTCTTGTGGTCAGGAGCTCCACTGGTAAGCTATAGTGAGGGAAAAAGAAAACATCTAAATTCATGAAGGAAAGAAAGCTTAAATCACAAGTCCATCTAAAATGAAAGAATGCCCTGCAGGAAATCTACAAAAGCACAAAAGAAATAACCTTTAATTTATCCTTTCTTTCACTAATCAAACATTTGGTGGACCCACAATACACACAAGTTTGGGCAGGATAGACAAAAAGGAAAAAAAAAACCTTCTGTTTGACTCAAACACAAGCTGCAGACATAATTTGAGCCTCTGCTCAGAGATTCCTGTACATTTTTCTGCTTCCAGAATCCAAGAGATTGCTGCTTTCCAAATTTTCAACAGAGAATGTGTTCTGTCCACTCTCTCTACAGAAGCACAACTCTTCCAGAGCAGGAACTTTGTGGACACTCGTGTCCATAGGTCTTAGAACTCCTCGTGGCTGGCAATTGAAAAGTGTTAGCATTCAGAAAGAGCTTCCAGACACCTTGGGATATTCTCGTCTCTGTCTCTGTCTCTGTCTCTCTGTCTGTCTCTGTCTGTCTCTCTGTCTCTATCTGTGTCTCTGTCTCTGTCTCTCTCTCTCTCTCTGAGTGTGTGTGTGTGTGTGTGTGTCTACATTTGGCTTGGTTCCCAGTTTAGATCACTCTATTGTAGACTCTAACAAATTGTGGACCTGTAACCTTCATGTGAATAGACCTCAAAGAATTTCATAGGTTATTGTCTTGGTAAACCTTTGGAATAATGTTTTTTTTTTAAAAAAAATAATAAGATTAACTGGAACAGGGGCAGTCTATGAACCTATGTATCCATTAGCACCAGTAGTTTGAGTTAGTGAATTTTGAAGAGAAAAACCAAAAACATTAGGAAGTTAGTAGGGGAAGTTAGAAAGGGAGCAGAAGTAGACAAAATGAAGGCACATAATATACCTGTATGAAATCCTCAAGGAATAGATATATAAAATTAAAAAAACTAAAACATTTGATTCAGAGCCTGGAGAGATGGTTCAGTGTTTAAAAGCACTTGCTCACTTGCTGCTTGCAGAGGAACAAGGTACAGTTTCCAGCACCTTCTGAAAGCTTACAATAATTGGTAACTCCAGTTCCAGAGGGTTCAGTGCACATTTCTGGCCCCTGTGCACACCTGGCAATGTGCAACATACTTACATAGAAACAGGGGAAATACCCATACACAATTTATTTTAAAAATCTTTGAAAAATTGTATTCAAGTCTGAGTCCTGGAGAACCTAGTAGGCAATTACCTTAATAACTCCATGTGGTGGCCACCAAACTCGAGCTCCTGGAACTAGACAATACATAAATATGATACAGCCTTTAATTCCCGATAAATCACAGTCTAATCTACTGACTGGAGAAAAAAAAGCTCCAATTCCTTACTATGCAATTTTGAAGTAATTGAAAATAATATTTCTTTTATTTATTTTTCATCCCTTTTAAGATATGGACTGGCACTCGGCTCCTGTAAATCACCAGCAGAGGGGAACAGTACGTCACTGCTTAGGGAGGTTGCCATCCCAGAATATCAAGTGCTTTCCTTGATTAATACTTGCCAAGCTGGAGAGGATTGGTATAGTAGGCAGTTGAGAAAGGGGAAAGGTCAGGACTTTGTATTTTTTTTTTTTTTTTTTTTGGTTTGGACCCTGCATTTTGCAGGAAGGGAAACAACATCTTCTTTTTTTTTTTTTGTCATTTGGCAAAGTTATTCTTTATTGAGCAATGGATCCTGTGTGTACACCAGTCAGAATTTCGAGGAGAAAAACCCAGAATGCCATTCTCCTTTGATTCCCAGCACGATCTCTGCTCTAGAGAGACCACAGAGATTCTGAGTCCCTGGGGATCACTGGGAGGCATTTCAAGCATCTTGGAGGTGTGCTCTGCATGAAGATATACAGCTGGTCACTTCCCCTAACTGCCTTCCCGAATAGCAGCGTCTCCTTGGCCCTATGTACTAGGTCCCCTGACACGCATATCACATACAGGAAAACCAAAACTTTAACTCTCTGGCCCAGAATCTGACCCACTGTTTCTCTCAGCATGTATGTGCAGACAAGCATGTATGCAGGTGTTTGGACCTATATTCATATGCATTTTCATGACAATCATTTCAATTCAAAGCATTTACTTGAAGATTACAATGTTAGCACCCACAAAACTTTGTATTTCTGATGGAAAAAGTGAAATTACTTACCAGATAGAAGCACCAATTGTAGCATGATGAAGAGCAAAAGTGACCACAGTACCTGGAAATATTTGACCATTTTTCCTTCTGGTAGGGCCTTGGAATGCTGACTCAGGACACCACCTTGTGCAACAATCACCCAAGAGACATCACCAGAATGCTAAAGCAGCTGCTGAAGACCAACCCACTGCTCACTCCACTTTAACAGCCTGTTCCACACCACTTCAAGAATAAATATATGGGAAAAATTGAACTTTGACTAATAATCTAAAAGATCAAAAGAGTACAGCTATTGAGCACAGTGACAGACCTGTGAGTGCTCAGGAAACTTAAGAGGGGCAGAAGTTACTATTCTGTGTGTACAATTATACTGGTTTAGTGTGGGGACATTTGTACATCTCTTAAAAAAGATAGTCCTTTCCCCCAATTCCATTCACGTTTATTTTTTGAAAAGATGCAAAACCAAAATGGGGCCACTAGAGATTTCTAGACATTCCTGGAGAAATAGGGGGAAGGAAGTCTATATTTTCTTGTGAAGTAGGGGTGGGGTCTTTGAATCAAATAAAATTAGTGACACAATATCCAGATTTGACTGTGTCGAGAATCTTCTGACTGGATATTAAACTCATCGGGAGTATTCTGGGATACTGAGAAGGAAGCAAGCAAGCAAGCAAGCAAAACAAAACATCATGTGGCCATATCAGGGCAACCCCAGTTCTAATTTCCGAGACATACCTAACACTGTCTCTAGAGAATACTGTCTCTCCATGACAGTTGGATATTTTTAGCAGTAGATCCAGGATTCCTGTCTTGCCTGTGCTTGAGACAACTTGGCCACCAAGGTCTTGCTAAGCCCATAACTGTCTTACCCTATCATCTTCCCTAATTCTTCAGGGATGGGGCAACAACTGTAAAAGCCATCAGTCCAAATTACATCAGCTTCCCTCCTCTCCTTTCACGCCCCATGCTACAGTTGACCCACCTTACAAGGAGGAGACTAAGTTAACGAGCTCCCTTTTGGCTGGTACCTCTTCTTTAAAGCTCAAGTGTTGGGGCCTCCTGAGAGGGCAGTAGCTGCGTAGGAAAAAGCACTGAGGCATTGTGTGCTGGTCTGATCAGGCCTTGGTAGATCCAACGTGATTCTACTTAGGTCGAGGTCAGATCTCAGCAGGGGATGTTGAAAAGGACTTTACAGGAGAGAAGTGATTCCAGGAAGGGGCAGCCAGGGTAGCGTGTGAATAAGCATGCTATACTTGGAAAGAGCATAGCCAAACTCAGTACACATTCCCCAACAGTTAAGACTCCTCAGGCACAATGAACAGAAACAAATCAAAACAACAACAGCAAAGAAACACCTAAGGTAGAGAAGGCTGTAGCACTCATTCGTGTTGCAGAGATCCACAGATGCCATCCGCAGTGGGTATACAGCCTTGTCCTGTAGGCAACCTGAGCCTTTGCATTATTAATGGGGATGGTGTTAGCATGGTGGGGCTCCTTTGGCTGCCCCAGTTTTCTGCTTCTTCCTGCTTTTCTATGGAGAAGCTTCTGTTTTCTTCTAGGAAGGCAGCACATATTCATTTAGTGAATTCAGAAGATAAACTTAAAAAAGAGGCGGGCGTTGGTGGCACACACCTTTAATCCCAGCACTCAGGAGGCAGAGGCAGGTGGATCTCTGTGAGTTTAAGGCCAGCCTGGCCTATGAGAGCTAGCTACAGGACAGGCTCCAAAGCTACGGAGAATCAGTGCCTCAAGAAAACCAAGAAATAATAAAAAACAAAATGATGTGGAGTCTCACAAGAAAGGAGTGCTAAAAATGTTGACTTATCTATTCCACTTTAAAACTAAACTGATATACAAATAATAACACATAATACACCATTTATGCCAATATTCAATCATGTTTCTCAGTATACATTTTTTTCGCTTTTTTTCAAATAAAATCTAAACTACTTCATTTTCTTAGTTTCAAATAGTCATTTAAAATTTGCAGTTATATGCTTTAGGCCAAAGCCCATCACAAATGTGAATGGCAATTGCATTAATATTTTTCACTTGTTGCTAATATGGTGATTCTGAGTTTTAATTGCTATTAAAATTCTGTAATAACAAATTTGTATCTGCCTTTGCTCATATATCTTTTACTCCATTTTAATATTTTAATGTGCTTGTCTATAAACATATTTTAGATTCTGAAAAGAATCTGGGTCATCTAAAATATGAAAGATTTCCATATGCAAATTAATTCATGACCCACTGCTGGATAAGGCCTAGAGAGTGATAGACCACCCTAAAGGTGGTGGCTCCATCAATCCCCTATTGCAGAGCTCAGGGAAAACTGGAGGAGGCAGAAAGCTTTTAAGAGTCCGAAGGGGTGGAGGACACCGAGGAAATAAAGACTCCTAAATGACAGCAGGGTAGTGCAAATATAAACTCACAGAGAGTATGGCAGTATGCACAGGACCCACACAAGTCTTGGCCAGATGGGGTCCCAGTATTGAGAGGGAAAGTGGACATAAGCCCTCGTCCTTAACCTAGAAGCTGTCTCCAATTGCTAACCACTTACAAATGAAAAATTGGTTTCCTTCAATAGTCTTGCTTCATGTACAAACCACTCTTTTTATTGTTTTTAATTGAGTTATACCTTGCTCTCCTCTCCTCTCTCTTCCTCCCCTCTTCCCTTCTACTCACTCCCATGACCACCCTCCCCAATTTACCCAGGAGACCTTGTCTTTTATTCTTTCCTATGTAGATCCATGTATGTCTCTATTGTTGTCTAGGTTCTCTGGGGTTGTGGGCTGTAGGCTGTTTTTTCTTTGCTTTATGTCCAAAAGCCACTTATGAGTGAGTATATATTATATTTATCTTTCTCTGTCTGGGTTACTGCACTCAATATTTTTTTGTAGATCCATTTGCCTGCAAATTTAAAGATGTCACTATTTTTTACCATTGTGTAAATGTACCACATTTTCTTTGTTCATTCTTTGGGATCTAGGTTGTTTCCAGGTTCTGACTATTACAAATAATGCTGCTATGAATATTGTTGAACACATGTCCTGTTGGTATGACTGAGCATCATTTGGCTGCATACCAAAAAGTGGTATTGCTGTGTTTTGAGGTAGGTTGTTTTTTAATTTTCTGAAAAATTGCCATACTGATTTCCAAAGTGGCTGTACAAGTTTGCACTCCTTCCAGCAAAGAAGGGGCATTTCCCTTACTCCATATCCTCTCCACCATAAGCTGTCATCTGTGTTTTTGATCTTGGCTATTCTGACAAGTATATGATAGAATCTCAGAGTGGTTTTGATTTGCATTTCTCTAATGGCTAAGGATGTTGAGAATTTTCTTAAGTGTCTTTCAGCCATTTGAGATTTGTCTGTTGAGACTTCTCTGTTTAAGTCTGTACCCCATTTTTATTGGATTTTTTGATATCAAGTTTCTTGACTTCTTTATATATTTTATTTTATTTTATTTTACTTGAATATACTTTTATTTAGATCAACACTTACAGCATGATAGACTTTCACAAATTACTACCACGAAGCACATAATATTTAAAATATGTTGCTGTTCACGACTTGAGTATAGCATTATTACTGTTTGGTACTAGGCTCAAAGATGACATTTTGATTCCTCAGCTTTAGAGATCATTTCTCTGTCTGTTGTGGGGTTGATGAAGATCTTTTCCCATTCTGTAGGCTGCTGTTTTGTCTTACTGGACCATGTTTTTTGCCTTACAGAAGCTTCTCAGTTTTGGGAGGTCCCATTTATTAAGTGTTTATCTCAGTGTCTGTGCTACTGGGGTTATATTTAGGAAGTGGTTACCTATGCCAAGTGTACTTTCTACTTTCTCTTCTATGAAACACACAGGAGGACCAGTGGAATCAAATTGAAGACCTGGATATCAATCCATAAACCTACAGATACCTGATTTTTGACAAAGAAGCTAAAAATCTAAAATAGGAAAAAGAAAGCATATTCAACAAATGGTGCTGACGTAACTGGATATCAACATGTAGAAGAATGCAAATAGAGCCATACCTATCACCATGCATAAAACGCAAGTCCAAATGAATCAAATACCTCAACATAAAGCCAAACCACACTGAATCTCATAGAAGAGAAAGTACAAACCACTCTTAAGACCAGGTTCAATGCCCATCGGTAGATGATGTACACAAAATGAGCTCAATGGCACTTTTGGAAGTACTTTGTCATATAATGTTTCGTCAGGGATTTTTGTTGTTTTGTTGTTTTTAACCTTACAGGTTCTTTGTCTATATATTATGGTTCCTGGTTTTGTGTTTTTATGGGATTTCTACATGTGCAAATAAATGCGTTTATCTGCTTGTAAAAATTAATAGTAATAATAGAGAATCTGAAATTACCTTCCACTTGAGAATAAATAATTAAATGTTTCTACTTTGATTTATTGCAAAAGTTATTAACAGCGCCTCACTGATCTGGTGAGTCCCATAGGCCTTGTGGAGTCTGGGATTCAGAGGCAGGAACACTGAAAACACAAGGTGAAAACAAATGGTCTATCCCTTTCTCTAGTGTCACCAATGTCTCAGTCAGGAAAAGCCTCTAAGTAAGTAATTATTCAAGCTCAAAGAAGTAACTTCCAATATATGCGTTTTCTGAGTCTTACAACAGTAGATTGTTAATGATGGCCACTGTGTATTTCTTTCATCAGCATTGGAAAATGAAATACTAAAACCCACAGATCCAGTGCACCGACTATGTAAAAGTGAATCCCAACTTTGTGGAAAAGGGTGATTGTATATTGCAGCCACACAGCTGCATGCAAGAGACGAGAACACTAAGACTAGTCTGTGAACATTATTTTATCCAGAAGCTTTCAGAGGAAAAAAATGTTATGTGGAAGAAAAAAAAGCCCAAAATATTTTTAGCATTTTCAAACTCACCTAAATATCCCACTAGAACTAAGATTAAGAGAAGAGAATGGATATTGATTAATGATCAAACCTGTCTCAGGGCACCCTAATCTATGCCTCTTGTCATCTCTTGTACTAATTTTAAAGTGACAACACGAAATTTTCTCATTGGCTTACATGAAGCCAACGCCACTTTGAATCAACACACTCAAAAACAAATGCTTCCATTGCACAGCATAGGTTTGAAGGGTGTGGAAATCTCTAGAATTCTGAGACCGACCTATGACTCCATTGTCCTTATGCAGAAACTCCTCGACTGGACAGTCACAGAACCGTGGCGGAACAGCCATTCTACCACCACACTGATCTTTTTTTTTCCTTTAGAATTCAGCAGATGTTTCCATTATTCAGAGAAGTCACAAAAATTGTCATTTCCACCATAGACTGAAGGATGGAATGTTGCCTTTCAATTAGGCTATCGGGAAGTCTCCAGCTTGCCTTAGCCACTCTTTCCGGTCTCTGCTCTTGACCAGTGGTTTGTGTGACAGAATCTATGGTCTGACCTATTCTTTGGACTGGCCAGGATGCTCTTAATAAAATTCATAGCCTGTCTGCATAGTTGTATATATTAGTATATTCTTTATTAAAATAACAATGAAATGATATTTATGTCAATGTTAATAAGTATACATAAAATATGATAAATCCTATTTTACTTCATAGAAATTAAATTAAAAACAGAAGGCTGGGAATGAATGTATTAATAACCCCGTAATCTTTGTTATCCTATGGAGCCATTCAGCACTGGAATTCCCTTTATCCTGAATTGTTTTTCAGTCAATAGAACCCATCTGTATGCTTATTAAAAACCCTTTCTTCCGAGTCCCTTATCCTGAGCATTGTTTCTCAGCCAATAGAGCCCATTCCTGTGGAAGAGGTTACATTTACTTTGTAAAAGACATATACTTTTCAAGGGAGTTTAGATGTGGTCATGCCTTAGCCTTTTTGTGATTGTTGTCACGAGGAAACTTTTTTCAAAGTCGTACTGTGTTTAAATATGTAAAATAAATAGATAAACAAACAAACAAACAAACAAGCCTACTGCTTGGGGTCAGACTCCAGAAGTTTGAACCAGCCAGGCAAAGTAAGTCTTACTAAATCAGGTTTCCTCTTGCCACCTATGGTTTGTTTTTCTTCAGGCAGTAAAGCTTGCAGGACCCTCACAATTAGAAGTCATGTTATCAATACATTTTTTTTTCATTTTTTAGGTCAGTATTATTTGATTTTATCCTAGGTCTCTGATCAATCAAGCAATATTGGGTAAGGGTTCCATCTTGTAGAATGAGCCTTAAGTCAAGTTAGTTCTTGTTTGGCTACTTCCACAAGCTTTCTGACACCATTGCCTTAGCCTATCTTGCAGGCAGAACTCCACTGTAGATCAAAGTGTTTGAAGGTGGTTTAATGTTTATATTTTTCTTTTGATAGCATGCAGAGTACCTTCCTGTACCAGAGATGTTGGGACATAGGGATAAAGGCTCTATGTAGGCACTGGCTGAACATATTTGTTGGGTCCATGGGGGTCATGCAAAGATGGGGACAGAGCACCAAAGTCTAATAAACCAGCAGCAAACTTTATTCCAGGAAAAAAATAAAAACTTAAAAAAAATAAATCGCAATGGGGCACAAAAAGCTTATCAACTAGCTGAGGCCACAGCCAGAGAACTTGTAAGGCTGTGCACAGGACAGTTTTCAAACTCCTCCTTTTATAGCGAGCACTAGGCAATAACAAAAGAATGTTTACAATCTCAAGGTAAAACTCAAATACAAATTGCCCTTCTTTGCAATTTCCATCAACAGAGTTTCTCAGTTAAATTAGTGTTTGTATTTAGTCCATTGTTTTCCCCTGGCATTCCTTGATAGTGTTTACCAAGGCTTTCCCCCTCCCCTGACACTGCCAACACTTAGAAACTATAAGGGCAACATCAGGGTGCCTTAGCCTGTGGATTCTGAGAGAACTCAGTAGAGTTTATGCTATACTTCACCAGCATAGGATACACATTCGAGCTTTACAGTTACTTTTTTTTAGTTTCAAGCAAACACTAAGTATTCATAAATGTTATATTTTATTGTTTCCTATTAGAAGGTGCAAAGGATCACTGGTCTGCTTGGTATTAAGTGAAATGGAAGGTAGCAGAGAGAACACAAGCTACAAGCAAAGAATAAGGGAGGTGCACTTGCCCACTGCTGCATCGATCTATATACCAGGGACACTGAAGCCTCACAGCCCAAATTTGGCTCACTTTCTACTGCTGTAAATACAGGTTGTTGGTCTATCTATCTATCTATCTATCTATCTATCTATCTATCTATCTATCTATCTATCTATCTATCTACCTACCTACCTACCTATCTATCTATCTATCTATCTATCTATCTATCTATCTATCTATCTATCTATCTATCTATCTCTATCATCTATCTACCGATCTATCATCTTTTACTTATTTATGTAAGGGAACAGTGGTTTAGATTTCTGTCTTTGTTAACTTCCTTTTGGCATTCTGGATAATTTTTCCTAGATAATGAGATACCTTGGCAGTTAAAATTTAGGTTTATTGTTCTCCCTCTCTGTCCATTGAGATCCCTCATGTTCCCATTCCCCATCCCCTTCCTTCCACCCTCCTTTCAGTTTACCTAGGAAATCTTTACTTTCCCTTCCTGGGCCCCTCCATGACATCCCTTGTAAGGTCTTTATTTTTATCTAGCTTCTCTGGGGTTGTGGATTGTAGCCTGGTTATCATTGCTTTACCTGTAATATCCACTCATGAGTGAGTATATACTGTGTTTGTCTTTCTGCGTCTAGGTTACCTCACTCAGGATGTTTTTCTTTTCTAGTTCTATCCTTTTGCCTGCAAAGTGGCTATACAACTTTGAATTCCCACCAGTAATAGAGTAGTGTTCCTCTTATTCCATATCCTCTCAAGTATGAGCTGTTACCAGTGTTTTTGATCTTAGCCATTCTGATAGATGTAAGATGGTATCTCCGAGTCATTTTGATTTGCATTTCCCTGATGGCTAAAGATGTTGAGAAATTTCTTGAATGTCTTTTGGCCATTTTGAGTTTCTCCTGCTGAAAATTCTCTGTTTAGATCTGTATTCCATTTCTAATTGGATTGCTTGTTATTTTGGTGTATAGTTTCTTGAGTTCCTTATTTATTTTGGAGATCAGCCCTTTGATCAGATGTAGATTCTATAGGTTGCTGTTTTGTCTTATTGAATGTGTCCTTTGCCTTACAGAAGCTTCTAAGTTTCAGGAGGTACCATTTATTAATTTTTGCTGTCATGGGGTTAAGGAGAAACCTGGTACTCAGGAAATTCCCAGAAATCCACAAGGTGGACCATAACTAAGACTCCTAGCAATAGTGGAGAGGAGAGAGTGCCTGATTGGGTCTTCACCTATAACCAGATTAGTGACTAGCCTCATTGGCATGATAAGACCTACATTCAGTAACTGATGGAAGCAGATGCAGTGACTTATAGCCAAGCACTGAACTGAGCTCCTGGAGTTCAGTTGAAGAGAGGGAGGAGGGATCATATGAGCAGGGGCAGTCAAGATCATGATGGGGAAACCACAAATAGCTGACCCTAGCTAGTGGGAGCTCACAGACACTGCATTGACAGCTGGAGAACTTACATGGTTTTAGGCCCTCTAAATGAGGGTGATAGTTATATGGCTTGATTTGTTACTCAGGGTCTGGCAATGGATCAGGACTTACCCCAAGTGCATGAACTGGCTTTTTGGAGTCCATTCCCTATGGTGGGATACCTTGCTCAGCCTTGATACAGTGGGGGAGGGACTTGGTGCTGCCTCAACTTGATATGCCAGACTTTGTTGACTCCCTAAAGGGGGCCTTATGCATTCTGAAGAATGAATGGGGGATGGGAAGAGGAGGGAGGGGGAGATGAGGTTGGTATGTAAATGAAAACAATTTAAATAAAAAAGATTTAGGTTTAAATTCTAAACTAATTTGTGCCTCATATACTGCATACAGGCAGGCCAGATGTAGTTTCATGCAGTATTCTTTTTTTTAAAATTGATTTTTATTGAGCTCTACATTTTTCTCTGTTCTCCTCACTCCCTCTTCCCTCCCCTTCAACCCTCCCCCAAGGTCCCCATGCTCCCAATTTACTCAGGAGATCTTGTCTTTTTCTACTTCCCATGTAGATTAGATCTATGTATGTATGTGATGTAATATTCTTAATGAATTGTAGTGAAACCAAGTTTTGTGATGACTATTAAGTGTTGGATAAATCAAGGAGTCTTCATGAATATTGTAGTAAAAAAGCAAAAAATGGAGTATAAAGGATTTCTTGTGTAGACATCAACAAATTATTAAAAACGACATGACAAGCATGTTTTATCCAAAGCTCATGAAAATAGATTTTCCAGATTTCCCGCATATGATTAAGAAGAAGACACGCCAGAGAAACTCTGAATTTATCCTAGTCTCACCAGAATCCCCAGGTAAATAGTCCCAACAAAGCTTGGCCAATGTCTGTTATTTTCTTTCTTGATGACACAGGAAACTGCAGCATGGGGACTGACTAGTTTTCATTCAATTACGAAGGACAACAATCATAAAATCCCATTATATTTGGCTTAGTGGAGATTTATTTATAAAAACAAAAGAGCAGAGAGAAAATACAAAATTAGCTTTTTAGGTCTAAGCAGGTCAGTCACACTCTGAACATTTTTTTTTCCTGTTGCTGAGAGTTGCTGGAGACACAAAAGCTTCTCTGTGTACTTTCTGGAGTTCTTCCTGCCTAAGCCTAGAATCTTGGAGTGAATCTGGCACCTACTGCTACTACGGAACAGCAGCAACTATATTCTGAGAATAGCAGAATCTCAGTAGAGAGCCTGGAGCCACAAGCTGTCTCAAGCCATCACTATCTAATATGTTAGTTCTTCCTCAGTTGGCCCATGTCTGTTGCTACAAGGTATTGCTGCATTGTTCACTGTAGCCACCTCCAGCTACATATGGCCACCGAACATTGAAACATGACTGGCCCAAACTAGATGTATGAATAGTGGAAAATGCACATCAATATCAACGATTTATTAAATAAAATATGTATATTAGTTTAATTAATATATTGAGATAGATAAAATAATTAGAATTAACTTTACTTGGTTATTTTGTTAACCACTAAAAAATTTAAATTATATAAATGGCTCATACAATATTTTTGCTGGAGATTGCCATTCTAGAGATTTACATATATTGTGGTTTCAATTTCTTAGTCTTTCTCAGACTGTAGGTAGTAAGCCATGGTATAACCTCAAAATTAAAAAAAAATATATCAAGAGGTAAACAATTAGATATGAGAAAGTATTGGATTGTTTCAATTATAGGACTTATAAAAATTGAGTTATGGTATTTATAGAAATACAGATACTAGGTAAAGGGTCTGATATGGTGACAGATAGCTTCATACAAGTATTGGCTGCCTGAGAGCCCATATTGTACCCACTCTCATTCTAGAGACTTATTTCCAATGATGGCAGCAACTTGTCTGCCAGTGTAAGACAAAGGGCACCATATATCCAGCTTCTATTTTTAAAAATTTCCTATGACCTAGCAGTGAGAAACAAATCCCCAAAAGGATGTTCTGCTGAGTTTCTACTTTTATTAAGCGGGCAGTTGGGCAGACAACATTGTGATCAGATTTCCAGAGCAAAGACTGGGTGGAGAGTTCTCCACGTCCTCAGATCACTGAATCTAGAAGGAAAGAGGTGGAAAGACTAAGAACCAGCGAGTCCAATACCAACAGCTCTGTGTTTTCTATAGTAAAAAGACGAATGAAGAATTCTTTATATACACAGATGGTGAAGGTAGGCAGTTCAGAATCGAGGCATAGCTTTTTCCTTGCGACTTTCACCAACCATTGTTCATTTTTCCTGGAAAAGGAGATGGATAGGTTAGATGCTAAAACTCACTGAAACTACAGGAAGGTTGTCTGTACCAAGACCTCACAATATTAAATCATGCTCACATTCTATATGCTGTGATGGTTATTACCTGAGCATCTCCTATGCACCAAAAGTTGAGGTGAACACACAAACAAACATGAGTTAACTCTGCTATGGAGTGCATGTTTCCTCATGGTAGTGAGTGCTGTCATTCACAGCATCTCATAGATAAAGAGACTGCACATGAGAATTTAATGGCTTTCTAAATTCTTGTTAGATCTTGCCTCTGGCACAATCCTTCATTACTTAAGGAAATCTATTTTTGTATAATCTACAGGTAAGTTCCACGATGTAGTTTTTGTCAAGTTACCTACACAAGATGATAGTTACCAAGAAGTATGGTCCAAGGCTATTCTATTAAATTGAAATTCCAGAAAATTACTGAGGTCGCTTTGTCCGAAGATGTATACTTAAGTGGGATTATAAAGAGGGAAAAGAGCATATTCATCCAATAAAGTGAGATGTAAGCCACTAAGGATTTGGATGCAGAAATAGCAAACAACGGTGGACTAGAATTGGCTAAACCTTCTTTTGTGTGTGTATAAGGGCCTAAGAGTAAGGAAATGAGTTGCAAATTTTCATGGGAAGGAGATGGAAGTTTCCAGGTCTCAACTAATCACACTGTGTCTTCCCACTGTTCACCTGAAACCAGAAACCTCCCAAACTGTTTTCCCTCACAAGGAAACACAGTTGATTCATTATTTATAAATCAAGTGGAATATTTACCAATTCTGTGCCCAAGTTTTGTGTGTTATCATAATGGAATATAAAAACAAGTATTTCTAGTAAATATCAGTACTGGAATATTATTCATTAGATATAATAACTCTCTTGAAATAAAATTAGTTAAACTAATTTATTTATTTAAATTAAATAACAACTATGTCCATATTTCTTTTTCTTCTAAGTTCATGCTTTAGAAATTTTCTTAAATTCCATCTTTGTGTTGATAATAATGATGATGATTATAGATGCAATTAATTCTTAGATGCTATGACAAGTATTCTAAAGTCAGTGTATATTGAATGTTTTCAATAATTCATTGAGATATTAAGAGTATTTATGTGATTCATTAGAAATATCCTATATGAAAAACATCAAAAAACTAACCAATTTTTAGCTTATTACACCACATTTTTTTTTCATTTAAATGCTTCTCTCTTATCTAGTTCATTGTCATCTAACCTGTGAAAGGGATTTCAGATAGAGTCACCAGGGAGACTTTCAAAGTAAGTAATACATGTTCAAGTATTCTGTTAGGTATTTAAATAAGAGCATTGAGGAAAATTAAATTCTTTGCAATACACAAAGACATAAACATTACATAGAACTGGTTTCAATCAAGCTGTTACGATCTGCCTCTCTTGGCCTCCATCTCGTCTTATAATTGGCATAAGCTTATTACCACATGCTTCAATAATACTTAATCATCCTGGTAATAATGTGGACAATTCTCGAGTCATATGACGTACTAGTGTGACTTTCCCAGTCAGACAAATTCTTATTTCCCAGTGCACAAACCAAATTAGAACCCACAGTAGCTACCACCATAACCCAAAGGCCAATGCACTCACAGATGCAGGTGTTTCAGCAGGTATTGTTTCCGGGTTGCTGCTCTCTTCACACTTCCCTTGACTACGTATGCGTGTATTAGTCTGACGGATCCTAAAAAAGAAGAGATGCTTCAATGACGTGAAAAATATTCAGATCAAATGATAAACAGATGTAGGTGATGTATGAATGCCAAACATACTTAATTGGCATAAAAGTCTAATTCACTGAACCATTTTCTGCTTAACATCATCTAGTTTTGGTTAATCTCTTCTGTTCCGAACTCATCTTCTAGTTCTGAGCCTATTTCACCACATTTCAACCAAGATAGAATTGTGATTTTTAATCCAAAGCTTTTGCTTTTTTATACATTTCCATTTCAGTCGGTGTGTGTGCTCATGTGTGTCTGTGCATGTGTATGTGTGTTTCTTTGTATGTACATGTGTGTATGACTGTGTGCCCATGGGTGTATTTGTGTGTATGTGTGTGTGTGTGTTATGAGCACTGGAACGTATGTACCATGGCACAGATGGAGAGGTCAAGGATAACTTTTAAGAACCAATTCACTGCAATTACTGTGGTGGGTTCTGGGATTGAGTTCAAGTAGACAAGTATGAACAGTCAGCGTCCTCACCTGCTGAATCATCTCACTGTCCCACGTGACTTTGTTTTGAAGGCTAAAAAATTAGATCCCAGAAAAAAGTTTGACTATATCAAGTATCTATAATATAACTTTGGGGATAGACAATAGAACAAAAATACAATAATATGGGGTTATTTCTTGAACCTGAAATGATACTTGAGAGAATTTCAAGACTTTTAACTTAAGAAATTTTGTGAAGGAAGATTCTGCTTCTCATCTTTGTTGCTGGGGCGAAATCCAGCATCTACCACAGAAGCATAATCGGCTTAATTGAAGCTGATGCCCTATAGCTTGATCCAACCCTTCACTAAATATTGGTCCCTCTTCCATGAGAAATCCTGAATCTTCTCTATGAGGTCTAGCCCCACCTTCCTTAGCCATGAAAGAACTAAACAGCTCTGGCACTTCGCCTATACTTTCATATCCACGTTCTTCTCAGTTATCAGTGAACTTAACGAATAGTCTCCACCTTCTTCCAAGGCAGACATTGAGAGTTCACGTGATGAGATAATTGGCGAACATGTACAGCCAGTGTCAAAGCTAAGGACAGGCATCATATATGGCATTCATCTAGCATATTTATTGCATGGTATTAGCTCCTTCAAGAAGGCTTAGAGACGCTGGGAAACCAATGACTGTCTTACAGTCCTGCGATTTCTCAGACATTGTAAGTGGTACAGACACCATATATACGGTGGTTCTCAACTGCTTTCTCTTCCTGTATGCCAGATGGATGATGGTCACACTTTCATGAATCTATACGAATCTACACAGTCTTATATAGAGGTGTTTCTCAATCATTGTGATCTCACCACCGCTCCTTCCTCTTCTCCTATCACTCTATTACTTTTATGAAGTAATAGAGACGGGCAAGTATATATATATATATATATATATATATATATATATATATATATTGGTTTTTCGAGACAGGGTTTCTCTGCAGCTTTTTTAGAGCCTGTCCTGGAACTAGCTCTTGTAGACCAGGCTGGCCTTGAACTCACAGAGATCCGCCTGCCTCTGCCTCCCGAGTGCTGGGATTAAAGGCGTGCGCCACCATCGCCCGGCGACGGGCAAGTATATTAAAAGGATACTGTTATATACTATTCATTTTAAAAATAAACACATTTTGAATGTTGGGATGGTGGCAACAGATAACTTGATAGATATCTAGTTAATATCAGAGCACTGGAAACCTTCACACTGGAAGAGGAGATAGTATAATTTGGGTACTTACAGGTTTTCATGACAGAGCATGCAGGGGTTGGCGTAGGTTTGGCCATCATCCCCACAGATAGGCTGAATATTCTTTGGGCATAGATAACCCATCCTGGGCAATATTCGGTAGTGTTTACATATGTCAGAGTCCTGCACAGGTAAAGTAGAGAGCAAAGTTGCTTAAGACTTTCAAGGGATTACATAGGATTGGAGAAATATTGGTTTTCCTAATGGCATCTCAGTCAATGATTAAGAACAGGACTGTGGTGCATCATTCAAATGCATACATTATTTCACATCATACTGGGTGGGCTTTGGCTTCTTTTAACTAGCGAATATTAGTGTGCCAAAAAGAAAAAAAATAACAGTGACAACCCCCCCCCCCACAAAGAATGAAGCAGTAAGTGGAATTCTTTAATGATCTGAGGCATAGTAAGCTAGGACATGCTTCTAGGAAAGAGTCTAGAATAATATTAATGCTAGAAACAATATTCATTCTTAATGAATTCCCTTTGCAATGACCCTTGGTGTGGACCTGCCTCTTTAAGATTTTGGCAACTCTAAGAGATCAGATTCCGTTCTGAAAAAGAAATTAGTCCATACCTCCCTTACTAACTTTGGTCTCTACCTCCCCAGGAGCTACTCTGGTCTCTGTCTTCCGTGGTGGCAAAAGAAATATGCAAAACCCGTGCTTCCTTATCTCTGCCACACTTCCTCCTGTGTCTATAGTGAAGACAATAAAATTTCACAAACAAATTGTACTCACTGGGCCAAAAGCTATTATGATGCTTCCCCTGAGCTGGCTTTGAGCTGCAGACTCCCCAACTGCTGGAGGACAGAAGCGGCTGGCATAATATTTCAAGGAGAAACTCCTTACCTCAGAGGAGCTGGAAAATCCTGGATCACCTTCTTCTTTAGTAACTCTAATGTGTGATGGATTTCCTTGGAGTCCAGGCCTTTCCAAAGCTTCCTTTTCACTAGAAGAAGAAAGGAAAAAAAAAACATTTAAAAAAATCTTTGCATAACCTCTGTAACGTCTCATAGAAAAAGTCTGTCCCAGGAAAACATGAGGGAACCCTAGAGTACTCCATCAGGATATGACCAGAATGAGATGCTTTAAAAGCGCACAAAGGTGACCAATACTGAGCAGAACTGACAGTCCATCCCCACCGTAAGAACATTCTCTGTGAAAAACTAAGGAGTATTCATGGGTGCTTTTAACCATTATGGTGTCCACTCATCTTGAAATATGTTTGTTCATCAGTCAAATCATTTAGCCCTTGAGACCCTTATTCAATGCATTCTAGGGCATAAAATTTCATATTTTTAATGACTTTTCTTTTGCTTCTCATGTGGTTTTAGACCAAGGATTTGGAATGAGTGCCCTGGTGAGGAGACACACCTTTGTTTCCTGTCTCCAAACCCAAGCACTCTTTCTGCTGTATTGGTTGTCTTAACTTGCAGCCCTTGGCCATATTACTGATTCTCTTGGACTCAGGAGCACATAGATGTGTTTCAGCAGCAATTTGTAAAATGGTGCGCCTCCTGCTGGCTGAGAACAATGCGTTTACTCACAGGATAGCTCTGCACATGTGGCACTTGTGTTGATAGAGCACTCCATCAGTACCAAGCACTGGGTCATCCTTTTGTGAACAGAGAAGCTTGTCATTCCTCATGAGCTTTCGAAACTCGCTGCACTCATCCTAGGGAATGAGATAGGGAGGTGAGCATGGGCTTTCTCTTTGTCTCTGGGTGGTTTTCTCAAATTCGACTTTAGGAGATATTTTTGGTTCTGGGCTGGTACTCACTTCGCTGATCCCAGCCACGGAGGGCAAAGAACTCCTGGCCTGCCTAGGTTTTGCATTGCCTGCTGTGTTGTGAACTTCTCCACACTGGTCCTGAGAGGTAGGAAAACATAAGAAAATACTTTATAGTCATGTCTCACCTACTGCTGATTCACCTGCCTATCATCTGTCCTCTCCCTTTCCCACCATCTTAAGCCAAGGAGAATATCAAAGCACTCTAGGCTAAAGAGAATGCAATGACCACTGTGCAATGACCAAGGGATGATATCTGCCTTCTTTTCAGTCTTGTGAAGAGAGGAAGTACTGCAATACACGCATACTACTTATTCATGGATGTGGAGAACACCATCTGGAGAGAACAGAAGTCTGTAAAGACAAGCTTTACAGAAGGCTTAGAATGTCTGTTAGCTACAGGACTCATTAAGGTCAACATCAAGAAGCTACCCAAAGCCTCCTTTCATGTTTAAAGTGTCAAAGATGAGCATGCAGTTGAGGTGGAAGAAGGCTGTGTCCTCTAGTTTTCCAAAGCATATTTCTGTTAAAGCAGAAAGACAAAAATTGACATATACTATAGTAGAATTCTCTAAGAATATTTTTTTTTTACTGAAATCATCCACATTTAATTTTCCATATGCTTTTATACCCCAATACAAAAGGGGGAAAAAGGTAACAAAAGACTTCATTAACATACAAAGGACAACTGAACAGTTAATTGCTTTAACACTTTGAGGCATCAAGTCATTAGCATTCTGTTGTTTAGGCAGTGAAGCTACCCTAGAACAAGTATCCTGAAGGCAGCCACTCCCCAGGTCAAACCTCATATTACAGAAGGAGCATAAGTATGCTTCCATATCCTGACCATCTGTCAGGATGGAGTGGATCTACTTGTATGAACCATCTTAATATCAAAAGAACCAAGTAATCACATCCTGAGTCAGGATGTGTAGCTACACTTGTTAACAATTGAGCAACTTTAAACTCTCTGATCATCAAACAAGGTGGAAACAGGCTCACATTTTTGGGCCTCCACACTGGTAAGCACATGTTTCTTGGGTCACCATTAAACCCAATAGAGCTCGAGTGAGTTCCTGACCCCGCGGCAGCAGCCCGGGAGACAGAGCACAGCCTCTCCTCAACACTCTCTAAGAATTTTTAAAGGATTAACTCCGTGTGTGTGTGTGTGTGTGTGTGTGTGTGTGTGTGTGTGCTTAGTATGGGGTGTGTAGAGGGTGTGGGGAGTGGGGGATGTGTGAATGTAGTGTGGGGTGTGTATTTGTGTGGTTTGTCTGTTGTGTGTATGTGTTGTGTGTGTGTTGTATGTGTATGGGGTGTGTTATGTGTGTTGTGTGTGTATGGGGTGTATATGGGGTGTGTGTGTTGTGTTTGTTGTGTGTGTGTATGGGGTGTGTGTGGTGTGTGTGTGGTGTCTGTGGTGTGTGAGTGTGGTGTGTGTTGATATATCTTGCATTATGACTGAAAGTGAGAGTGTTGTCAAAATCAAAATTTAAAGTAAAACGTTAGTATCTTTCTTACTAAAGACTACATAGAAAGGTGAGTTAGCTAAGGTCAGTATCTTATCTGTTAAAACACAACCTTTCCCTCATTTGCAGGCTGAGGACCTGAGTTTTCTTCATTCCTCATTTTTCTTTCAGTAGCTTCTCGTTCGCTGCAGGAAAAAAAGAAACCAATACATATTTCGAGGATTATGCTGAATTATCTTTAACCAAGTATGTTTCCAATGCTAAACATTAACAAACATAACACTATAGTCTCATGCCTTAAAAACACCTAGATACACGTTTCTATCTGTTGTCTCTGATGGATGGACTGTTCACACTCTACCGTGGCAGCACACTCAATGGATGGACTGTTCACACTCTGCCATGGCAGCACACTCAATGGATGGACTGTTCACACTCTGCCATGGCAGCACACTCAGTGGATAGACTGTTCACACTCTGCCGTGGCAGCACACTCTGTGATCACCGATTCTGTTGCTTTCCTATCGTCACAATTCAAAGGATCCTAAAGGGCTGTTGCTTCTTAAGGGAATGGGTTTATTTCAGACTGTAGCTTCATTTCTCCTTTTTTTTGATACTTAGACAGTTGCTTCTACTTAAGCTCTGGTTTGTTTAATTTTCATGTAGTTACAATGCTTTAAAGTTTACCCACGTTTTAGAAAACAAACTAATCTTGAATCTCAACAAAAAGTGTGTTGTCATTGTGACTCTTTCACACACAAGATGGCCTGAAGTCCCATGACATACACGGTCACATCAGTGACTGAGCTTTTTTGTTTAAAAGATACCAATTGCCCAGAGGTGGTGTCCAGTCCCAGCACTTGGGAGGCAGAGACAGGCAGAACTCTGTGAGTTCGTGGCCAGCCTGGTTTACAAAGTGAGTTCCAGGACAGCCAGAACTGTTACACAGAGAAACCCTGTTTCAAAAAACCAAAATAAATAAATAAAATGAAGAGATAAATAAAAATGATAAATAAACAAAAGTCATTGACTTGTAAATGTATCACGATTGTTTCCTACCTTAGACGACCAAGGTATGACTACACTTCTCATTGGTTACAAGAATAGCTTCTTGTTGAGTGCTTTGAAAACTAACACTAGTCTTTATAAATGAGGATGTATTTGTCTATAATGTATAAAACCAAGTGTCATAGGTTTTTAAATGACAGAAATTCTTTCCCATCAAACAAGCATGATTTATCAAACTCATCAACAAATCTGTTCATGTACAACATACTCTGACATATACACTTGTTAACATGTGATTTATAAAAACAATCAACAGGCATGCTCACGTACAACATGCTCTGACACATGGCACACTTGTTGACATGCGTCTTGCCATCTGGGCCTCGGATAGGATCATTTTCTCTGGTGCAGATCAGCTTCCCATCTCTCTGCATGCTCCGGAATTCATGGCATTGATCCTGACAAGAGGACAGAGAAAATATTACAACCTTAGACAGGATTTAGAGTCTGAAAGCACCATGAAAGTTAGGCACGGACTCATAAAGTATGGAAGAAAATAGAGAAAACGAGATTTCAGAGAATGGACTATGATTTAAGGTACTTCGTTCGACTTGTCTTCTCCAGGGGAATTTCATCGCTGCCTAAGACAGCTCATCTCATTTGTACAAAGTCTTCCGTGATGTTATGTCCCAAATCTGCCTGTCTGCAGCTGTGCTCACTATTCCACATGTAAAAATAGGCCTCAAAATACAGAATGGACTGAAAATATTCATCTGGCAAGACATTCAAACACATAAACCCACAGTTCTGTTCTGTAATGATAGTTTTGCATTTATCGGCTGTGTATGTGTACATGTGTGTGGGCACGCTTACCACGGCACATGTGAGATTCAGGGGGAGCTGCAGGAGTTTGGTTTTCTCATTCCACTACATGAATTCCTCTGATCAAACCCAGAGTTCCAAGCTTGGGGGCAATTGTCATGTTACCTTCTGAGCCAGCTTGCCACATAACCACATGTTTAAAATATTTTCTATTATGTGAATTACATCAGCTTATATGATGTGCACCTAATTTTTCATTTTAGAAAAGACTCAGAAATACTAAACAATCAAGGTAAACACTGGGTTTGTGACCAGCTATCTACTGAGCGAGCTCCCTTATTTTTACTTCTTTGTTTTTCCATGGAAGCGAACAAAGCCACCATTTGTAAGAAAATAGAACTGGGATTTTTTATTTAAAAAAAAAATCAACCATAAAACAATGCCAAAGGAATTGGTCCCATGAAACTTTACCTTAAACTCCCTCTAACTACAAAGAGACCTTTGGAGACACTCACTAAAATACTGATAGTGACTTAGATTGTAGTTGCTTTTTTTCTCCTATAGACAATCCCATGCTTACTTTATGCACTGAATTCTTTTTTTGTTTTTTTTTTTTGGTTTTTTGAGACAGGGTTTCTCTGCAGCTTTTTTAGGGCCTGTCCTGGAGCTAGCTCTTGTAGACCAGGCTGGCCTCGAACTCACAGAGATCCGCCTGCCTTTGCCTCCTGAGTGCTGGGATTAAAGGCGTGCGCCACCACCGCCCGGCTATGCACTGAATTCTTAAAGTTATCTCTGGAACTGAGTGTCTGATCACTGTATTATTTGTCTCAAAAACATCATTTTCAGTTAGAATCAACTACAGTTATTGTTTCCAGCTGCTAACAATAGCATATGTGTGCACACATACACACATGCACACTCAAGCTCACAGATGCACACACATGCATGCATGCACGCACACACACTATCTACACACACCCACACACACGAATGATGATACTCATTATCATGGTACATTTTACTGCCAGCTTTCAGGATCTGACCTTCTGATCTACTTATTGTTTGTGTGTGGTCCCTGTCTCTTAGCTGTAACATCAGAGAAATTCACAAAATAGATTTTGCAAACTGTTTAAACATAAGAGCAAATCTTATTTTGGTTTACATTATAAAGAAATATATAGCTCTCTTTTGACAGATTTCAAAGCAATATTCTGCATATAGACTGCAGTTTTTTCTTTCTAATTGGATTTCATAGGTGAGAAGAGAGCTGCATGGCTCTTCTGTTTCTTCATTGCGTAAAGGAGAGCACTATGGATAATGCCCCGAATTGAACACTAGGTGGCAGTCAAGTACCATCTGGTCATGTTACCATACATACTCCAAATTTATTTCTTTTCTTGATTGAACTTTTTGGTCCTTTCCTTTTCTTGCCCCACTCCCAAGCCCAAGCCCTTCCTGTGTCCCAAATACTTTTTAAAGCTTCAAATGAAATCTTCTTAGTATAGTCACAACACTGATATTTGTTGCTGGTCCTGAGAATGTGTAGCACCTGCGTTAGAGTTGTTTTTAAGTCATAAGTGTTATGCTTGTTTTGGTAGAGCTAACCATTTTTCTGTTTATTGTCATATCCTCAATAATTGGGAGAGAATGGGCACTTCAAAACAGTTACATAGCCGGGCGGTGGTGGCGCACGCCTTTAATCCCAGCACTCAGGAGGCAGAGGCAGGCGGATCTCTGTGAGTTCGAGACCAGCCTGGTCTACAAGAGCTAGTTCCAGGACACGCTCCAAAGCCACAGAGAAACCCTGTCTCGAAAAACCAAAAAAAAAAAAAAAAAAAAAAAAAAAAAAACAGTTACATGAATTCCCTGTACAATGAATATTTGGGTGGGCCTGTGGCATGAGAGTCTAAGAGACCAGAGCCCTGCCTGAAAGAGTCAGGGAGTACCTTCCCTGCTAGCTCCGGTCTCTAACTTCCCTTATCTTTGCCCCTTATCTTCTGTGGAGGAAAAAAATGAATGTGCAAAAATATACCTCTTAATGTTTTTAGAAAGAGTATAATGTTCTTTCACCTCACAGTCCCATTATGATTCATCTTCCCTGATAATATTCACCTACGTCACTGTGGCCCAACCATGCTCCCATGGGTGCAAGGTCTTCTCTCCTGATTAAGCTCAATTTCTAAAAAGGTAATTTCATACTGGCTCCAAAGCCATCACCTCCATCTCCTTAACATGAATCCCCCAAATTCAGGTATTAACGTGTCTGACATATTACCTCCTTATCATTCTTGTTTGTCTCCGTGTTTCTCTTGGCTTCATCCTCTTTCTTTTTCTTTTCAGCAGCCTCTCTTTCCCTGAGAGAAAAATTGGGAAGAAACATTTCTACCAAAGTGAATACGTGTCTCATTAGTTACAGGACTCACTTATAAAGCGTTCACTGTTCAGCGTGGTTACTATACTGTCTGGACGCACAGCCAAAACAGTGGTTGGGAAGACACTTACAATCTCTCCTTGCACATGACACACTTGTTGCCGTGAGTCTTGCCATCTGGACCCCGGGTAGGGTCACTTTCCCGAGTACAGAGGAGTTTCCCGTTTTTCATTTGGCTTCTAAACTGGTCGCATACATCCTGAAAATAAACGAGGAAAGATAATCAAGAATGCTTTTTTCATAAAGTATTTTATTGGGTTTGAAAAGCCAAAGGTTTCCATTCACACATCTGGCAGCCACTTAACCTTGCTGAGGTAGGCAGGATTATGACCTAAGGACATCCATGTCATTGTGTGGAGTGTGTAGATGTGTTGTTTTATCAGTTAATGTAATCATCTAAATGGAAAATTAAGAGCACCAATAAGTTGTATTTGAAGTGCGAAGGTTATTCGGGACTGGGGGGGGAGGACTCATTGCCACCATGAGGGTTTTTGCTCAAGCAGAAGAGTCACAGAAGGATAGAGAATCAGCCGTGAGTAAGCATGCTGACTAGAAGGCAGCCACAAATTAACGAACGCAGGCGACTCCTGGAAGTCAAGAGACAGCAAAGGAATTTCATATCCTGGGACTTCCACAAAGGAGCGCAGCTCTGCCGACCCCTTGGTTTTAGTGGGGTCATTCAGAACCTCTGACCTGCATGAATGTAAGGTAATGTAAGGTAATGTAAGTACCTGCAGTACTGTGAGCCAGGGTCTAGAGTGACATTTTATAGCGATATAAAATCCAATGTTAGCTCTGACATCCTGAAAGGAAGATCTCCACTAACTACATCAGCACCAACTTCTTTCCACACTTTGGATGGTTTGCACCAATCTGTTGGCACTGACTTACCTTTCCCGTGGCTGAGCCAGTCCCGTTTGATCTTTCGGCAGAATTTTTATTTCTTTCCTCTATGTCTTTCTGCCTATGAGGGAAAGGGTCGAATAGTCATCTTGTTGGCACAAATGCATGTGCAGGATGAATGGGTCTGATGGCTTGTGTCCTAAACCTTCTTTTTCACAGTGAGTTTCTCTACTCTCTGAGAGCACAGCCTGTTCCATTACTATGATTCCAGGGTAGGAGGTCCTTCACCACAAAATACATTATCAAATCATTTGATTACAGCCTTCACAATTTCTATCCAAATTCATCTCCAGTCTTGGTCCACTTTCCTAGAGCCGTGGTTCATGATTTTGAGGTTAAGACAAAAAAATCATTGTAATGTTATTTCTTAAAGCATGGCCCCAAATAGTTAAATAAATAGTAAATTCCAACAAATGTAAGTCATTGCACTTTAATCAATTTAATTATTGAAAATAGAGGGTTCCTATAATGCCATAGCATGCTGAAAAATCTAATTTTGGTCATACCTTCGGTCAGACACCTCCACTAATTGTCTGGAAATATAGTTCAGTTGGTAAATTGCTTGCCTCACAGATATGAGGATCCAAGTTCGAATCCCCAGAGCCCACATGAAAAGCAGTGGTTGGTTTCAGGCAGATGCTTATAATCCCAGTGGTAAAGAGACAGGAGAATCAACGAAGGCCACTGGCCAGTAAAATCCAGGTCTCCCACCCACAATATACAATGCATGTCACACATGCTGACAATACAGAGTAAGCTCTAGGTGGCTGTACAGGAAAACTGGACTGTAACTAGAGCCCTTAAGTCCATTCTCCATGAGACTTTTAAGAAAACCAATTTCATTTTTCTCATCAGTAGGATGTCAGCATTGGTATAAGGGTTCATCACATAACCCTCAGAGAAGTGAAGAATGAATAAATTATACTTTGTGGCGCGAGAAATAGATGTAACACATTTACTAATCATGCAATAATTACATGTCACAACTAAAAGCATCCCTAAATGTTCAGGGTCACCTAGGACTAACTCAGTTTGTAGATTGGACTAGCAATAACGGTGTTACCGATCCTAACAAGATTAATCAAAGTGGTCGAACTATGTCATGAAATACGCTAATACTGTTCACGGGGGGAGGGGGAATAAACAGAAGTAAGTACTTCTGTTTCTGTAGTTAAGTATGTTTCATACACTTGGCAAGAGCCTGGCTCTCTTCAACGCTGTGTGTTTCATACACTTGGCAGGAGCCTGGCTCTCTTAAACGCTGTGTGTTTCATACACTTGGCAGGAGCCTGGCTCCCTTAAACGTTGTGTGTTTCATACACTCAGCAAGAGCCTGGCTCTCATAAACTGTGTTCAGCTATTTCAAATGACTATCTTTAAATTTCACTAGGCCAAGGCAATGAACAATATTACAATGACACTGGTAGGTCACAGAATTACAGTGGCAAACAGGACAATTGGCCACTTGATCATTTGTCCCCCATTTGGGCTTATGTTCCTTAGGAAATAAAAGTGAGGGAAGCATTGGGATTGATGAAAAGAACTTTCACCGAAGGGGCCATAGGAAAGGAGAAATGTCAGTCATTTGGGAGAAAGGCTTGGCTGTCTTTCGGACACACTTGCTACGAGAAGCACTTACAGCAGCTCTTTACACATGACGCATTTGTTGTTGTATGGTTTCCCATCAGCACCGCGTACAGGGTCACTCTCACGAGTACAGCTGAGCTCTCCATTTTTCATGCTTTCCCAGTACTGAGCACATTCCTCCTGAAAAGGGAGAAGAAAGCAGGCCACGTGGGTATAGTCTTTTTATTCCCGCCAAGCTCATGAAGCAAGCACTATCAGGAGCATTTTTTCCTTTTACCCTTGCAGATAGCCCATGACCTAGGGATGCTGTCCACAGAGAAAAGGGGCACTAGAGTCATCCGTGTTCTAATTATGAAGGGTCAGTTTCATAGCACTTAATGTGTTTAAATGCTTACACAGGGGAATTAAAATGTGGCTAACCTCTGAGAGCACAAATCTATGGTTAGAAAACTGTATCTACATTTCTGTTTGTTCAGATGTGTAACGTTTCAATGAAATAATCTTTCATTTATTTCTTTATTTAAGAGTCATTTGTGACTCCTTCTCTAGATAAAGGCAACATATGCATTAGACACACTCCACAATCTGGAGAAGACTGACAAACAGCCTGAACACATTTACTTTCTGAGAGTGGGAGCTCATTGTCCTAAAGTAGACACACTAGAAAAAAATAGAAAAGACAGATTTTTATCACAGGTAGTGCATTTGGGAGCAAAGCGATGGCCTTGATCCCCCTACGGCCATAAGAAGATGAATAGTCAGCAGAAGTCTATAAGATGATGTTGCATCTCATTAAATGATGCCGTGCTCTCTCTGCAAAGTATCTCAAATATGCTCAAAAGTACCTAAATAGTTTTCTCCTATCTAAGTTATTTTCCTCTATCTTTTTAAGAGAACTTTGAGATAAAGGAGATGAGGTCATAAGTTTATAAGGTAAGAGGCCGATTGGACAGACTCCTACGTCTGTTCTGTTTCATCAGACTGTCCTGCTTTGGAGAGCAGAAAAGATAATTCAAAGGCTTAGCCTAATCCTCAGAAATAAAGAAGAGTGAAAGAAGGTAAAGATGCTGATGAGAATCAATACTGACACGAAGATTAATGAACTAGAAAAGGCTCGGGAGCCTGGAAAGTTTCACTGTCCCATTTAATCCTGGATCTAAAGAAGTCAAGAGTCACACAGCAGCAGGATTTGTTAACATCTTACCCGAGAAGCTAAGGTGGAAGACTGTTCTTCCAAGGACCTGTTTGTCTGGGCACTCTCTGTCTTTCCCTTTACCTCAGACCCCATCACAATCTTACCAGCAATGAGTTCCGCCTACACAGGCTGTGAAAGCAAGGGCTACCTCTCACCTTAGCCTTCAGTCTCCCACCACCAGAGCCATGGCCTGAAGTGATTCTCTGATTTTCCTCTTCCTTCTTCCTTCTTTCTTCTTTTTCTCTGTCGCTGAAATTCAGAAAGTGGAAGGAACAATAACTTACTGAATAAAGACCACTTTTCTATGAGCCTATCAATTGAATCTAGATGGACTTTATCAGGGTTCATTTAATATCTGTGTTATAGGCCCTCTTCTTGGAAAATATAGCAAATGGATTATGGGAAGTCCTTTGCTTGGCAAAATTTTCCTCCTACTAAGAAAAAAAACAACATCTACTTAGCTACCAGCTAGTTAGTGTTTACTAAATGGTTTGCTCATTACCATTAACTTTATTTCTTAAAGTTTTTTTTTCATCTACAAGAGGACCCCAAAATCATAATTTTCTTTAGTAAGCATGAGCTTCTTCCTCTTTTGTTCACTTTTCAAACACAAAACATTGACATTGACATTACCTCCACCTGTATCTCTTCTTCTGGCTTGCATAGCTGTCTCCCGTTCATATTTTCCTATCACCCATCCTCACCGTGACAACTTGTATCTTCCTCCCTCTAGCTGGCCCTCACTGGGTAATGGCAACCCATCAGTCCCCTAGCACCAGCCAGTCACATTCGGAATGTTAGACTTCTCTTCTACTGATGGCTGCTGTGTGCAGTTTCCCTAAATGAACCATTTTGCCGCCATTTCCTCCCCTAACGGAAGCATTTCTGCAGCCCTCACTACATGTAGAATTGATGTCCACGTCCCTGGTTTGACACAGAAAGTCGGTAAAGCTTCTGGGTTCTAAATGTTGGTTTCTTACATGCCATAGTTTTCCTAATTCGGACCATATGTATCTCTGCTATTCTCTCACATGGCCCCATCATTTACAAGCCTCATCCAAATTATAACGTTCAGGTCCATTTTCACCCAAAACTTTCTATTAGCTCTCCCTTCACTGAAGTCTGAAAGCCAGCTTTGTGTTTACTACCTTAGATCCAGACAACAGCTGGTGGACCACTTCCAGTCCATAGGGATCAAGGACATGAATGGGAGTGTTGTAAAAAAAAAAAAATGGCAACAGTAAAGATTTCTGAATGTGTGATGATTGAAAATTAATTTCCAACAAAGCATGCAATGGATCCCTCCCATTGCCTGTGTTGCATCATGGACTTTGCCTCAGCATTTGTTTGGAACACACATTATGCACGCTCTGCTCCGTGTGAGATGTCAGCTACTCAATGCCATAAAGAATTGCTTAAGATCTCATCTCAGGCTCACAACTATTACAAGTTGTGGATTGCAATGCTTTTGTTTTCCTATAAACTAAAAGTTTTATGTTCGTACAGGAACATAATGACTTAATTGTGGGAACTAAAGACTTTTGATCATCGTTCTTCAGCACAGATGAAGTAAGCTACTTTATCTTTTGATTGTATTATATTCGAGTATTTGATTTTCAAATTGCTCTGTGAGTTTCTGACTTGTATTTCATAAAATATTTTTAAAATAAGTTTTGTCTTCAGATTAGTATAGAATTTTCAACAATTCCTAAGATGACTTCAAGTATACTTCTGCCATTTAAGACTGCATACTTATGCAAAATTGCATTCGCAGCATTGATGAGTATATGATCAAAATATTAATCAACGTTGAAAGATTTGGAAAATGTTTTGTGTCCTGCACTATCAAATATTCAGCCAAGATTTAATTCTTAATTTACAACTGAACAGTAGTGCCCATTTATTTGATTTTCTCTAATTAAATATATGGTAAATAGTTGTTTTATTTAAAGTTTTTCAGGATAGTTACAAATAAGTATTTGAATTGTGTATTTATTTTACATGCCGAGGTGTACAATAAAAATTTCTCAGGGAAAAGGTGTTGTGAGTGACAAAGGTTTAAAAAAACCCCAAATTGTATGATTGCTGGCACGAATCAATCTCATTCATCTTTGATTAATCATTATACACACTGACCACTGTCTGTGCCCAGTGAATATCTCTTGAATGATTTGGATGTTTTAGATGTACTTCTACACTCTGTGTGAGGCATTACTTACGTTTATTTCCTGAAATATGATTTTCCCCAAAGTACTGTACAGAGTGACTAATAAAATCTGTGTATATTCTTCTTAACTGGAATTCTAAGATAAAGAGTATTTGACAATGGATAAATATTTTTTATTAGCAGATATGGGATTATCTGCTGAGAAAACTAGTAAGAAGTAAAACAGTCTAGTAGTATACTGCTTCTAGAATTATAACTAGTGGGGATGAAAATGAGAGATTCACCTGAAGATACTTTCCAGACAATCATTCCTTTCATATGTAATGAATATCATGTATAATATTATATTGTATATGTCTGCCTGGATCATTGCCTTTCCCACTTTCCTCACTCACAGTAGGAACTGTCTCCCAGGCACAATAGTGAACATGTCAAAGTCTGCAGGCATGTGGCTTCTCCTAGGAATTGTCTCTCAGACACAGTACTGAACATGTCAAAGTCTGCAGGCATGTGGCTTCTCTTAGGAATTGTCTCTCAGACACAATAGTGTGCATGGCTAAGTCTGCAGGCGTGTGGCTTCTCCTACTCTCCGGACTCACAGTAGGTGCTGCATTACGTGTCTTTTACTCACAAGACAGCCTTGCACATGGCACACTTGTTCCCATGGGTCTTGCCATCCGGGCCACGCACAGGGTCATTTTCTCGCGTGCAGTAAAGTTCTCCATCCTTTAAAAGACTCATAAATTCATTGCAGTCCTAAGAGAAGAAGAGAATTGCAAAAGTTCAAATATTTTCTTGGATAGAGAGAGAGGTGGAGGGAAGTGGGGAGGGAGAGAGAAAACCAAAGGATTTTCCCTACCTCTGGTGACTTTAACTTTTAATTCCTACCAAGTACATTGGACCAATAAATGGCTTTGTGGTTTGTCCACTTTGAAGTTGAGCCCTGAATCCACACACCTGTAAGATTCTCTTAATAAACTGTATTTCCTTTACATTTTAAAAACCATTTATTTCTCTGATATGTATATATGATGTGTGTGTGTGTGTGTGTGTGTGTGTGTGTGTGTGTGTGTACATGCACCATGACTCAGGAGTGGAGGTCAAAGCACAGCTTGAGGGACTCAGGTCTGGCCCTTCCATCACATGGGTCCTATGGACTGAACTCATATAGCCATGCTTGGTCGCAAGCGCATTTACTCCCTGAGCTTTCTCATTCCTCTTACACTCTATTTTCTGAGGCCTGGGCATAATCGTTGCCCAGTTTATTGCTTATCTCAATTCTGTTATAAGGTGATAAAAACAGCACATATAACACCATCATATTCTGAAGAAAACCTTCAAGTTCGCCACAATCCACACTCTCTTGATCCCTTTTACATAATCCAGAACAAAGATGGCTTCCCCTTTCGATTTAAAGACCTTAAGCTCTCCATTACCTTTCCACATGCCTCATCCCCAAATGAAATTTCTACCAGATAAACTCAACAAGTTAGCTACAGTGCTGCTTTGAGGAGTACTAGAAAAGAACTTTAGAAAACTTTGTAATAGTCCTATACTAAAGATTTATTTTCCTAAATTAATAAAATATGATAAATATGCTTCTTGAGATCAGTATATTAAGATACAATATTATATGTCCTTCAGAAAATTCAGGAATTTTTTCTTTTTCCAAATTAGTTTTTTTCCCCAATATTTGGAAAAAGCTTTTCTTTTCCTCAACAACTGATTGAGTCAATTTATTACAATTTATTAAAACAGTTGGCTTAGGTATCTGCAGTAGTGGCTTCAGCCTCCATTCCTAGCTTAGAACTGATGGAAATAATCTGTTTAGCCATCTCAGAAAGGCTGTGTGAGACAAGGGGTTGCTTGTAGATGCTCATCAGGATTAACCCATGTCTTAGACCCTCCATACAAACTGCTCCCTTGTGATTCTCAGTGTCTTGGTGGGCCTGCCAGCCAGGCTTTTCTCTTTTAGATTCTTTTTCTTTGAGCCTCTGACAAAGTTGGCACATATCTTCTCCAGAAACTTCACACTGAGGCTGGAGAGGGTAAATGGAATTAAGTGAATTTCCACCTCTGTTCTACAAAGTCTTTCTAGTATCCTTAAAAGCCACAGTTGGAGTGATGTTTCTTGACTGACATGCTCCCAGCTGACCAAATGGGGCAAGTCATGATGGGGTAGACTGGACCAGATCTCCAAAGCACCAGAAACGGCGTCTTAGAAAGGCCTCCCAGGATTTTCTCTCAAGTGCCATAGGTGACCAGACACTGCAGGGTTGTTGTTGATGGCAGGATTTCAACAAGAGCTGTTGTACTGGTTTCTCATCTTTCCTGAGTAGGATAGAATCCCATTGTGGCCTGGCTAGCACTACTCTGTTCATGGCTATGTCATGTTGTTAGAATTCGAATTTCCTACCAAGAAAGCTTAAATAACTGTTCTTACCACTTTTGGTTGAATTCCCTCACCTATAAGATGGAAATAAGAATATTCTTCATGACTTACTAATGGGAAATATGCAGTCAATATTTGTTTAAATGCTTAGTGACTAAAGTCTAAGAAGTACCCCAAAGATGCTAGATCTAAAATATGAAGAATTGAGAAAATACACAAATCACTTAATACCATAAAGTTAATTACTGGTGGCAATTAGGATTGATTTTGTGTTTCTCCTAATAGCCCTGTCAGAAGTTAAAAGTCAATAATGATAGAGAACACATCTCTACCCATCTATCTTCTTCTTTCACATTTGCTGCCAGATTCCTTGATTGCTCATAATTAGAAACACGATCAGCAATAAATATTGCCTGCCAAAGTTAAGGTGAAGGTGGAAACTGCATTATACTGAATGCAGATGGCTGCGGGGGAAGGATTTTATCCTGAAGACGTTGGAAACTTAAAACACTCATGCTGTTTTTAATTTCAGGTTCACAATTCCCTGCAATTCAAGTGTGTAAGTAGTCATCTTCCAAGTGCAAAACTCAGGAGTTCTTCAGAGATGTGATTCTAGTGCACATGGCCTCTGATGGGTACAGAGAAGTTACCACAGTCTGTAGTAAGTTACCTTGAGTCAGTCGTGCTGAACCATCAAAAATATTTCTTAGGGATGCTGCCTTTAAAAAATTTTCTCCCCCATAGGTGACAAGAAAAAAGTAAAGCAAAGGGTCTTAGGAAGATTTCTGAGTTTGGAGGCAGTCAGGACCCCTGTGTTTAAATTCTTTCTTTCCATTTTATCCCCTATAAGAACTTAGAAATATGGGTTCTAATGCCAATAAAACACTAATTTTGTAATCATGTTCTTCCTTCTCTCTAGACTTAAATTTCCATCAGACAATCTGAGGACGAAGTAAATTTGAAACTATGTACTGTGATCAAAGTTTGGCCATCTGTCCCCTGTACCATGATATTTGTGAATAAAGACGTAAGGGAATCTAGGCACGCTAAAGATGTGCAAGTCAATGGCTGTTTTTCTAGCCACACCTGAAGAATTAGTAGTAGTGGCGGAGGCTGCATGGCCACACAACTGAAATAATATACTCTCTGGTTATTAAGACCAGGATCTGATGCCTAGATAGCAAAACTAAGGAGGTATGATTAAAGTTTTATGGAAACTGCTTGGTAATTGAATTTAAATATACAGTTAGAAAACAATTGTCAAACTCCAGACTATATTGACCCCCAAGTTTCTTCACAGTCAGGATCATCAATAATTCTGTGTGATGTTTACAGCAAAATAACAAAACTTGACCTTTCCATCATAGTTTGAGCATCACAGGATAGTTACCTTTTTAACATCTCTTTTAGCCTTTACTCTGAACACAGCTTCATTTTCTTTTCCTTCTTGCTGGCTGCAAGAGAGGGATTGGCAAGAGTTATTACCAGCACCAATGCATAGCATCTTAAAGAAAAAAATTCAGGTAGAATATCCTATTTATTCTACATCTCTGCTAAATTTGGTAAGTGAGAAATAAATAGATAAATTCACTCCTCTATATCTCTCTTCTTCCTTTTAACATTGCTTTAAAAATAAAATATAAATACTGTCGCACAATAACAAATACATCTCCCACTACATTTTTGATGGATAAAGAGTTGTCTTTTATACCAGAAAGCAACTAGAAGGATGATTAAGCACTAACAAAATTTCCACTTGAGATCACCTAATGATTCCACCTTTGTATTTAATAATCATGGTGACGACCTCTCATTATAGAGAAATCAAGGTGCAGCCCTTTTATGTCATCAGCTGTGAGGAAATCTGTTATTAACACATGAACCTACCAAAATGTTAATTTAAGCATCCTTCAGAACACTGAAGCAGTAGAAAGAAAGTGCTGTCAGTGTGTGTCTTGATAATACATCCCCCAAACTCAGCACAAAGAAAGACAGGCTTTATTATCAACGTCCTGGACCAAACTGGCAGTCCCACCCGTACATTTGACACTCAGCAGTACTGGCTGCAGCTGTACTCACAAAAAAGCTTCACACATGGAGCAGGTGTTTTCATGGATCTCCCCATCCAGGCCTTCAATGGGGTCATTCTTTCTGGTGCAGGGGAGTCGGCCATTTCTTACCTGGGAACGGTATTTACTGCATAGCTCCTGTCAAAGGAAGGAGTGTGTGAGATGCAGATCGCTAAACACTGTAAAACTTCCCCCACTTTGCACCCACATTGAAAACTGTGATGTCTTGCAAGAATATATCACAGATGCACAGATAAAGTGATGTCAGATATCAGTTCTAACTGATACCTTGTTCATAGACTTAAGTAACACATTATTTGGAATATACGATTGCTGCTATTAAAATTATTAAAAAATATTAAACATTATTTTAAGGTAGTGACTATGAGAGACAAAAGGCATAATAATTTAGTGTCTTGGTTTGGTAATAAAGTCTGTGGTATGCAGAATAATAGCTACTTTTAACCATTAGCTCTCACATAAAATGCTAAGCATAGCTGTGTGTGCTGTAACTCCAGTATTACGGAGTGGGCAGAGACAGGTAGACTGTCTAGCTAGCCTAGCTATAAAACTTCCAAGACAGACAGTGCAAGACCCCATCAAAGGGCAGTGAGCACAGAAGGCATAACTGTTCCTTTCTGCCCTCCCACTTCCTACACAGGAGATACACAACCACACATTCATATGCACGCCCTCCCCTCCACGCACACAAGGAGAGCAAGGTACCACCACCACCACCACATATAGAAAGGAGAGCTTTCAAATAAGGAGAAGGCAAAAGCTTGAAGTCCAACATATAGAACATCAGAGAATAAGAATAAATAAGTGTAGTAAAGAAGACAGACAATTTCTTAGACATGAGGATTCGGATTTATGTTCCCAGTTGTCAGAGTCATTAAGGATGCCGAGACTGGTGATTTGGCCAAAGACAATGATGACTGGACATGTGTGTGCCATGATGTCTGGAGCAGATACCTGTATTGCTTCTCTCTTCAACTTTCCAGCCTCAACCTTATCCTTCTCTCCTTTGTCATCTTTTTTCTTCTCTTCCTCTTCTACTAGGCTGCAATAGAAAACACAAGCTAAATTCATTTCTCCAATTACTCCGACACATTTCCAGAAGGAATAGAATGTCTGCATCCAAATCTCAGAAGTCTCCTGGACACTTGACCAGGGAAATGGCTCAGCAAATACAAGTGCTTGTTCATAAAGCCTGATGACCTGAGTTCAGTATCTGGAACCCATTATGGGAAGAGGGAAATAAGGCCAGAAAGTTGTCCTTTGAGCTCTATATGTGCACTGTGGTAGTACATGCTTGCACACACACACATACACACATACACACACACACACACACTGAGCTCTATATGTGCACTGTGGCAGTGCATGCCTACACACACACACACACACACACACACACATACACACACACACAGGCACAATGTACAAATGATGATCATTAAAAAATAAATATATAAACATTTCAGGACAAAACTTTCTCTCCTAAGAGGTGTGATTATTTTGGACAACATGCAAAGATATCTGTCTATATTAAACTTCTTAAAAAGCAGTAACAATGACAAGGAAGCACATATTTATAAGTGTGTAAGGACCTCTGCTGATTTTATTTTCTGAATGTCACTTATTTCAATCTATAAGAAGCCACAATTATCTTGATTCTTTTCTATCATGAAACTTTTACCTCCAAAGTTGCTATGATGTAATTAATGATAGCAAGAAATGATGCCAAGTTAGATGGTGGAGACACCATAATTTAAATAATCCCTCATGATAAGATAATAATTTAAATATTTTAGCATAGCTAATTACATGACAATCCAAATTTTAGTTGCAATCATAATAGAAGCCCAGTAAGATTCACCAGTAAGCTTTATGAGGTCCACGACCAGCCTAATATTCTAGGTTTTGCTTTTGTTTTTGCTCATATTTTGAGACACTGTCTTGCCATACAGCCTAGGCTGGTCTCAAACCCACAGTCTTCTTGTTCTAGCCTCCAAGCCAGAGATTCAAATTTGGATCAACAAGCTCACCCTGTTCTTGCATTTTTTACTGACATATGACATGCCGGGATTGCAATTATTAACATTTACCACATCTGATCATCAGCATCAATGAGAACAAATGAGACAAACCTGTTTCTTTTTGAGTTGTAGGCCATTACTTATCCTATTAAGCTACTTACACTATTTCTTTACTTGAAGAATTATAAGCATACACTTAAGGATGGACCAACCAATCTGTAAAGGCTAAGATAATCAATAACTTTGTGTTTTACATAAATATAGTCTGAAGATAAATAAGCATAACTTGAAGATAATTTTTCAACACTTATCTTGAGGTCGCTCTCAGGAGTAGCTTGGTATTATGAAAAACCTCAAAAGGTAGCTACTGAAATCTTAGTGGGCTGGACTCATGATTTCAGTATAAAATTGCAACAGGACACATTCTACATTATCCCACATAAGAGAACTCTGGCAACAGGCTTGCCCACATCATCTGGCAAAGATAGAGCTTAGAAGGCTTCGACTAGCTTTACAGATAGAAGTTTTTGTACGTTTTAGTTTGTGAGCTTGTCTCTGAGGGGCTTCACCCTTCACTAAGGCACTTAACAAACCATACCTTTCACTGGCAGGGGTAACGATCTCCCTATAAGCGTAAGCACAATGTTCTCTATTCCACTTCCTGGTCAGGTATTTTAGCAGTCCTTTTGCACTAGCTCCACAGTTTTCCATCCAACTTTGTTTTTAACCCATATCTGAATATATTCACAGAATCACAGACTATCAGAAGTATGAGAGAGGCCAAAGAAAACACCTGATCCAATCTGAAGCGTGCTTTCTTTCTTTCTTTTTTTCTTTCTTTCTTTCTTTCTTTCTTTCTTTCTTTCTTTCTTTCTTTCTTTCTTTCTTTCTTTCTTTCTTTCTTTTTGTAAATGAAGACTGTCAAGTATAAACATTTCGTGATGAGTCTAGCCACTTGCCATAATAAGAAGACAGAAGGAACAGAAGTGAATAGAAAATGATGTCACTTTATTGTTCATGATTACTTAATATCACATCCATCTGTTTATAAGGTTTTTCTCACGTACACCCTGGAATCTAAAACCCAGGGAAGGATAACGGTGCACAATTCGTTGGAGACACGAGGGTGCATACTCACAACACGCTTGCACACATGGCACACTTGTTTGCATGTGTTTTTCCATCTGGGCCAACAACAGGGTCATTTTCCCTAGTGCACATGAGCATCCCATCCTTTGCTTGGTCCCGGAACTCACTGCAGATTTCCTGGAAGTTGAAAGAGATACGTCTTAAGGCAGTTACTACTTCTCCGGCATATTATCTTACTATGAATAATGAATAATGTTCAGTGATTCAGAAAAATTCAAGGAGAAATACTAATGTTGCACTAAATCATTAAGAACAAAGCGCTCACCAAGAGCTTATATGCACAAGGGTTACTCAGCTGTAAGAAAACAGAACCCATGAACATAAATGATGAATTATGAAAAAATGGCTGAATTAGGTAACTTAGGGCCTGAAAGACAAATGCTTTATGTTCTCTCTCATATGAGGATCCTAGCTTCAAATGTATTGTTTCATATGTATATTTAATTTGGATCAATGAAGAAATCAGGTGAAGAGAAAGAGGCCTTAGGAAGGAATACACAGTGAGGGAGGGACAGTGTAGACTGTAGGCAAAGCAAACATAGAGTGGTTGAATACTGAGGGGGGAAAGGTTTTATCAGGAAAGGGCACAAGTGTATGTGGGAAACCAGGGAGTAGGGGGAATTGTGTGAAAAGTCATATGCAAGCCTCACTCCCAAATTGAACCATACAATTGGAGGGATAGTAGAACACACAAAATATTAGAGAAGAGGATGGATTACTTGGTGTTAAAGAATTAAGCAGCATGGGGCTAGGGATAAGGCTGGGATGAGGATGGTATAATGGGTATGTTAAGCACAACTATATATGCATGAAAAAAACCTATATGAATGTTGGACTGTGGTGGCGCACACCTTTAATCCCAGCCCTCAGGAGGCAGAGGTGGGCGGATCTCTGTGAAGTCAGCCTGGTCTACAAGAGTTAGTTCCAGGAAAGGCACAAAGAAACCCTGTCTCAAACCAAACAAACAAACAAAAATCCCCAACCCTTTATGGAAACCCACTAGTGAGTAAGGTAATTTCAAAATACAACATTTTACAAAAAAATAATTGGAACAGAATTGCCCTGCATGGGTAGACAATTTTGTTCCTATTATTAATTAAATATTGCAGCACAAAGCATGGGATTCCCCTTTATGAGCTATTGGTCAGCAAGACCACAGAAGTCTCCAAAACAATACCAACTATTGCCAATGTTCTTAGTTAACTATCATAACTTTATGGCAAGACTTCTGTTGAAGACACCACACTCTGACTAGGATTAGAAAATTAGTCTCAAGCTGACTTACAAACTACCTTGCTGCTGCCTAGCTTTCAATACCAAAGGATGCCATCTAGATGACTAGAGAAAACATATCAAGGGTCTTATCTAGTGCTCAACTCACATTCTAGGATACCCACCTACCAGGCAAGAAACACCTATGGGTGCAATAGTGTCACAACTGGTATAGAGTAACTAACTGCTTTCTGATAGGACATGAAGCTTGCTCAAAGGAGGGAATTTTCCTCCTGGTGCTACAATCCTGGTCAAAAGCCCATGGCTAAGAGAGTGGCAGGACCCAGGGTAGAACCTGCCTTTGTTATTTCAATAAGGGGTCATGTTGTCAAACAGGCTTCTAAACAGTTGTTTATACCTCTACACTCAAGCTGACTTCAACCTTGGTAAGAGAAGCTTCTTTTTGGCGTAGGTGTACATAGTTGGTCAAAGTGTCTGCAATAAGAGATTGAATGTTCAGACCTACATGGAACATCTTCATCAGTTAACTTCCTCCCTGCCAGTGCTTGGGGCACACCCCAAGGAGGAGATGTAAGATGTAAGAGCTGAAGGATGGGAAGGACTGTTGTGAACTGCTGTCTGTTGGATATGCCATGGCCTTCATCTCTATGAATTCATAGCAGCTGTGGCTGCCTGTGCAAAATCTATCTAGCCAAAATTCCAGCATAGTTTGCCAAGGTTTTCTCTAGCTCCACCCTCATTAAGGAGCTATTGGTGGTGGTTAGTTACTGAGGGAGACACAATTATTCTTCTTTGATGATCTGGTCACTGATAGGTCTCATACTCTTGCCAATGGTCCCATAGCCATGCATATATGGGCAGTTCTAATTGGATTTAGTAGATTACCAGAAAAAGAAAAGACATGATGCTCAATAAAGATGTGTAAGGCAGCATACAAGGGGAGGTAGAATGGGAAATAGAAGATGGATAAGATCCTATTTCATTGCATCCTACATGAAATACTATATGAATAAAGGAAATTACAATTTTTTTAAAGAAGAAAAATTCCACATGGTCCTGGCATTTGCAGCAAGAATATAAACATGCACTATCACTCAGGATGTTTATAACTTGGCTTCAGAACATTTTGGTAGACACCCATAGATACATCTGCATCATCTGTATTTGTGTTGTACTGCATGATGCAGCCTGTAAAACCTGCGAAAGGTGTTGGGGAAGAGACTCAATGAGCCTCAGGAACCTTTCCTGGAGGAACTGAGGTTACTGCTGAGCTCTCCTTTGTGTTCAGAATTCTGAGAAAGAACATGGAAAAAAACATGTGCAGCTAAGAAATAATTAGTGTTTGCATAAGAAGGGAGAGCAAGTCTGAAGTTTGGAGATTCGACCTATCTTCAGGATGGGATCCTCAAAGGGAAGGAGATGTGGAGGCGAGCCAGAGCAACCCCATCAGAGAAGGGAGAAGGAATGCATTGGGTATTTACAGGGCTCTATAACTAGTCAAATATAACACATACATCCAATTTTTGCATCTAAATTACTAATAAAAAGATAGTTCCAGCTAACAAAGCAATTATTACTTTAAACATATCAGTTTAAAGGTAAACTTTTAAAATATGTAAGCTTTCCCCAAATAATTATGTTTGTACATTTAAAGATATTAAAAATAGACACTGGGAAAATCTTGTAAATGTTTATTAAATGGGAGTAATTTGTCATCTACACAGACATACTTCTCTTCGGGATCTATAAAATAGTTAAACTGTAAAATCAAGGATGTAGACTAAGAGTGACTGGAAAGTCAAAATGAATAATCCAGGGAATCGGGGTTAAGAAAGCTAGTTCTTTCCCCATGACAAATGTGATGACATGCCTGCTTGGCATTGGAAGTTTGGAATGATTGGAATCTTGTACTGTCCACTGGATGCACTCTAAAGGTATGGATGATGCAAATTAATCTTAGTAAATAGCACATATTAAGTATTAACAATCTGTGTCTAATGAACTAAACCTAATGAAGGCCATGAAAAAAAATCCCGTACAAAGAGTCAACCCTCCCATCTTTCACTATAAGTGAGCCTCAAAATTTGAACAATAATAAAATGAATTTGGTGTTTTGCAAGCATCTGATCATGATCTTTTTTTGGTTAAGCTCTCTCTCTCTCTCTCTCTCTCTCTCTCTCTCTCTCTCTCTCTCTCTCTGTCTATCTGTCTCTCTCTCTCCCACTAGCCACTGGTCTTACCTGTTTCAAACTAAAAATATCCCGGGCTTGTCTTTAACTTCTGGGCACAAATCAGCCTCCTGAGAGCTGGACTATAAGTATGAAGGTTACATGTTTCATTTGTTTATTAGGCATGAAGTTTAGACAGCAAACACTATGCTAGTGGGGCAACTTAAACATCATGCCACCGTGGAACCAAAACTGTAGGGCACAGCAACAGTAGATCTGAGAAAATTACCTTTGCAGCTTCTCTTTTAACTTTTGCTCTTGCTCTGTCTTCTAGAATACTATGAGAAAAAGAGGGAAAAAAGACTATGAAGAAACAAGTCTTATCATTAGAGCAAAAATCCATCGTACTCATGGGCTCATCACTGATCGATGTCTTGACACTTTTCAGGCTACCCTGAATGAAGCTTTGCACATTAAGCCTGTCCTAAATATACTAATGAATTGGATTGTTAATTAGTTAATGTATTAGCATGGCTCCATTCTCTCAAGAACACGGTATGAAAGAGGAGCCTTTCCTGCCCAACTGCGCCTGTTCAGCCTCTCCTCATCCACACTATACACCGTCTACCACCCCAGCCACTGGCAATCACTGCTCTGTTGAAGTTCCCCTTAGAAGTGATCTCATGCATTACTTCTTTTTGTGTGTTTCCTGACTGGTCTACAACTGTTTCTATCATAATAGTCATATTCTGAAAGTTCTCCGTTTGTTTTTTGTTGTTATTTGCTGATGTTTAAATGCGACCCTCAAAGCTAAGAGATACATAGACAAAGAAAATGCATTTTTTATCTCCACTTGAAGACCCTTAAGCCAAATCTTCCTGTGATAGTTCCCATGACCCTGCACAAGTCTAGGGGCCCCTACTGTACTCACAAGAAAGCCTCACACATGGAGCATGTGTTGCCATGGACTTTTCCATCAGGGCCCCTGATTGGGTCATTCTCTCTGGTGCAATATAGCTGTCCATTCTTTCTGACCTTGCGATACCCTTCACACAGCTTCTGCAAGGTCAAGGGAGAAGGTGGAGTTAATCAACACATGTTTTGTCAGAATACAAAAGTTACTGACATGTGAATGTTTATTTCTTAATAGAGCGGGGCTCTTTAATTTTAGGATAAGTAGTGGGTTAGCCTAGAGTAGATTTAAACTTTGAAAGAAGCATAACCATTGGTGTGTGTGTGTGTATGTGTGTGTGTGTGTGTGTGTTTGCCTCTTTTCCCCCCTTGAGACAGGGTTTTTCTGTATAATAGCCCTGGCTATCCTGGAACTCACTATGTAGACCAGGATGGACTCAAACTCACAGAGATCAACCTGCCTCTGCCTCCCGAGTGCTTGTGCCACCACTGCCCAGCTAAGTCACGCTTTTTTGAAATCATGCTTTTAACTCATAATTCAGCTGTGAAATTACAAGACTCCATCACAAGAAGGGTACGTGGAGCCATCCTCTGGAAAGTAGTTTGCAAAGACTAACACCTTTGTGTTAAAACTAGGAGTAAAGGTCAAGTTCTCCCATTCTAGTAGGTTCTCTTAACAGGAAGAATGTATCAGTTTCACATAGCATCCATTAAGGTCGTGCCCCACTCACGGCATATGTTTCTGAGTCTTTAGACCCTCTTCTGTTTCTGGTTCCAGCTTCAGCATTCTTCTGCTCTTCAGCTTCTGCTTTGCTGAATAAAAATAAAGAAATAAAAGGGATCCATTGATTTCTGCTCATTGCTCCTATTTTCTTCCTTCTCAGCCTGGGGACGAAGGATCGGCCCCTTTATCACCATGTGATAACAAGAGGTAACAAAACTTGCAATGTGCTATCATCCCGTAAGGTCTTCAGAGTTTCCCCCATCAAAAGAGAGGTGGCAGTAATGGGTCTGTAAACACGCTTTCTATTAACTGTCTTTCTGTTTGTGGTGTGAAAAAGGCGATCAGTTTTCATCGAAGAAACATCAACACTGGAATCAGGATGACCTTATACAAGAGGCTGAGAAAGACCTTCAGAAAACACACTGACACATCTTCTCTATTATCAGGAAAGATGAGAGGCAGAGTGGTCTCAGCGATGCTCTCAGATCAGAGTGCACCAGTGCCTTCTCCCACATTTCTGGTCTATCTACTATATCATGCACATCTTGCTTTCATTTGCACTTAAATGTATTGCTCATACCTGACTGTGCTAAAAAAAACTAAAATTGTTGTATAACAAAATTATGTTGTATCTACAGTTAATTGATAACATTTAAACCACATATGGCTATCAATGAAAACAAAATATTTTTGTATTATAAATATGATCAAATACTTCATGTGAGTTTAGTGAAATAATGTGAAGAGTATTCTAAACCGTGAAAGAGAGGTAGTAACTCTAACTTGCTGAGAAATTTCACAGCATGGAAAGTACTATTTCAGGTGATTTTATAGGTGTTTGTGGTTGCATGTGGTGTGTTTGCTTGTGGACCTTAACTCAGTTCAGTCCTGGTGTTAGAATTTAACCATCATAGAAATGCTTAGATGGTTTTCACAGGATAAACCAATATTTATTCAGGTTCATGTTTTAGCCAATTCCCAGGTTAAGAAACAGAAAATTGACATCTTAAAGCAAGTAACGATAAGCACTTACCCCTAGCACTATATTACTAACATTTTCCATGTAGCTTACTCAACTGCCTTGTTATTTTGAGTCAGTTTCCCGTCAACGAAACAAGCTGGTCCTGTTAGGTCATGTGTAAGGATCTTTTTCTTTGTTGCCTCAAAACTCCATACTCACAAGAAAGCCTGGCACATGGAACACAAGTTGCCATGTGTTTTTCCATCCAGACCTTGAATAGGGTCATTTTCTCTGGTACAGAAAAGTGTCCCGTTCTTTGCACGATCCCGGAATTCACTACAGCGTTTCTGGACAAGGGAGATGAGATATTTTATGTGCAGGATTATGTGCTACATCTGTATTTCTCAGCATTGCTTATAAGTTCAATTGGGCAAGAGGAATAAATGAGGAAAACCAATACTTTAAAGATTTAGGACTTTAAAATGTTATAACTCCTTCATTGTAATGTTCATATGTAGCAACTGTGTTCATAGTCATACCTATTAATAAACATATTATAAATCATTATAAATGGAAAACGCTTTAATTTCCTTTTCTAGACAAGTGGGAAAAATAAGTAATTGCCATACACAAAATTAAGAGATGTAGCTGGGTCTGAATTAAGTATATTCTAGTACAAATGAAAGAATGATTCATCAAAGTTCCAAGCAGTCTTGATTTAGTTTTATCTGACGATATAGTCAGGAAAGTCATAAGATAAATTTCTTTTCCAAAAGCCATTATCATTGTAACAGTCATAAGGCAGTGACTGGCATATCTTATTGAGACAATATAATATTTTCAATAAATGTAGCAGTTCAAGAATTAGTTGGGTAACAATAGGAAGGTTTTGAAAGAGGTTAAAAAGGTGCCTTGAAAACCAGTTATAATATGCAAACACTGAGAGAAATTTAGGTTTTATTCTTGTGAAATGTGACCATGATAAATATTTATAATAAAGCATAACAGTATTACATCTTTGCTTTAGAAGCAATGACAATAACAATGTCTGTGTTAAAGAAATTAATTACATTATTAAAAGGGAGGGAGGGAGGAAAAGGAGGAGAGAGGGAGGTAGGAAGAGATCACAAATGAAAAATAGAATACTATTTCAACACATTTAAGTGGGAGTATTAGAAGGATTTGGCAATATAGAATTAAGAGCAAAGTGGAAGGTGAAAACGAGCACTAAGCAGAGATAGAAGGCAGCGGATTGCTTTGTAGAACTGTAATCAACAAACCATAGAAGACCAAAGAAATACAAGAATTGGATTAAGTAGGGTTTCTACAGTATTAGCAGGTTTTCTATTATTATAATAATGCACCATGATGAAAACAACTAGGAATAATAGAATTTATTTCAACTTAGAACTCTCAGGTCATGCCCCTGCAGAGGGAAGACAGAGCAGAAATTCAAGGGAGGAGGCAGGAACGGAAGCAAAGCCTTGGAGCAACACTGCTTACTAGATAGTTCCTTATAGCTTCTTCAGGCTACTTTTTCATGGAACCCAGGACCACCAGAGTAAGAGTAGCACCATCTACAGGGAGCTGCGCCTTTTCACATTAATCCAGAATAGGTCACGTGGGGGGGGGTGCCCACAGTCATTTTGGTGGGAGCATTTATTCGATCGATGTTCCCTTTTCCCAAATGCATCCAAGTTGTGTCAAATTGCTATAAAATTGTCTAGAATGTGGAATTATTTTATTAATATGACTGGTGTTTTCCTCCAAATGGATGTAGATATTTCAGCATTGTAATTTTGTTTTAAGTGTAGAACAATAACTGCAATAAAAATTTCAGGATTGGGGATAATATTAACCAATATTGACAATGTATTCTGAAGTGGTAGGCTTGCACACACTTAACACAAGGGCAGTCACAGCTAGTTTGGCTCACTAATCCTTACCTCGATCTCCACTTTAGCTTTAGCCCTTTCTTCAGCATCTCTCTGATTTTTCTCTGCTTTACTTTTTTCTTCCGAAAACTGTCTCATGCTGGAGAAACAAAATGAAGAGATAATGTTTCAAATCTTTATGTTGCCCAGTCGTCACGAGACACAGGTTGAGCACAGGAGCTTTCCCGATGTTTGTAAGACACCTCATAGTTCCAAAAAGCCCTTTCATTTTGCATGCATACACATACATATGTGATGTGGGAGGGTCTTCTGTTTGAGTTGATTTCATTGGTTAATAAAACATTATGCCCGCAGCTCCTCACTACACATATGCACATGCAAGTACATACTTATGTGCATAAATATTTTCTATCATTCTTACTTTTAAATCTCTCCATTTTAAATTGCATGTTTTGAAGGAGGTAATAAGCTTTATATCTGTTGGTGTTTTTATTGCTGAATTTTATTGTACTGAATAGATTTCATTCTGTTTTGAAACATGCAAATGTGTGTACACAGACCCATGCATTCCCTCGCTGGAAGCTTTAACCTTATGGACAGCAGGGTTGTCATTCGTGTACACTTTATCCAGTCATCATTCTGTTAGCACCTAATTTGGGGGACAACAATTCACCCATTCTTAAAAAACAAATGAAACCTATTCATTGTTCTCTTAGAATTTACAGCCTTGGAGAGAGCAGTAAAAGTCAACCAATAATCTTAGAAGTAATTACATAATTGCCAATTGTGATGATGGTTATGAAAGACCATAACTAAGTATTATGAAGATTGATTTTCAACTAGGAAGTAGGAGGAATTATCTAAGGTAGACAGTTTTAAAACATACAATCTACAGGGAAAGGGGACACTATCTTCTCTGAATACAAAGACGCCTGCATTAAGACAATACTCAGCTCAATGTGTTTGCTCACACTGGTAAGTCCAACATTTTGGTGGCTAAGGCCAGAGGTTTGTCAAATGTTTGAGAGTAGTCTGAGCTAGCTAGTGAATTCCAGCCTAACCTGGACTATAGACTTTTATCAAAAAAGCCAACAAATATAAAAACATAAGTTTATAACTCAAAGGATATGAGGTGTAGCAAGGCCTGTATGAGCTGTGTTGTGGGTTCAGCCTTTGTCTGTGACTTATGGTCTCAGATGGTGCAAAGAAATTTTGAAAATGTCCCGTAAACCCTGACATGATGCGTTAATTACTGAATATTAAGTCTTTCCCCATTCTGTGTGACTGGTTCACTAAAAGATCACAAAGGCACTGGACTCACGAGAGTCGTGGAAAGTGCTGTAAGCCTGCTTTCTATGAGGAAAGTGGAATTAGTTTGTACTCAGACACAGACACATACCATTTGCCAGATGGACTTATGGTTTTAAGAGGATATCAATCTGTTCAAACACATCACAGTGGCAAGAAGCCTCACTCCCAATTGCTGTCACTCATCCATCAGTCTGCTTCTCCACCTTCCTGGCTAACTGAAGAGTAGCTGACATACTCACAATACATCAGCACACAAGGCACACTTGTTCCCATGCATCTTGCCATCGGGGCCACGGATTGGGTCACTTTCGCGGGTACAAAAGAGTCTTCCACTTCTCACTTGGTTTTCAAACTCCTTACAAAGTTCCTTTGGGATGGGGAAAAAAATCCAAGCAAATATATTTGTCATTTTCCGGTCTTTAATATTGGCATTTTGAATAATAGATTTATAATCACAGAATGACAATTCTGGGAACGTTGATAAACATGAGAACTATCTAAAAGTGATTTCTTTTGCCAAGTTAACCGACACTCGCAGCATCTGTGTGGGTTATTTGTTAAAGTAAAAGAGCGGTGGGAACACTAAGGCTTAGCAAGCCTTTTCTAAAACTAAAAGCAGTTCTTGTTGTTTTCAAATATTCAGGGAAATAAAAAGGTCTTTCATGATATTCCCACATAAGCCCAACTGAATGAGAACATTGAACTTGTGAAAATTTGCTTTAATGTAACTTGAAAGTCAAGAGCAATGTAACATTTACAAAGAGACAGGAGCAAGGTGATATCTGGCTGTTATGTGAATGCTGCTTCTATTGACTCTATCCATTTCTGACTCTGTAGGTGATAAAATCTCAGAGAGAGGGAATGTAACCCCCTTTACCTTGATCAATACAAACTGTCCTTACCTAGAAGTTCTAAAACAGACATGATTCAAAAATGCAAAAAAGATTCATTTCCAGTCATCTTGATAATTTGATTCTTCAACTTCCCACCTCAGCCAAGACAGCATAAGCAGCAGGCAGAGAAAAAGAGTAAGGGGACATTGATGACTGCACTGTGCATCTAACTCAGTGGGTGACACTAACAAAGCTACAGCACCTTTGGAATCTCAATGTTACCACCTACATAGCGAGATTTTTCTAGCTAAGTATTTTAATTTGTACTTTTAGTTCAAATTTCTTTCTGAAGATGCTTTTTATAAAGAATCCTTTCTGCAGTAGAATAAGATACTTGTTTTGAGAGAAGTGATGTGTATGTTCTCCACTTTCTGGGTAACAAATTTGGGATAAGTAGGAAAGCAGCCACCTGATAATCATAACACAGCCATAAAAATAAATGCTCCATGATTTCCATAACAGCAACAATAATAATTTCAGCTTATAACTTATGATTCATTCAAGAAGATTCTGAAGAAGCACTTTGTGAGCAACCCACTGACAGGTTAATTACAGGGCAGACATTGAGCCATCATTGAAAAGCAGTCCTGCTCAGTCCAGTGGTGCTTAGTGACCCTGGCCAACAAAAGGAAGAAGCTAGGATGCTTGGAGCTTTCTGGAAAACAACCCTTTTTTACATACAATAGATGGGAAACATGACAGTTTAGCCCAGAGTTCCAGGCTGAAATACACAAAGCTCACACAAAGCATGATATTCCATCTTTGACTAATGGTCCATGGAGAATTCTGGGTACTGGAGGTGAAAACACAACACAACCAGAAGGTAAGATTGAGGTCTTTAGCCAATGTTCTTATTTTTCTGACAAGAAAATTGAGGCCCAGAGAGGAGGTGCTTTGCTCTCAATACCTACAGCATGGCAGAATGGAGACCAAAATCCGGGTATCTCCTCTTTCTATCAAAAGTCTAGTGAGTTAGTTAAGTTAATGCTACCTTTCCTATTGAAATAGAGGCTTAATAACCCTGGTGATTAAAGATGCCAAGGCTGAATTTATAACATCAAACAAATATGACGAAACTGAATTTTAAGAGTATTTTTAAGCTACCATCTCAATATTTGAGGTCTTTATTTAAGCAGAAGCAAGACCTTATCAAGAAGGGTCTTATTGAAAAATGACCACATAGAAAGTGAATAAGAAGTCCATTTCCTTTAATAGAATTTTAGAGTAAAGCACTATTAGATACACTACTTAAGAGACTGAACTATTTAGAAATTTTCCTACCCAGTAATGCTATCTATAAATTTTTATACACGTTTTAAAAAATGTATTCAAAGCAAAATTGTTGTGCGAACACACACGCACACACACACACACACACACACAGAGAGAGAGAGAGAGAGAGAGAGAGAGAGAGAGCTGATAGAAATGACCAACACAAAGTATACTGGTACATATGTATAAAGCAGCCACCATGTAACCATTTTTATGCTAACCTGAAAAAAATTTATAAAAGGAAAAGAGAACAATGGAATTTTGTGTGTAAAATTTGTTTTTTTCTTCCTTTTGTGAGGGGAAGAAAATAAAGGGTAGGAATGATGTGTGTTGAACTTTAGATGAGAAAAGCTGGTTTCAAATGACCCAAATGATAAGTATACTAGAAATAGGATAATTGAGGAATTCTAATTAATATGAAATGCATGCAGTAACATGAGACAATGACATTATTCTGTTCCTTCAAAGGTGCAAGTGAGTATAGGCCCACAGGCTTCACTGTAGCAGCGAACCATTTACCTTCTCAGCATCTCGCCGAATTCTGCTCTCTCTCTCACGTGTGGCATTTTCTCGAGCTTCTTTTATACTGTCAAGGGAACAGAATCCTCTTACGGTCCAAGCCAATTTTCAGTGTCCACCCTGTTCTGAGCACTAAACACTTCCACATCCTTTACCATAACTTGTTGAGATCAAACCCCTCACGGGAGGCAAGCACTTCCCTGTGTTGGATGCTGGCTAGGGAGACATTGCCACAGATAAGGAAGGGTGTGAAGCTGACTCACAGCCGGTCAATTAGGAGCTTTGTTCTGCAGAGCCAGCTGGGTGTGCCACTGTGAGTGACAAACAGAAGATTGCCAGGAAAATTCCCTCCAACAGGCAGAACCAAGAGCCTTGAAACAATGCTTTGACAAGGGTGAAACCAAACTGAGCCTTTCAGGTATTGCCATACCACACCCTTCTGGGCCACATGTTAAAGCAGATGTTGGTTTGCTTTCGCATCAGAGCAGGGTTATTTCTAAAAGTTAAATTTGAACTGAGCTTTTGAATCTCATCTGGAACCCATCTGTAGTCTGTCTGCTGTCCCAGGCTCACCCTGAGGAAATCCATCTAGAAAGTCAGGTTCTCCTTGTCTGTTAGGACTTAAAACAATGAATAAATGAAGCTAAAAAGCTACAGAATTTGGGGCAGTTTGAACAGATGCTATATTATCCTATTAATCTTCATTATTATTGTTACCACTTTATAATACTTTTTAAAATTAGGTATCATTGCTCAGTGAGGGTCCCTACATGAGCCCAAAGGAACCCTGCATGCCAAATGACCAATTTTGATTATCCAATACTTAAGGGCTTTCTAAGTCAGTCTTTTTTTTTAAATCAATGTATAAGGCATTAGATATTATTACAGCATTTAAAACAAAGTTTGTTTCAGTCAATTCTCCCTCCTCTTTATTTACTACAGCCTTGGCCTTCAAGTCTTAAAAGTATTATATTATGAAACACTGTGTTTTTTAAAGGCATTATACATTTTAAGATGAAGTTTCAAATTTTTCTTTTAGAAATACTGTAGTAAAATGAAGAAAAAGGCAAGAAGTCCATCTTGTAGCTAGACCTATTTCACATTATAAAGACAAATGTTCACAGGAACCATGAAGAAGACTTTATCACTCTGGGGCTCTCAGGGCAGGAAATAAAAGCATCCATAAGTCCATCTGGGGATGCTACTTACAAGAGCTCAGCACACATGGCACATCTATTGCCATGGGTTCTCCCATCAGGACCACGGACTGGATCATTTTCCCTTGTACATCCGAGTCTTCCATCTTGCACATAGGCCCGAAAGTCACTGCACACATCCTAAAGAAGAGGGAAAGGAGATGACACACAGAGGCTTGCAATACCATGTTCAGCAAAGGCTGATCCCACAGAAATAGCTTTGTGAATCTGTGTCACTTGCATTTAAGTACAGAACTGTTCATTTTCTTATTTGCTTGTTCGAAAAGAGTGCTAGAATTCAAGTGGATCACTGTCCTTGCTCTCAACCTGTTTGCAAAGTCCTAGGTGCTAAAGGCAAAGAGGATCTTAAAACAGCCAGTACTGAAAGCTTTGGAGGAGGCTGGCAGCTTCAGGGACCAAACCGTGAAAATAAGAATTGGCATTCAACTAGGAAATTAAATGTGATTTGTATGGTGCTTTCCATCTTCCTCTAATTTCAAAAGCTCACAGACCTTAGCTAGAAAACAGATGCTTAGTTAAATCTCATTTCTGTATGTTTTCAGTTCAAGGGTTCCTTACGGTGAGTACCCATGCTAAGGTCTCAACTCTGGGGCAGTGATGGAGACATATCGTGTCCATTCATTTGCTTCTCGGGCAATTTCTTTTCCTTCCTTCCTCCCTCCCTCCCTCCCTCCCTCCCTCCCTCCCTCCCTTTCTTCCTTCCTTCCTTTCTTTCCTTCTTTTTTCTCTCTTTCCCTCTTTCTTTTCTTTAATAGCAAAAATAGAGTTGAACTTCTTAATATCAAAGTAAAGTGATCTGGTTTCAAGAACTCATTTGTTTCTTCCCTGTTAACAGGAAGGACGCAGAGTTTCAGGAAAGTAAGAAGCACCCCTTCCTAACATCCCAACCTGAGGAGAAGCACAGAGGCTTTTGCCTTTGCTTGCTGGTTCTCAACTAGCCAGTCGAGATCCCCACAGGGGGCTCACATATCAGGTATCCTGCCTATCAGACATGTACATTACGATTCATAGTGGTAAGAAAATTACAGTTATGAAGTAGCAGTGAAATAACCGCACGGTTGGGGTGACCACCACACGAGGAACCATATTAAGCATAGGATGTCTGAGAACCACAGCTTCACACAGGAGCCCGTGTTCCTGCCTGGCGCTTGTCCTTACCTTCTCTAGACTGCTGCTGCCACATTCGCCTTCACTTCTTATGTCGACTTGTTTCCTGTTTTTCCTGGAATCAAAAGGTTTGTTGACACAGACATTAAGATGATAGAATTGCCCATCCTGCCTACTCCTCGCCGTATTCTAATGCCCTCGGTACCTGAAAACAGTGTTATGGTTTAATATTTACTTGGCTTGCATAGTGAAAGCCCCTGTTTATAACTTTTAAAAAGTCACAAGGAAATAGAATCATCTTGGAGGGTTACGTTTCAGGTTCATGGTTGGTACCTCTCTAAGGACTTTTCTGTTTGTGGTAGCTGTTTTTAATTTTTATAAAAAAAGACCAATTTTAATTTTTCAATTTTTAATTATAGGACTGTTTTATGCTACTTTATTATACCTTACTTTTTCATGGAAAGCACATAAAGTCTTATAATTAACTTTTCTGAGTCTAGTAGAACTTTAAAGAATATGGAAAACAGAAGCATAAATGTAAAATAATTTCTACTTTCTATAGAAGAAGCTTATAATTCAGCACGTGGCTAACAATAAAAAATACAAAGCTCAGACAAAATTAGAAATGGAAAGTTAATAGGAAAAACAGATTTTCAAGGTAAATAGGCAGACAGAAAGTATTAAAAGTAACCTGGGATAGTGTGTGATGTCTTCTGAAAGTCAGAGCAAGAAACAACACGGAGTCATATGGCATGCTGGGAGAAAGTATCACATGGATCAGAGATTTAAATTAGGAACTCTAACTTATGATATAGTAAGAATTAAATGTTCAGTGTGGTTAAAGTAGCATTATAAGATGCATGCCTTAGAGAAAGTAGAATGTTCTTTATTTGCCCATTTAGCTTTTCTATTTTAAAATTGTATTGTTTTATTTATGTGTTGATCTATTAATTTATTTTTTTAGTGTGAGCGGTAGGGGTGGGTGTTCTTCTTAGATCATGTAAATGGAGGCTAGGGAATAACAGACTAGACATGGTTTTCTCCTTCTATCATGTGTGTCTTCGGAATATAACTCAGATTGTAATGCTTGCTGGCCACCTCACTGGTCCTGGGTTTTGTATTTTTATATATTCACCAAGAGTGAATATATATTCCAGACTGCAAAAAGGGCAGTCTGGAAATGCAATCATGAATAGATCAGAAGGGCTAACTGTAGTTTTGTTATGGTGATTTTTGTGTTCAGATTTTCCTAATTAGAGTGCCTATATTAAAAGCTTAAATATCTCTGGGGCATCAGCAGTTGGTGAAATTATACGCACTCTGTAAATGGCGATATTTTGGTATAGACTGGTTAAATTACCTGCTTATAAGCCTTATAAGAAGGAACAAAGTATTAAGAATCTCAAAGAGTAATTATTGCTCAATTAGCCTATTGAATATTGATCATTGGTTATTGTGTTTCCAGAAACAAAAGATTAGTTCATTCAAGTTCAAGGTCATGAATGGAGGCTGCAAAGCAGGTGTGCATCTTGCTTGTAAAAGAAAATTAATAACAATAATAAGCATAGAGGGTGGAGGAGAGACACAAGAAGTGAAGAAGGCCAGTGAGATGTGATATCTATTTGGCAAAGAAATTCAATATTCAAAAATTCCAGTGACATTCTATATAATATCTTAATTTCCTGATCATTTAAATGTTATTTGATGATGATGACACATTACACATAAAAAAATATAACCAGAGATTAGCAGACTGACAGAAGATGGAAGAGAGATATACATGCTCGGGTGTATGTAGCATCTATTTATACATATGCATTTGATCTGCACGTCCTGTTTATTTCACAGAGACTGTGGGAATTGCCAAAATGCTTGCATTCAGAAGTGCTTTGTAAGATATGAAATGTTTTACTATGTACATCTTCCTGAAAGAGTAGAAAAGGAAGCAATGCACACATTTTAGTGGAGATTAATTTGCAGCAGATGAATTACAATTGCTGCCGGGGGGAGGGGACATGTCCTGGTCCTGTAACTGCACAGTCACCATGTCTGCTCCATAGAATACTCACTCATTCTCGGCACACAGCTCACACCTGCTGCGATATGTTTTCCCATCTGTGCCACAAACTGCAGAAGCATCAGAGGTACAGATAAAACTCCCATCTTTTCCTCCTTGCTTGAATTCCTTACAATTCAGCTGCATGAGACATAATCGAAGAACGTCAAAAAGTCAAAATATCCCTAAGAATTCACAAATAAGTTAGTATCTTAAACCCAGAATATCACGCACTGCATAAAAAAAAAATAAATGTAGAGGTTGGCGAGCAAAAAAAAAAAAAAAACCTTGACAATGAAACGTAGTCTGAAGGCAGACGTGGGGTTAGATTTGAAAAGAAAAGATGTTTGTATGGTTTCAGCCACCTGCTGTCTGCATGAGATAGGCCAAGCCCTCATTAATGAAATTGAGCACACTGTGTCTCAGCCAAATTCAGCCTCCACAGAGTGATAATGAGCCCCAGCGGATGATGGGCATAGAAACTATATTAACTATGGAAACGTTCCATTATTATACATTAGGATAGTGATTAAGTCAGATTCCCAGCTTCCCCATTCTACTGCTCCCGCTGTGTGATTTGAGCAGGTAGTTTAACCAGTCCATACTGAAGTATCCCCATTTACAGAGTGTGTATAATTTCACCAACTGCTGATGCCCCAGAGATATTTAAGCTTTTAATGTAGGCACTCTAATTAGAAAAATCTGAACACAAAATCGTTTGTGAACTTGTTGTTATTTAAGACGCCGTGTCTACTCACAACCAGGGAATGCGAACTAACCAAACTTCAAGGGCGATGATAGAAATCTCTGGGTCACTGCTGTAATAGCGTGACGTATGCTTGAGGAAAAACCTGTACTGTGAGGAAACAAGTGTACCTGGCAGTAACTGAAGACAAGTATTCCAACCTTAGGTCTGCAACCCACTCAGTTCACCTCTTTGAACCCCACTTTCTTCATGTGAAAAATGGGAACTCACGCCCAGCCCACATTCCACATTCAAGGCCAGGATCAAAGAAACAATTAGGAAACGTGATTTGGAAATAATTATTGTGACATAAGCTAACAAAAATTACGTCGTGTGATTTCAGCGTAACTTCCACCTAAAACCAACTCCATTTAACTGCCAATATCACACTGAAAATCCATATTTGGTGGTTTTTAAGATATTTCAATAGTGCGTATGGAACATATGCTATGTTCCAGTGATGACTCAATAAAGTGAAAATGTGAAAAAGTAGAATGTATGCAATTACAGTGAGTTTAAGAGCAAGAGGATCAGATTGGAGAATTCTAGAGGGGAAAAGATCAAAGCGGCAAGGAAAATGACAGCAGGGTCCCTCCTACTAACTGTCCCATGTGTTTCAGGACAAGTTACAGGAAGGAAATTAAGTCACATACATGTTATTTCACTCATTTATTTTCTCATTTATCCTAGAAAATTCGTGACAAATTTGTAAGACTTTGGGAAGTCTACTATTTTGTAGGATTGCATTGTAAACAGAGCTGGAATACTGTTCTGAGGTGTTTGCGTGCTAACAGGAAGATCACAGCCATATAAACAACACTTTCATATCATGGTAAGTGCCACAAAAATAAGCCCAAGACTGTAACACAGCTATAATAAGCTTCACTGAAATGCTGAAGTGCCAGAAACTTCTTTCTGAAACTATTATTTTTGTGATGAAGTGGTATTAGTGAGAAGGAGCCGCCCCTCAGAGAGTTGAGGAAGAGCAGAAAAGGGCAAAGACTTGTTGGAGCGGGATCACGCTGTTTGAGCAGCAGAAGAAAGTGTGGTTGTCGCAGAAGAAAGGGCAGAGGAGCCGCTGACTTTCTGTAAGATGTCATTTTTATGAGGTGTAGAAACATCCATAGGAAACTGTGGATCAAAGTGACTGACATAGAACAATGGTGGCCATTGCCCTTCACCAGAAAAACCAAGGGCAGCATACTAGGTCACAGGTGTTGGCTGGGGGACAACAGGGTGAATCAAAAGGCCAGCTGGGAGGTGACAGAACAGGTGCAGGCATTTATTACTCCACCTCCTTGTCCTCCAGACTCCAAGGATAGTGAATCACAACTTATAGAAAACACCTCTTCCTAATGCTTACAATTATCAAGCACTGGCAGATGGATCCTGACCAGGAAGAGAGGCAGCAACTGGGCCAGGTTCCAGAACTTTCAGCTCTTGCTCTTATTTCTTGTCCTAACAATCCATCCACCAGAAACTTGATCTTGGACATTAACTCATTTTAGGAGGAAGAAAGCTAGGGCTGTTATGACATTTAATGTTTAAAATATGTGCCTATCTCAGAAATAAAGCAACATCAAATAAATACTATCTACTGAAAACCATGAATCAGCTGAAGAGGAAATTGTCAGGATGAATAGAAGAATAATTTACCAAAGGTGCAAGCATTCTTCAGAAAATAAAAGATACTTTTATTATGAAACGAGACAATATAATTCATACAGAAACAACAATATATAGCAGAATGCCCACACTTAGAAAAGGTTTAAATAGCAATAAATAAAACAATACAAAGAATAAAAGTGAGATATGTGAGATAATGAATTTTAAGTGAGACGTTGAGGTCCAGGGAATCTTCTAAAAGGCAATAGCAATGAAAAATTTAAAACACAGAAGCCTAGTGAAAACAAAAATAATAATTTCACAAAATTGGAGAAAGCAGAAGTACAAATGTCTGAACAAGTAAGGAAAATTCACAGATTCTATGAAAAATGAAAGATAAAAACAGTTATAACAACAGAATACTAAAATCTAGTTAACCTCAAGCTTCTTGAGGAATAGCAGATTTTCAGGATGTAAGCTGAGAAATAAGTTCATATTATGAAAGAAGTCAGATATGAACAATAGAGGTAGATATGAGCTAAACTTGTAAATATTTGAATGTATGGATTTTAAGATTGGGGCAATCATAACTGCAGCAAAAGTGTGTATGTTACATTTAAATGGCCACCAATGGGAAATTGAAAACAATAAACTAATTTGAAAATGATTTAAAAAACTGAAGATAACAATTAAGAAAAACAAAAGCAACAAGTTGGATTATAGCAGAAGTAACAGAAAAGGTAAATTAATTAAACCCACAAAGAAAGGACATAGTGTTTGAGTCATTTAAAAGTAATATCAAAACATATATTTTGAGGATTGCAGGGAAAATTTAAAAACTAAAAGGTTTACTGTGGTTAAACTCACTGGGTCACAAAAGAACAAAAATATAGGAATGTGAGGAAGGGGATGTAAACATGGTGAGAGAGAAAGATTAGAGGTGAGAGAAGCCAGAACACATTATATAAATACAAAGAGTAAGTCCAATAAAAAGCAAAATTATAAAAGATTGGAGTCTTTTTCTGTTAGGCTATTTAACTAGAGGATCAATTATAAAAATAAAACACATGAATAAATTTCATGTTCTTTCCCCAAAATTGGATTAATTACAAAGAGATCTAAAGATGTAAAAATAAGTAAGGCATACAAATATTTAAAATTAAAGTAAGAAAAATATGCAAAAGTAAGGGAATAGGAAGGGAGTAGATGCAACAATCTTAATCACAGTCTGGATGCATTATTAGTGATTAATCAGATCATTATGTAAAACAGAATTAGGGGACGAGGAATGTGTAACAATAATAAACACACACTCCCCCAACATAAGCCCTCCCTCTCCCAATAATTCAAACTATGTAATAACATTAGATAAACCAATAGTTAGAATAATAGGCTTTAGAAAAGACTAAGAGAACTATTCATTAAGAAAGAATAAGGTTATTAATCGTGTAGATTTTTGAAGAAAACTAACAAATGAAAACAAATAATATTATTTTATGAAACATATGAAGTAAATTATCAAAGTATACATTCGATAACCAAAAGCCAAATTTTCCTGAATAACCATTATCATATGGTCTATATTTCCTAACTAAATTTCATTAATGTTTAGACCTAATATAACAACACTCTATGAAAATAAAATAATGAAGTACTACATTACTTTGAATTAGACAGTATTATGAATTATTTAGTTAATGATAACAATTGAAATGTCTAAGGTAAGAATCCTTAGACTGTCAATTACTAATATTTTATATATGCTAATCTATCAACAACTGCTAGCAAAGTTGGGAATATATTCATAATCCTGCTGGAATGTAAATTAATATAATCATTGTGGAAATCACTATGCAGGTTTCTCAGAAGATTGAGAATAGAAATATATAGAACCAGCTATTACTACTCCTGCCCACATACCCAACAGACTCTAGATCAACATACCATGGAAATACTTGCACAGCCATGTTTGCTGTTGTACTAGTCACAGTAGTTAAGAAATGGAAGCACCCTAGATGTTCGTCAACAGATGAATGGGTAAAGAAAGTGTGATACATACGCACCAATGGAAATTTATTAAGCAGTAAGAATGAAATAATTGCATTTTAAGAAAAGAAGAGCGCAGGTGGGCACCATTATGTTAAATGAGTGTGTATATGTATGTGTGTCTATATGTGCATGTGTTTGTGTGTGTGCATGTATATGCCTGTGTGTTTCTTTGTGTGTCTGTATGTGCCTGTCTATCTGTATATATGCATGTGTATGTGTGTCTATGTGTGTTTCTGTGTGTCTCTTTTTCTGTACATATCTGTATATATCTGTGTGTCTCTTTGTGCGGATGTGTCTCTGTGTATATTTGTGTGTGTCTGTGTGTGTCTATATGAGTCTCTGTGTATGTATATGCCTCTGTATGGTGTATCTGTGTGTGCATGACTGTACTTGTCTCTGTGTGTGTTTGCATTAGTTCGTATATCTCTTTGTGTTTATCTGTGTGTGATGAAGTAGAAAGCAGATGTGGAAGACGAGAACTTGAAGGATGAAAGAGGGAAGTATAAAAAAAGTATATCAATGAAATCCATGTGACTCTAAAGGCATAATATGGTGCACACGTGACATAAATGTATATTAATGTCACATTGACACCAAGGCAGAAAACAAAGATTTAGAGGGAAGGACTATTAAAGAAAGGGTAAAAAAGAACAAAGTAAAATAACATATGTTTGGAAATACATCATTTGGTATGCTAATTTGCATGTCTTTTAAAAAATAACAATTGATATAATAGTCATCAAAAAACAAAATGTTAAAGTAAACAGAAACAAACAGAGGTAAGATCTGAAGGCCATGGAAGATGCAAACAATAGATAATATTACTGGCATGAATGCTTTAAAGGATGATAAAAATATAGAACTATAATTAAAAATAGTTGTACAAAATTTGTGCTAATACATATGAAAATTAAAATGGATGTATGACTGAACAAATATGCTAGATGAAATAAACATGTTGAATACATAAATAAAGATTATTTTAATTGACATATTAATCTGTGATAGTTCCTCCCTAAAATGACAATCTAAAGAGTTTTACAGTCAAATTTTCTTAAGTTTTAGAAAACTTTGTGAGACATAATAATTTACAAGTTACTCCAAAAATAAAAATGTTGTAACATTACGGAGGTATTATTTATGTATCATAAAAGTCACTCAAGTAATAACACAGTGATTTTCAAATAAATCTACAGAATTGTAAAGCTGTCACCAGACACCAGTTTGGGAATATTACCATCTACTTAGAAATTCCCCAGGGCCATTACAATCTTATTGCTTAGATCTTGCTTTAGGCATTGGCAGAATATCTTTCTGACAAAATGTGCTATTTCTGAATGTTTCATACAGATGGAATTGTAAATATGATTGTTTAATTCTAATTTCTTTAAGTTTGCAAATTATTTCTGATATTCATCCATTTGTAACACTGACAGTCACACATTCCTCCCTATTATTCAATGTTACTTCAGTTCATACATATTGTTTGTTTATCAGCTCACCTCTGGACATTTATGCCTTGGATTGTTTAAAGTTTTGAACTATTAAAAGCAAGACTTCCAAGCATACAACACGTCTGACGTTGGGGAGATTTTTTTTCACTCACTACGTTCCTAGGATTGCATTTATGGGGTTCTATAGTGGATCTATGATTAAAGTGAAATTGGGAATAAAAGAGAGAGAGAGTGAAATCTGTGCTATTTCTCAGTTATGTACATTCCATGCCTCAACCCATGAGTTGACATGCTGAACCCATCATTTTATCATAAAGGAATGATTTCCAAGTTTCTCTCTATTGATATTGAGTAACCTTGCGTTGTTTGACACTATAGGTTTATAATTCAATTTGAATTTGTTTATTAAATGCTCTAACCCTTTTATATACTTCTAGGATCAACTGTACAATTTCCTTGTTAAAATATTAATGTGTCAGACTTTGTTGACTTCCCATGGGAGCCCTTGCCTATTGGGAGGGGTGGATGGGGGATGGGCTGGGGGAAGGGTGGGGAAGAAGGGGTGGGAGGCAGAAACTGTAAATGGAAAGTAAAATAAAATAAAAAATAAATTAAAAAAGAAAGAAAGTAATCATGTCAACTATTTTGACATGATTTATGCTGAATTAATAGATTTTTTAAAAAGTTGCTATCTTGAAAATATTGACTTTTCCAAATAATGAGAAGGGGTTATCTCAGCTTCAAACTTCATGGCAATGTATCACTTAATTATGTTACCATGTGCTGGGGATTACTTTGCTTAGGTAATCTTATCTTTGTAGAAAACATCAGAGATATAACTACAGAAAATTACATAGTATGATCTACTTTATTAAACTATATAACACACAGGCATGTACAGGCACATGGACACACACACACACACACACCTACTGATAACCAGAACAACAGAAGATTAAATCAAACCAATAAGATGATGTAATGAAGAGACACAGGAATTAAATGTATGACTCTGGCTTGTGTCACATGCCTCTGCTTTACATATTCAACAGTGCATAGGTTTGTTTAGCCCGGTAGCACTACAATCATGTGACTATAACATTGAGCTGTGATGCTAGGATTCCTATGAGGTTTCTAGACAATGGGTGTTTCAGTTCTGTTATAATTTTGTAGGTCCTCGGAGGTCCTGAACATGACTGTGCTTAAATCCTTCATTTCTCTTTGCGATGTTTTGCAGTATAAACCACACACTTCCTATTATGCATTTTATGGTCTACAGATTTAAATTAATACTATTAATCTTGACTTATTCATTGCTAGTGCATAGAAGTACAGTTGGTTTTTACAACTGGGCTTGTACATTGAAACAATTCTATACACATTTACTAGCACTAATGGTTTTGCTTTTGTGTGTACTTAGTAATTTACTTGTGTATGTATCATATCATAATTCTGTAAATATAGATATGTTGCTGCCTTTACAAGAACTGTGTATTTATTTAAATAAAACTGTCTAACAATGACTAGAAGTTCCAGCTCAATGATGACTAAAAACATTAAGGATAAACTATTATTTTCTCTCATTAATTTTAAGGACAGGATACTTATCCTCTATCTTTAAACATGTTGCTAACTGTTTTCCATAGTTTTTCTCCATTAGGGAAGCTTTCTACATAAACAGTTACTAGCTCAGCTACTGGATTTTATTAACTCCCTTTCAACATCTTTTGCATGGTTTTGCCTTCTCTTCTATCAATATATTGTGCTAGACTAATAGATTATTGTTGTTGTTGTTGTTGTTGTTGTTAGTGAACTTTGAGTTTTTATCTTGTTTCCACTTGCAGATCGCTTTATCTTCCCAAGGCTGTGGATTACACTTTTGTTAGGGTTTCCACATCCCCGCTTAACACTTGTCAGTAGCTTCCAGTTTTTATAATCTCCTGCTGTGGGTATTGTCTCAAAGCAATGCTGACCTGGGTAGAATGAGGTGGTAATGAGTCCTCTCTTTTATGAGAGTCTATAGAGGATTAGGATTATTTTTCTGTTAGAACCTGAGTCTTCTGTGCCTGTACTTGTCTTTGATTAGCTTTCATTTTTTAAAGGTAGCTTATACTATTGCATGTGTATGGGTGTTTTTCTTGTATGCATATGTATGCAGCATGATAGATAAGAGGCCAAAAGAGGGCATCGGATCTCCTAGAAATGAAGTTACAGATGTTACAGATGTTACAGATGTTAGGGGTTCTGGGAGTAGAACATTCTGGGAATAGAGCCATGTCTCCAGTCAGACTCAAGTTCTCTAGCTGAATTAGATCTGATTTGATTATTTATTTGTTTATTTGTTTATTCTATGTATCTGTGATGTAATATGATATGGTGTGATGTGGTTTGTGTGTGTGTGTGTGTGAGTGTGTACGTGTGTGTGTGTATATGTGTGCACATGTGAAGGTCAGGGAACTTTAACGGCCTTAGATCTTTTTTTATTATATATTCATCTATTTATTTGTATCAATATATTACAATATTATATGACATAATATATAATTTAATAAATTTGCTCTCATATTTTTAGGTGAGTCCCAGAATAGAAACATTTCTATTTTAAAAAGTAATTTATTTGTAGTGAAGCTCTATTTCTTTCTTCTCATTCTTTCCTTTAAAGTTATAACATGACTGTTTCAATATTTTGTGTGCATTTTCTATAACTACTCCAAGTACTTTTTCTGTCAAGTTAAACAACTGTATGCACTCAGAAACATTTTTTGATATTTCTCTTATATATGATATTCTCTTATATTTGATATTTCTCTTATATATGAAACTTACATTCTTCATTTTCACAATTCACACCTTTAAAACAGTGCACAATATACAAAACACTACACAGGTGAATGATTCTCAATTCTCCCCTAAAGTTTACTTTTGCTCTACTTTCCCCTACTTTGCATTACCTCTTTGACATCTTCCCTCACATGATTTGCAGTAGCAATGTCTGCTAAGCAAACATAGGCAGCTGTTATCTGCAAACCTGGCTTCTTTTTTCAATCTCCTGTGACTTGGGAGCTTAATGGTCAGCCATTGAGTTGCCATAAACTTTGGTCAAATACCTCTACCTAAAAAGATTACAGATGGAGTTTTGGGCATGGGGTGACCATTACATTTCGTCTTCACTTGGGTGCCTTGTTTCCTGAGATCTTGTATAGCTTTAGGTTTGACTGGGAGTGAAATGTCTGGGCTTCTCTAGACTTTGAAGCCTGAGACACCTCCCCCAAGCAGGACTGTAACCCCAGGTACATCCTCCTTGCTCCTGGTGGAGACCATCACATCCACAAAAACATGTATGAGCGGTGCAGTTCTACGTTATCCCCAGTTAGTTTTGTCCCTTTTAGCAGTGCACTGCAGCTGCCGATGCCCAGGGCTAGCCTGGCAAAGAGCCTCAATAGCAACTGGTGAGGACAAGAGATGGCTTATTGCTAAGCCAAAGAATCACCCTTCCCATTCTTCCTATCCAAAGTGCAGCAGTTTCCAGCACAACTGCATAACCTGTAGATAATTTTTAGAGCACTAAAGAGATGTTTGATTAATTCTTTCTAACTTATATTTAATTTGAGGGAAGAGATTTCCTGATTTCTGTATATCCTGAAGTCTCAGCAAGTAGGTAATTTTAAAGGGTTGATTATAAACTTGATAAGAATAATTAAAAACAAAAATGTATAGCTCCTTTGCCTTATACACAAAATTGCAAAATCTATGAAGAATTACTATCCAGAGTACATTAAAATTTATTCTGAATAACTATGGTATAGCTTAAAACAATGGTCTCATGCCAAGAAATGTCTAAGATTATTATATTAAAGGCTAAAATTATTTTAACAATTACAGAAAGTCACTTGATAATGACCAGCACACATTCAGCAGACTGGGAATCAATAGAGCTTCCTGAAAGTTGATAAAACTCATACTAACTTCCCAGAAGATAAATAATTAGCAGATAAAACCGTGGAAGTGTTCCCTTTAATATGAGAAAAGAGGAAGTGCTCTTTAGGTGTTTAACCCCGAAACCTTGCCAGTGATGTAAGGAATGAAAGAGAAATAGAGAATTAACTAATATTGAAAGAAAATAATTAAACTATAATTAATACAGAGTATGTTATCAATTGCTAAGCAAAATATATCACAAGGATCACGCTAAGAGAATTAACATAGCTGACAGAATTCCATCATTTTATATTTTAAGATTCCCACTTAAATTTTAGTAAACCTCATTCTACAGATGTAAACATTCAAGTAGTAGTAGCCTTTAACTAGATTTAAGATAAAGTGTGTGTGTGTGTGTGTGTGTGTGTGTGTGTGTGTAAGCATTTGTTAATTTTTTTATCATTTACTTGTGTTTCATATTTTTAAACACCATTGGTTAACCGAAGTTCTAATTAAGGAGACTTAAAGAGGAGAAGAAAGGAAGTTGTAGAGCTGTTTCAGAAGAGAAACTCAGATTTCAAAGGAATGGCCAGTCCTCCCAGCTTTTGTAGCTTAAAAGGTAGTCCCTTTAATTACAGAAAAGGGATTTGCAGGTATTGGCCGGCTGAGTAGCTGGCCTGGGATTCTTTAAAGAGTGAGACTGACTGAGCCCCGAAGAAGAATTTAGTCAACTATGTTTATCGCGGAGCAGAAGTTCTCAGACATTCCTCGGCTGCAGCGTTGCCAAGGAAGATGGTAGCTGGGTTAGTCCACAGATGATACAAGTAATTAGGGTGTGTCTACCTTGACTGATCATTTTAATTATATGTCAGGGCCAAAGGAGGAGGAAGAGAAGTAAGAAATTAAAGAAAAAGCAACATAGGGGACCAGGAGGTAATCCCCTGGTCAGGCTAGCTGGTAACAGTCTGTATTTGGTCAACCAAAATTGTGAGATTTTGTAAGGCAGGCATTTCCATTAATATGGAAATGCTTATTTTATCTATTAATGTTTTAAGAGTTATTTTTGGATTTTTCTATGATAAAATACATATCCAGTGAAATGGTTGTGTGATGCTCCTTATATATTCAGTGTGGTTTTTTTCCTTTCATTTTATGACTTGTTTTTCTTTTAACCATTGGACACTAAATTCATGCAAAATAATAGCTTGAATTCCAACCTGCAAAATAGACACGCATGAGTCCAGTTGAATTAAATTAGGAGAACACTCCAAGCGTTGTACCAGAGAAAAAGAAAGGAATAAAACAGGGGGGAAAAGGCAAAGAAACTGACTGAAATGCCTGCCAATGCATGTTAAAGACAGTGGCTGGCTTTTAAAATTTAGTTGATAAAATAATGACAGCCAGAGATACACAGATCGCCCATATTACACAGAAAATACAAGTTCTGAGGGGTGTTATAATCTCTGTAGTTCAAGAAAGGTTCATACAGAAACTAGACAGACAGGAGGTAAGAGAAACTGTCTCAGAAAGCTCTCCCCATCTGGCTAGCTCCTCAGCATCTGTCAGTGTTTCCTGAGTTGGGTCATGGGTTGGGCTTATGGACAAGCTGTACCAGATACTCAGCCCACCCTTAGACTAAGTCACATTCCCTCCCTTCTAAGTGGTTGGCTTCACAATAGGTAATTAGGAAGCAAGCAGATAACTCCAAATAGAGTCCAGGAACTTTTTGAAAGTAAATGTGGCTCACCTTTCCTGGGGCAGCCGCCCTGGTGGCTCTTGATAAATCTCCCACGCTCTTATTGGACTTGGCTTCTTCTTCTTCTTCTTCTCTGAGAAAGAGAGAGGAGTAGCATAATTTGATGTTAAAATTACTTGTTGCTTGGCAATCTTTAGGAATAAAGACAGACATGATCAAGTTGCTTTTGATTGCTTACTGTACTCCGTCTGACCTGCCAGAGTGAAAATAGTTCCCATAATGAGTGAGCAAGACCCTCCATGCTCAAAAAAAAAAAAGTCTCAAATATGTAAAAGGATAGACAAGAAACTTGGCACTTAACTAACATACCTGACCTTGAATACTTCCTTCAGTAAGATGACTATATTGCTACTGTAAACACTGGTCTGTGTCATTATTTGCAACATTTGAAAGACTATTTACATTGAACTTGACAGCCCATTATCAATGGCAAGATAATCCTAGCAAATCATAGTCTTCTTCTTCCCAGGTGAGCCAACTATTTTATTACACAGATAAAGAATAGCAATTTAACAAGTGACTCTAATGTTAAACTATTTTATTCTTGTTTAAAATTATCAGTAATTACTTTATTGAAAGATTTGACTTCACATATATGACGAAAGGGAATCTTTGCTGTGAACAAGATGCTTGCTGGTTCACGTGCAGCTTTCAAAAGAATGAGAAAGTGTTATTACACATGCATGGAATCCCCCACGCTAAATCCTGTCCTGCCATGCGTCTTCATCCCTTCAGTACAAGTAACACATACATCTAGTGCTTTGTAATGTCAGTATTATTGAATGCGTCACATTAAATCCTTGACATATGCCATCATGACTTTTGAAAAACCAATTATAGGATAATTGTCTTAAAAGGATAAGCTTAGCATTGCCTTGATATGAACATTGAAGTCTTGAAAGTATTCAGAAATGAAGATGGGATCCCTGCTAAAAAACATATCAGTGGCCTGCAGGTGTATATCAGTGGTACAGTCCTTGACTAGCATTCAGGGAGCCTTAGGTTCAATCTTTGACACTACCAAAAATATTCAAAAAGAATCTTAAAAAGAATTGTGATACTCTGGTTCCAGGATTTAGAACTGGTAACACAAACCTTCTACTGCCTTCTGTCTGTCATTGAAGAGAAAGAAATCAAGCTCAGGAACGTCGAACAGATGCTGAGACGCTGAGTAACAATCCTGGTAAATTTCCAGTATTCTTTCTGAGCCCAGCAGTGAAAGCTGCGTTGAGATTTTAGTCCACCACACCCTCGTACAATCCTAGCCTGTTCTCCCTGGCACTTCAATGGGGCTAAATGCGTTCTACACAAATCTCTCTGCTGGCTAGCAGCCACCAGACCAGTCTGCTTTCTCCTCAGAGAATCTGCTCCACCTCTCAGCCAAGGCAGAGTCAAGTCTTAACAGGCCCAGGAATCTGTCTTAAGTTCTTTGCATCTGAGAAACAGGAAGTTCAGTGTGGAACTACATCCTGAGAATACTACAGGGTGCTGGTCTATTTGCATGGGGCTCCCTGAAAGGCCTTTGAAATCCCATTGAGTGATTATTAAAGTCTTTCTGTGTGTGTGGGTGACAATTATCCAGTTTTATCTGATGGGAGGTGCCAGAATGGTCTGTTCACCCTGTGTTCTTACTCGCCTAGGTTTAAAAGATTAAGGTGAACGAAAAATTACAAACAGACCACCTTCATGCCCTTTTTATTTCAGAGTCTAGCTGGTCATTTGAACATGTGCAAGGCAAAGGATTTTACTCACAGTATCCGTTTGCAAAAGATGCATAATTCGTTGTCCGAGCCATAGGGATTTGGAACAGGTTCGTTGCTTTCGGAACACAACTGCTTATTAATTTTCATCAATGCTTGAAGTTTTCTACATACATCCTAGAAAAAATACAGTTATACCATTTAAGAACGTATTTAACAACCTTATTTAATAGCATCATGCCCATGCAAGGAAGTCATTCAGTCAGTTTAAACAACACAAAACAATGATTCTGACTTGCCCATTAGAAACAGAAAACTCACCTAATACGTGTTTATCTGATACAACTGATTATACAGAAAAACGTATGGCAAGGTGTTATAAATATTCATTTAGTAAAATATCTTCCTTTCTTACTATTGTTATGGTGACACTGGATGTTATAATAATAATAAGCTAAGTGGATGCATTAAATACGAGTGAGTACTGAAACAGTAGTAATAGCCACTAGACTGGGAGAGGATTGCTGGAACACTGAGACCAAGTGTATGAGCACTGGACACTACCAAGGGGTCCTGCCACATACTCTGAAATGTCTACTGCATTTCTCTTAGCAATATTTGCGGTTATCAAATGTTTGCAAAATGTTTCTTCATATTTGGAAAACAAGTTTCTATAATGATTCATTCCCAGGACAAATTCCAGCTTCTTTGGCCTAAAGGCTGACTTACTTTAGTGCTACTGGGGCTGAAAATTCAAGACTCTTCTCCCAAAGAGTTAGGACAGGCTATGGTACTTGGAATTCCATTTTAACCTCCAGTACACTGTCTAGTACTACTGTTATCTGTATAACATCCTCAAAGACATGTTGTGATCTTCTTGATTTGGATTTCATTTTGGTAAATGCCAATGGTCCCTCTTTATCAAGTTTAAAAGGCTGTGTGGAGACCATTTTGAATTTTAGAATCCACAGGAAAGGATAGTGGAACAGTCTCTGAAGCAAGGAAAATTTGTTTTCATTCCTGCGCTCAGCGTGTTTGACTTTGTCCTTCCTAGGGCTGAAGTATATGTGAAAATCAACAGCGCATTTGTGCTGGGGGAGTGAGCACTCATTCAAAATGCTATCTTCACCACCAATGAGCAAAGTTTACTAGGCCCTTAGATCAAACTTGCCAAATTTGCCATTAATACTTTCTTTAGATTTCTCCCTAAACAAATCCTGTTCTAGATACTTCCATCAGAAGGAAAATAATAAAGTTTTTTTTTGGGGGGGGTTCCAACTATCAAACATACCTCTTCCAAAAAAATTGATTATAGGAGTCTATGGACTTTACAAAAGCTTTATAATAATTGAATCCATCAACAATAATTTGTTATGAGATTACTGTTAATTCAACATGATAATACATTAGTAAAGGAGCAGAAACATGCTGATCTGAGAAGCTCACAGAGAAGAATGGGTAATGTTTTATCTAATCCAACTTCTTAAATATGTCTGGAAGTTTCAGCTACCTACAGAACAATTAGTAAGCAGACCAACCCATCACTGGGAAATCTTGCTAAGGGTGACCTGTTAAAACATCTTTGACTGTTATCACTGTTTAGTGATCTCTCAGAGAGACGTAGTAGCAATTTATGGTAACAGACTAGGAGCTGGCCATCTTGAGGTCTGATGTGTGGTTTGTTGATGTTTTACGCCAATTTAGAAACTTCCAAGATTGCCAAATGTGAATGGTTCTATAGAGCTTTCAAAACCTTATAGCAGAAAGGCTATAAAGCCTGGTATCTTCACAATAAAATCATAAATCTTGTAAGGTAGATATTAGACAACATGTATAGAAAAAAGAAATGATAATACTAGAATGAAACTCTAAATAACTTTAATAGTTATGAAAAACTCCATAAATTATTAAAAAAAAACCCATCAATTCAGAGCAGTTTTGACTGGGTTCCATAATGTCACAGTTAAACTTCATAATGTCACAATTAGATGTAATTCCTTAAGGGATCCAGCTTTAAAAGCAGCAAGTTAAGAAACTTGCTCACAGTGGTCAGTGTGCTCAGAGATGGTTCACTGGTATTTTGCTGAGGTTTAAATACCCAAGTTTAGTTCCCTAGGATGCAGTGAAAGACCATAAAAATGGAGAGCTCTAAATGTGTTTCTCCTTGGGGAAAACTGAGTGTCTTTAAAATGATGAAAAATAGAAGGTTGGTACTGGAGCAGATCTAGACTGAGATGTCATCACTCAGAGCCACGGAGATGACTCTGCCAAGCAACTCCAAGCCCTCGGCTTGTTTTCGTTTCACTAAAGGTATTCTCCTTTTCCACATCTCAGAAAGAAACTGGATCCACCTCACGTCACATGCTCTTGTTGTTGTCTCCTGTCCATCCACCTACCTGGCAATCAAATCCTCCAGGAGCTGGCCTTGCTCCCATTTTTGTATTGCAATGCTAACAGATTTGTTTTGGCTTTATAATGACCCTTCTCCAATGACGGGTTTGAGCCTATATATAAGATGCTTTCTGGTGGCGACAGTGCCAGTCCATGGTATTCTGGCTCATGTTTGAAATATTCAACAAGATTCTATGATGCTAGGAAGACCTCAAGTTAATGAATTTTCAGGAGAACAGCAAAGATCCCAGCATCATGAAGAGTTTTCTGTTGGGGGACAATATCCAAAGAGTATTCTCAGAAACTTTCCTAGAGTGAAGTCTGTTTTCTTGTGTGTATCTTGCCTTTTATTTTGATATAATAAGGTAGCTAAACCTGTGGTTTTCAAGAAGATTTTCAGCACAGTAGAATTCGATGATATCAAAGAAATTCAGTGCAAATTTTTCAACCATTGCCTGTGATCTGAGGATTTAATGTGTGTCCTGCTCTCTAAAACCCAGACTCTGCCATAGTCTCGTGAGCTATCATTGACTAGCCAAACTTGGTTGAAATAATAGAGGCTATATATGTGAAATCCTCTAGAATATTTACGGAACAATGTTTCTTTTCTAAAAAAACAGTTACAGTGAGATACAAACAATTTAATAATGTTTTAAAAGAAGTTTGGTAGAAAGAAAACCTACTTAATTCCTTTGTTTAATTTTCATGGCCTTTGAGAGATGTAACAAATTTAGCTTCACATACAATATTGTTTTAAATGATACAGCAATGGCATACAAAGCAGCTTGTAGACAAAGATAAAATATGTACAGGACAAAAACATGGCCTTTTCAATTACCTTTCAAATAGATATAAAATGTATTTCTATACAAGGTGGTTCTTTTGTTTCTCAATAACAGGCCTGTCATAATCAGCTGAATACCTTCCTGGATCCAGGGTTCTTCCCTCACAGGTGCTTCTACCAGGGCTGCTGTAAGCTGTCAAGATCTCTCCTGGACTTTGATCCTATCCTTATTCCCATGCTTTCTCACCATAGAACACTCTGTATCTTTTTTTTTTTTCATTTAGAAATAGAGACCTCCTTTAGTTCCTCGAATATTCTGTATCTTACTCTTTTCCTCCCTAGCACTATTATTGAGAGAGCCATTATTTTTGCAATTTACCTGTCATAAAAACTAAAGTTTCAGAAGGCATGAGTTTTATGTCTATTGTTTACTTCAGAGTATACTGTTTTTTTCAAAAGAGATAAGAAATATTAAATAGATATGTATTTAATTATATATATATGTGTGTGTGTGTGATGACTATGCACTGTCTACAGACACATATTTCTTTGAATAATAATTACCATAAAATACATATATAGTATCCTGGATTTTTCACCTGCTGAGTAAAATAACAGCAATTTCTTGGTTGATTATTTTATGTTTGTCTATGGAGTTTTAAAGTACTATTTTAGCATGGTAGATTGCCTCTTGCAAATGTCTTATATAAATAATATATTGAAAGAGGAGAGACAGAGAGACTAAGAAAGAGACAGAGAGATAAATATTCATGTTTGATCCCTAAAGGCCTGTTTTTGCATTTTTAACAAAAGTTATTATTGCCTGTCAGTATACTGTCTGTATTATTAACATGAAAATGTTGGCCGAAAAATCAATTTTTTTGGTAACTTTGAAGGAATTAAATGAGAAGAAGCTAGACTGACCTGAACAGAATCCCCACTGACGGCATCTGAGACAAAAATGCAGAAAACAAGGTTAAGAGATATAAACTTTTTAATAAATTAGACATATGATTCGCTCAGTGCAAGGCTCTTACTATTTTACTGATAATGTATTCTACAGTCAAGATTATCTTGACTGCATTAAGATTTATGGTGACAGATCTCATGATGGCACTGTCACAAGGGCCCAATGCTCACATTGTACTAAACCTACCAGATTATCTACTTCGCCCCATAACTCACTGAAGAGTAAGGCACAGCCTTCCTCCTTGACAGATGATAGCACAGTGCACATGGCAAATACACCACACCAATTTAAATATAACTTAAAACACCCAAGTAGTATAAAGTTTAAATTATATATGTGTATATATATATATACAATACCAATTTAAATATAACATAAAACACCCAAGTAGTATAAAGTTTAAATATATATATATATATATATATATATATAAAATTTCATTTTCTGAACTCTGGCTACTCTATTTCCCAATTACAGAAGCAAAATCAGAGCTCTGTCAGAAACTAAGGTTAATTAAAGTCATAGACCTATTTCACACTCATTAACTTAATTTCTTATACCTTAGATTTATTTTATGAAATGACATCATTTGTGTATAATGATCTCAATAGCTTTATATCTGAGGTTCAGTGTCATAAAAAGAACTGGTCAGAGAAAGGTAAATCTATGTGGCCCATGTCACCCTGACAAGTAAACACAAAATTAGAAAATTTATTTTCTAGCTCTCGAAGAAGTCCTTAATTCTTCAGGAACAATATTTTCAATTCATTTAGAATGTTAAGATAGGATAAATGTAAAAGGAAATATTGTTTCAAAACAAGAACAGTCAATATAATTTCTTTTTAATATTTGCTTACCCACATCGCTTTAAAATACATTTAGTAATTGCATACCAGTTTTAAATGTCTAATGCCTGTAGGTAGAACAAACTGGATGCTTGGTGAAGACAAGATACAAAATAATCTGTTGGCTTTTCAGAGCTAGTATAAAATTATCAGAAGGGCCTCTCACAGAAAAAAGTTCAATTGTTCTCAAACCATTTTCATTATTAAGGATAGTTTGAGGTTTTAACATTCTGTATATAATTACATATGAGTTATATACATGCACATATACACATATGCATACATTAGTTTATATATATATTATATACATACATAAGTATTACGCATGCACACACACACACACACACATATGTTCTAAGTGGGGGATGGGGAAGAAAAGCCCCTTCCCCAGGCTCTGAGATCTATGGCAAGAAACTTTCAATGTGTGTAAATTGCTCACCTTGTGTGAGATAAAGAGCCAGGGTCAGAAGCATTAGCACTGGGTCTGTCTTCATGCTGAAGGTGATGTAAGTCAGTTACAGGTCTGCTATGTGCATTGCTCAGCTGGTGCTCTAAGACTGATCGTGTGAGCCGCAGCTCACTTTTATACATAGGGTGACACACACACAGAACCAGTTGTTCAGGCTCATGCTAGACTCCTTAGATGGCACCAGTTTAGTTTCCATCCTATAAGATCCTGCCAAGGTATCAGATTTAAGCAGACAATGCCTATTTCTAGCACAGTAATATGTTTTCATGATTGTCATCCCAGAAGGCTAGAGAAAGGACCCTACTGGGCGCCGATCATTTCTAATCCTATATGAGCTCCCCTGTGATGTCAGACATGCTACTGTCTCGTCAAATGTGTCTCTCTCTAACTAACCTCCCTTCGTGAGTGAGAGGGGAAGGGAAAAGTAGACAGATTCCTTGTCCTATCCATCAGGAAAAATGTAAAGATTTCCACATCTGAGGAAAGTTTTGCACAGATTCCATCTGTAGATATTCCCAATTGGGACTTAATGACTATATAGCAACTACAAACTTGGCATTCTTTTCCCTTCACACACCGGTAAATGCAGAAACTGTGAACGCAGGTCTTATATATAACGACCTTTAAAAACCTCCCTTGGGCTCCAGATGGAGTTCAGTGGTGAAGCACTTGCCTAGCATAGGAGAGCTCCTGAATTCCATCCCTACCTAGAGCCACAAAAATAATTCTCAATCAAAAGATTATTTTATCCTCACCAAATACCACACTCCTCCCAAAGAGTAAGGGTTCAAACCTAAACTTTCCATAGCCCATGCATATCTAAATTATGCTGTTTCTGCTAAATTAAATTTATTCTTTTGTTACTTGGCCTTCCTGCAAAGAAAAAAGTTATTACATATTATAAATATAAGAATGTGACCTTTTTTAGCATATTGTTTGTTTTTCTCATTCTACAAAGTGTACATTCTAAAAGACAGCTCATCTTTCACTGTTGGCTTAGATCTCCCACGTAAAGAACATTGGGAGTTTTTGTTGGGCTCCTAACGATGGAAGTGAAGGTGTCTCTCACTATTCTACCAGCTTGTGGGACCCTTTCCCTCCTCCTGGGCTGCCTCGTCCAGCCTTAATACTACATCTTGTTGTTCTGTGTTCAGTTGATATCACTGGGAGGCTTGCTCTTTTCTGAGGGGAAATGGAGGAGGGATAGATCTGGGGATGTTGGGAGGAGGGAGGGGAGGTTGTGGTTGTATATATAGTGTAAGAGAAGATTCAATTTAAGAAAATAACTGAAGCCACAACCAAATAATTTGATTTCAGTAATTCTCAGGGTTTCCACATACATAGGAAGGAAAAAGTCATGAAATCAAAGAACTTTGTATAATCTCGGCACTTTCAAAGTCACACTTTTTCCCCCTTTCTCTCATAAAATAATTTGTAACTCATAAAACAAACATTGACTACTAATTTTTATCCCATTTTTGTTGCTCAATAAGATAGTGACTGTGGAGAGCAAGGTCTGTATATTACTGTCCTAACTTTAAAAACCAGAGTCTGTCATAACTCAGTGTAAGGAAAACGGGCCAGGGAGTCAGGCGGTCTGTTGCTGCTATTCCTGTCTGTGTGACTACAGCATAATGGAAATGAACCAGCTTTGGATCCAAAACTTGACTCACCAGTTCCTATGTTGCCTTGGGCAAGTCACTTCCTTCCTCTGAGCTGTAGTTCCCTAACATGTAAAACAGAGTAAGCAATGCAAGGGCTGTACAATTGAAAGGCTCGGATGGTACCCAGGTGCTGTGATTGTGTGTATGCAACTTTATTACTCTAACAATACCAAGACTATGTGATACCAAGACTATGTGGTGAGCTTCATTGCTAAAGACAGCTGCTCTCCCGTCATGAAATGTCAACCTGCTTGAATCTGGATCTCAACAACAGTTGCAAGTTTACTGAGCATCTACATTCCAAAGTTAAAACGAAACGTCTTTTCATTTCATAATTGTGCTTATAGGAACATCCTTGTTCATATATATATATATATATATATATATATATATATATATATATATATATAAAAGCCTTTTAAATATTCATGTACAAAGGCTAATATAGTTTATTTTGCCTTTTCCCAGCCAGGTCACTGAAACTCTCTGAGTTGAGTAGTAGTCAAGTTAATTCTTTCCAATAGAATCAATGACTGTGTAAAATGCTCTGACGATACCTACTGTGGACCAGATGAATCCTATTCTCACGGGTGGATATAGCACCAAGGAGGAACAAAAGAACCAACAGGTGACTGCCTCTTTGAAGAATCTCTGCTATGAGGAAACCTGAAGGAGGTGGATTCCTCCCTCTTGGCAAAGCGCTCCTCACTGACAGCCAGAGCTTCCATTCCCAGGAGGAGAAGAACACCCAGTTCCCCCAATAATGAAAGATCCCATTGGCTGCCCATGGCATCGGGCTTTCTCTCCAGTTCACTTCAGGAACGTTGCAAATCTGGGGATAATTAATCCATCACTCTTTGTTTCTTAAAACCACAGTTGTTAAATTCAAATGAATGGGATTGTAGTTAGGCTTATATTGCTGCTAGACCATCAGAGACTCTCTCTGATCCACATTCTGCTTTTCTGAACATTTATCAGAGATACAGAACTCTATTTACTCTTTCTAGAAAGGAAAAGGATTAGATGGTAAAAGCTGTAAACTTTCCAATTCTGTTCATTTGTCATCCAGATTCAAATCTGAACTCAAGTGAGAGGTATTGACAAAGAGGGGAAAAAGAATAGAATAGGCAGAATTTTCATAAACCAGCAATGTCCCTGAAAACAAAGAATATTTCCAAACATCAAAGTTAGTCTTCTATTTTTCTATGCTTTAAGTTTCTTGATGCTTCTAGTGATTGTTGTTTTTTTCAATCCATGGTCTTTTATAATTCCTCAGCTTTCACCACTGCCTTTTGTTTAATATTATGTTGATTTGATTTTCTTTGTTGATTCTCTGTGATTTTCTTTCTCTTTCTCTCAACACACACACACACACACACACACACACACACACACACACACACATGTCAATAGTCAAATAGAGGATTACGATGAAAAGTGCTGTCCTGGTTTGCTTTCAGCTGCTATGAGAAAACACTAAGATCGCAAACCCAACCTGGACAGGGGAAGATTCACTCAGCTAACATGCCCTATCACTGATCATTGTGAAGGAAAATCGGGGTTGGAATGTAGAAGGAGGACCTGAAGCAGGGGCCATGGAAGAGTACTACTTGCTGATTTGCTGTGTGAGGCTTCCTTAGCCTCCTTTTATATACCTCCCTGGAGTCCTGCCCAGGGCTGGCACTGTCCACAGTGGGCTGGGCTCCCCACATCAATCATAAATCGAGAAAATGCTCCTCCAGACTTTCCCACAGGGAATCTCCTGGACGCGGTCCATCGTTTAACACACCCCTTTTTCAAGTTGGCAAGTTGACAAATATCAAACCAAACCAAAACAAACCAAAAACCACACAAGTGTAAAGGTCTTCCTCTAAATAAAGAGTTTTCACTCTTTATTTTTATTTATTTATTTATTTATTTATTTATTTATTTATTTATTTATTTATTTTTTGGTTTTTTGAGACAGGGTTTCTCTGCAGCTTTAGAGCCTGTCCTGGAGCTAGCTCTTGTAGACCAGGCTGGTCTCGAACTCACAGAGATCCGCCTGCCTCTGCCTCCCGAGTGCTGGGATTAAAGGCGTGCGCCACCACCGCCCGGCCGAGTTTTCACTCTTTAAAAGTGTGTGCTGTCAAACAGACTATAACTTTGCAGCCTTTCGGCTTTCACTTTCAGTAGATTGCTTAGTACACTACTGGGAATCCTCACCGGTTCATTGTTAAATATGCATGTTAGTGTGATGGAAGAACTCTGAGCACATTTAAGAAGGGCTAGGCTAATGATGCCCAGTGGATTAGAAGTACTAAATGTATTTTGAGGGGTAAAATATGTAGCTTGACTTTCCTTGAATTGTCAGCTCCAAAATAATGGCATGGAGACTTATTATTTATTATGAAAATCTGACCTTAGCTTAGGCTTCTTCCCGACTAGTTCTTAAAACTTAAATCAACCCATTTATATCCATCTATGTTCTGCCACATGGCCCATTACCTCTGTTCAGTACCCTGTGTTCCACTTCCTCTTTGTCTGGCTGGCAAATTTCTGTCTCCCTGATTCCTTCTCCCTGTTCCTTCTCTCCCCCAGAAATCCCACCTATTCTTTTCTGCCTTTCTATTGGCTATTCAGCTCTTTGTTAAACCAATCAGAAGGTGTCTTGGAAGAGACACATAGTCACAGTGCACAAAAAGATTATCCCACAACAAAAATATGCATAACAAAATTTACTAATCAGCGTAAGTGCTGAGTTAGGGGACAATAAGTACCTGCACACAACTATACATTTTTTACCACTTGCTATCCTCCATATTTTTAATATTATGTTTTTATTAATTCTTTGGGGATTTTTTACAGTGTATTTTGATCATATTCATCCTATTATAAACTCCTCCCATATCATACTCTTCATCCACCTACCTTTATCCCTCCAACTCTCTATTTCTTTTTTAAGCTCATGGGTCCTGTTTGTGCCCCAATTACTTCCAGGCACTGGGCCTGTCCTTAAGTGTGGGCCTTATTCTGGTTGTTACACCACTAATGAAAACTGACTTTTTTTACCCAAAGCTATCATGTGAACAGTTCTTGAGATAAGGGTAGGGATTATTTCCCTCTCCCTTCCTCCATGCTGGGATTTTGTCTGGCGTGAACTTTTGCAGGTCTTGTGCAATCATAATATGAACTGACAATCTTTGTGAGTTCATATGCACGATTATTCTGTTGTGTCTGGAAAGCATTGTTTCCTTGAAGTCATCCAGATCCTCCAATTTTTACAATCTTAACACCTTCTCTTCTACATAGATCCCTGAGATTAAGGGTTTGGTGGGATATGGACATCTCATTATGTCTGAGCATTCAAATTCTCTTATTCTCTACAAATTGTTCAGGTGTGAGTCTCTTCATTATTTGCGATACACTGGAGGGAAAGAGCTTCTCTGAAGAGAGATGATAGGTGACATAATCTATGGTATAGTGATACAATGGCAGCAGTTGTTTGAATGCTATGACCATATACTAGAAGAATGGTAGATTCCTTTCTCCATGACCTAGGTCATCATATGTTCTTGACTTTGTTGACAGTGTTTATTTGAGTTCCATTTTTGAAGTACAGTATTCTCAACTTTTTATGGAATCTTAGGACCCCAAAATTTATTAGTAGAGAAGTATCTATATCTCCTAATATATTTTAGAAGATGAAACAAAATACTTATTTTCCTACTTTTAATTCCTTCCTCCCAGAATTCCATTATACCTCTATTTGTTTTTGTCTTGTTATTATTTGGGGGAAAGATGCCAACTGGAAGACAGCCTTTACTGAATTTCTTATCTCAGAATACTTAATTAACAATCCAATTCACTCCCTCTCTGAGAATTCCTTTCTGTTTACCTGGAAAGACTAAGAATGGAGGAGATAAGAATCTATTTGCATCTAAGAATAGAATGAGAAGGGCATTGTTTGTTCAGTGAGTATAGAGAGTGCTATTTATAGATATAATTATTGCTTTTATTAGATTAAGGTTAAGAAAACAAAAAGACTCAATATTTAATTTTTTTAAAGAAAACAAACTATCTTTTTTCATTGTACATACAAATCCCACTTCCCACTCTTGCCCCTCCTTTACCACCAGCCAAGCCCACCCCCATCCACTCCTAACAGAGGGCAAGGCACATTGCTTTGGGGAAGGTCCAAAGCCTTTCCTACTGTATCTAGGCTGAGCAAGGTATCCATCCAAAGAGAAAGGGTTAAAAAAAACAGTATAAGCAATAGGGATAAATCCTCGTGCCACTGCCAGTGGCCCTGCAGTCTGCCCCAGCTATCCAATTGTCTCCCACATTCAGAGGGACTAGTTTGAACCTATGCTGTTTCCTTCCTTGTCTGGCTGGAGTTGGTGAGCTCCCATTAGCTTAGGTAAACTGTTTCAGTGGGTGAACCCCTCATGGTCTTAACCTCTTTGCTGATAGTCTCACTCCTCCCACTCTTCAACTGGACTTTGAGAGGTCAGTTCAGTGATCCGAGGCAGGTCTCTGCCTCTGTTTCCAGGAGTTGCTGCATAAATGTTTTATGGTGATATTTAAGACACTCATCAGTCTTACTACAAGGCAATGCCAGTTTGGGCCCCCTCTCCTCTATTGCTTAGGGTCTTAGCTGGGGTCATTCTTGTGGATTCCTAGGAATTTCTCTAGAGCCAGGTTTCATGTTAGACTTATAATGGCTCCACCAATCAAAATATCTCTTTCCTTGCTCTCATTTTGGTCTTTCCTCCATCTCAACTATCCCGTTCCCTCACATCCTCCTCCCCCCCACCCTCCCTTTGTAGGGGAGGTCTGTCTGTCTATGTGTTGCTTTTATTGGTTGATGAATTAAAGAACTGCCTTGGCCTGTTGATAGGGTAGAACTTAGGTAGGCAGGGAAAATTGGACTGAATTGGGGGGAGAAGGGAGGTAGAGTGAAAGAGAAGACACCATGGAACGGCCAGAGACAGACACCAGTTGGAACTTTAGCTGGTAAACCACTGTCATGTGGTGATACACAGATTAATAGAAATGGGTTAATTTAAGATGTAAGAGTTAGCCAATAAGAAACTAGAGCTAATGGGCCAAGCAGTGATTTAATTAATACACTTTCTGTGTGATTATTTCAGTTCTGGGAGGCCAGGAACACTAAGTGTCCTGCTACAACACCCTTGTCTTCCCTTTCTGGTCTCCCTACTACCTCCATCCCCGTGTTCCCAATTTTGTCAGGTGATCTTGTCTATTTCCCCTTTCCAGGTGGATCTAGGTATGTTTTTCTTAATGTTCACCTTATTACTTAGCTTCTTTAGGATCATGAACTATAGGCTCAGTATCCTTTGCTTTACAACTAGTATCCACTTATAAGTGAATATATACCATGTCCATCTTTCTGGATCTGGGTTACCTCACTCAAGATGGTTTATTCTAGTTCAATCAATTTAGAGGCAAATTTCAAGATGTCATTGTTTTTTATCGCTGAGTAGTATTCTAATGTGTAAATGTGCCACATTTTTTTAAATCAATTCTTGGGTTGAGGACCATCTAGGTTGTTTCTAGGTTCTGGCTATTGCAAATAGTGCTGCTATGAACATACTCAAACAAATGTCCTTGTAGTATGATTGAGCATCTTTTGAGTAGGTGCCCAAGAGTGATATTTCTGTGTCCTGAGGTAGATTGATTCCCAATTTTCGGAGAAACCACCATACTAGTTTCCAAAATTGTTTTACAAGTTTGCATTCACACCAGCAGTGGATGAGTGTTCCCCTTACTCCACATCCTCTCTAGCAGAAGCTATCATTGGTGTTTTTGATCATAGTCATTCTGACTGGCATAAAATTGCATTACAGAGCTGTTTTGATTTGTATTTCCTTGATGCAATGGCTAAGGATGTTGAACATTTTCTCAAGTGTCTTTGGGCCATTTGAGATTCTTCTCTTGAGAAGTCTTTGTTTAATTCTGTACCCCATTTTTAATTTATTATTTGAAATTTTGATGTCTAATTTCTTGAGTTCTTTATATATATTGGAGATTAGACCTCTGTCTGATGTAGGGTTAGTGAAGATTTTTTTTCCCATTCAGTAGGCTGCCTTTTTGTCTTATTGACTGTGTCCTTTGCTTTACAGAAGCTTCTCAGTTTCAGGAGGTCCGATTTATTTATTGTTGCTTTTAGTGTTTTTGCTACAGGGGTTATATTTATGAAGCGGTCTTTTTTGCCAATGCATGGAAGACTACTTCCCACTTTCTCTTCTGTCAGGTTCAGTGTGGTCAGATTTGTATTCAGGTTTTTAATCTGTTTGAACTTGAGTTTTGTGCATGGGGATAAATATGGATCTATTTTCATTCTTCTACATGTTGACATCCAGTTATGCCAGCACCATTTGTTGAAGATGCTCTCTTTTTCCATTGGATATTTTCAGCTTCTTTGTCAAAAATCAGGTGTTTATAGATATGTGGCTTAATATCTGGTTCTTTGATTTGATTCCATTGATCAACCTCTCTGTTTTTATTCTAATACCAATCTGTTTTTATGACTGTAGCTCTATAATAGAGTTTGAAGACAGGGATGGTGATGCCTCCAGAAGTTTTTTTTATTATACAGGATTGTTTTGGCTATCCTGTTTTTTTATTTTCTCCATGTGAAGTTGAGTATTGCTTTTTCAAGGTCTGTGAAGAATTGTGTGTTGTTATGTACCCCTTTTCATTTCTGATTTTGTTACTTTGGATACTCTCTCTCTACATTCTGATTAGTTTGGATAAGGGTTTTTCTATTTTGTTGATTTTCTCAAAGAACTAGCTCTTTGTTTCATTGATTCTTTGTATTGTTTTCTTTGCTTTTATTTTATTGATTTCAGCCCTCAATTTGATTTCCTGTCTTCTACTCCTCCTTTGTGAGTCTGTTTCTTTTTGTTCTAGAGCTTTCAGGTGTGCTATTAAGCTTTCTCCATTTTATGTAGGTACTTAGCTATTAACTTTCCTCTTAGCACTGCTTTCATAGTTTCCCATAGGTTTGGACTCATTGTGCCTTCATTTTTATTCAATTCTGGGAAATCTTTAATTTCTTGCTTTATTTCTTCCTTCACCCAGGGGTGGTTTAATAGAGCACTGTTTAATTTCCATGTGTTTGTGGGCATTCTGAAATTAGTGTTGCTGTTGAATTCTAATTTTAAACCATGGTGATTCAATAAGATACAGGGCATTCTCCAATTTTTTTGTATTTGTTGATATTTGCTTTGTTACTGAATATGCATTCAATTTTAGAGAAGGTTCTACGAGGTGCTGAAAAGAAGGTATATTCTTTTGTGTTTTGATGGAATGTTTTGTAGATGTTTGTTAATTTTATTTGAGTCATGATATATGTTAGTTCTCTTATTTTGCTGTCATGTTTATGTCTGATTGACCTGTCCATTGGCAAGAGTGGATTTGGGTTTTGAAGTCTCCTACTATTAGTGTGTGGGTTTTTTTTGGGGGGGGGGTTTCGAGACAGGGTTTCTCTGCAGCTTTAGAGCCTGTCCTGGAGGTAGCTCTTGTAGACCAGGCTGGTCTCGAACTCACAGAGATCCTCCTGCCTCTGCCTCCCGAGTGCTGGGATTAAAGGCGTGCGCCACCACCGCCCGGCAGTGTGTGGGTTTTGATGTCTAATTTAATCTTTAGTAATGTTTCTTTTACAAATGTGGGTGCTCTTATATTTGGGCATAGATGTTTAGGATTGAGACTTCATCTTATGAGTATAAAATGTCCTTCTCGATCTTTTTTGATTGAATTTAGTTTGAAATCTATTTTGTTAGATAATAGGATATCTACACCTGCTTGTTTCTTAGGTTCATTTGATTGGAAAATCTTTTCCCAACCCTTTACTCTGAGGTAATGTCTGTCTTTGAGGTTGAGGGTGTTTCTTGTATATAGCAAAAGGCTGGATCCTGCTTTTGTATCCATTCTCTTAGCCCATGTCTTTTTATAGGTAAATGGAGTCCATTGATATTGAGCTATTAATGACCAGTGAATGTTAATTCTTCTTATTTTTCTGTGGTAGTGCTTAGTGTTTTCCTTTTTTGGCTTTGTTGGTGTGAGGTTATCTGTTGCCAGTGTTTTTGTGTGTGCAGTTAGTTTCCTTGGAGAGGGGTTTTCCTTCTAGTACTTTCTGTAGGGCTGTATTCGTGGATAGGTATTGTCTAAATCCAGTTTTTTTTCATAGACTATCTTGTTTTTCCATCAATGGTGATTGAAAGCTTTGCTGGGTATAATTGTCTGGGCTTACAACTATAGTCTCTTAGTGTCTGCAGCACATCTGCCCAAGACTTTCTGGTTTTCATAGTTTCCATTGAGAAGTCGGGTGTAATTCTGATAGGTCTGCCTTTGTATGTTACTTTGCAGCTCTTAATATTCTTTCTTCTTCTGTATGTTTTGCATTTTACATTATGTGGTGAGGGGATTTTATTTTTGATCCAGTCTATTTGGTATTCTGTAAGCCTTATGTTCCTTCATAACTATATCCTTTTTAGTTTGGGAAAGTTTTCTTCTATGATTTTGTTGAATATATCTTCTGTGCCTTTGAGCTGGAGTTCTTCTCCTTCTTCTATCCCTATTATTCTTAGATTTGGTCTTTCCACAGTGTCCCAGATTTTCCTGGATGTTGTATGTTAAGAATTTGTTAGATTTAATGTTTTCTTTGACCAATGAATCTATTTAGGCTACAGTATCTTCAAACCCTGAGATTCTCTCTTCCATCTCTTGTATTCTGTTGGTTATCTGCCTCTCTAGTTCCCATTCATTTTCCCAGGTTTTCCATATGCAGAATTTCCTCAGCTTGTGTTTTCTTTATTGCCTCTATTTCAGATTTCAAGCCTTTAACTGTTTGCTTTACATGTTTGGTTAGGTTTTTTTGGTATTTTTTTGAGAGATTTATTAATGTCTTCCAATTTTTTGTTTGTCATTTGCTCCATTTCTTTATGGGCATTTGTCATTTCCTCTTTAAAGGTCTTCATCATCTTCATAAAGTTACATTTAAAATTAATTTTTAATGCATTAAGTATTACATACAAAGTTGCAGTGTTTTGCTTTTAAATACAGCATCCAACTTCTCCCTATAGTTACTATTGCTTGAATGCCCTCAGTTTTACCTTGCTAAAATTTTGTTACATCTCAATTGCTACTAGGATTTATTCTAACAATTTGAAAACAAAGGTTTATGGGGCTGTCCTCCTTAAGACCAACAACACCTATAAAACATAATATATTAATTCTGAAACACTACATATGTAGTAAATAGTAGTAAAAGAACACTGTAAATTTATGTGTGTAATTTTTGTATGTGCTGTCAGCAAATATAAAAATGTTGTCTGACCTTTGTAGGCTCTAGGGATACATAAAGTAAAATAAAACAATATTAGGCAAATATGATTTATTATTATGCATTTTCAAGAAAATATAAAATTTGTTAACATGTATTGTGCACTTAACAAAAAGACAATATATAATGTAATACAAATGTAATGGGTCAATACAATTTTGTGTGGTTTGATGAAGCCCTACAACTTTCCTTTGGTCATTCAACTTATAAGTAGTTATCTTTGTGCGTGGCATTATGCAAGCTAGACAAAAAACTGGAGAATCCATTCTGCAAAGCATAGACATACTTACTCTTCCTATATTGCCCTGAGCATCCACTATAATTGCTTCTGTTCAAATAGTTGTAGCATGTTTAGAAACAATTAACTATAAGTATTTGAAAATCCATGTATCATTGTTAATTTATTCAAGTAAAATCAAACTGTAAACAATCCTCAAGTTGTTACAGGCTAAGCCAGTTTGTACCGCATCGACTTACCAAATAGAGATGGAAATAGGATTTAAACACAAAACAAAACATAAATGTTACATAGTATAGTAAACATTCCCACGTCTGCACTAATGCAGACAGTCAGGGTTTTGAACTGAACTGTATTCCACCCTCTGGTTTACTATCATGTTCAAGCTTCATGCAGGGGAGTCTTAACAACTAGGTTAAAGAGAGGCTGTTGGAGTGGGCCTTTAGCAAAACTTACTGGTGTCCTTACACGAAGAGGAAAGGTGAGCCCATGACAGGTAGCAGGCATGCACAGAGGAAAGAATACACACAAAGACAGTGTGGAGGGAACTCATCACAAAGACAGTGTGAGGCTAGGAGCACACCTGTATACAGCTTGATCTTGGCATGCTAACCTAACTGATGTTTCTGTTAAGTTTCCCAGTTTGATAGTATGGTGGTGGTAGTTATTGTGATGGAGTTGATAGTCGTGGTGATGGTGGTAAAGGTGGTGGTGGTGGTGGTGGTGGTGCCCCAGTGGTAAAGGTGGTGGTGGTGGTGGTGGTGGTGGTGGTGCCCCGGTGGTAAAGGTGGTGCTGCTGGTGGTGGTGGTGCCCCGGTGGTAAAGGTGGTGGTGGTGGTGGTGGAGGTGCTGGTGGTGATGGTGGTAATGATGATGATGGTAATGGTGGTGGTGGTGGTGGTGTGTATATGTGTGTGTGTGTGTAAATTCTTTGACAAGCTATATGTTCACTATATATATTAACAGAGCTTCACATGCAGTATATGCACAAATAGAAACACTTTCACAGTGGGAAACTGAGATTTACATCAGCACTTGTCTTTGTACTAAAGTTATGAAGCTGTAGAACAGCCCTCGGCATTTGTTGAAGTAGAAGATACTGTATCTTGGCTAAGAACTTCGCTTTCTGTTTTTGTTTTATTTTGTTTTTCGAGACAGGGTTTCTCTGTAGCTTTGGTGCCTCTCCTGGAACTAGCTCTTGTAGAACAGGCTGGTCTCGAACTCACAGATATCCACCTGCCTCTGCCTCCCGACTGCTGGGTTAAAGGCATGGGCCACCACTGCCTGGCTTTGCTTTCTGTTTCGCCTCTTCGTCCTGATGCTATGGATCAAGTCTGGATGCTGCCTCTGACCACAGTCCAATTCTCAGCCAGGAGACTTCCTATTATTTTATTTGTTTTTGCGGTGCAGAGAATTAAACCTGAGCCTCAGAAATGCAAGAAAAGCCCACTATCACTCAAGACCCAGAGGGTACACTAAAGGAACAGTGTGAGGGAGGTTGGTAACTGTTACTAAGCTGAACTTGTTTGCTAATTGGCAATTAGGGAGGGTAAATGCCTACCTTCCCACAGACATCCAAGACAATAAACTCATCCCTCATTTCTATGCATTAATTATAAAAAGAATGTACTTCATTGTGAGATTTCTGTGTGGTTTTAATAACTTTGTTATAAATAGTATTTTTATGAAGTGCAATTAATTTAACCTTAATTTAATCTTTTAAAATTATTTATTTTACTCTTTGAGATTATGGTTTATTTATATCATTTTCACCTTCCCTTTTTTGACCCCAAACCCACTCATATATCCCTCCTTGCTTTCTTTCAAATTCATGGTCTCCTCTTTCTTTAATTATGTAAGTACAGCTTGCTTGGTCTTTGTAATTTTACTGGTATGAATGATTGGACTGACAATGGAGTATTGGGTATCTTCTCTGTGGAAGACTATTTCTCCCATTCTCAGCTTACTTTAGTGACTTTAATGACAGTTAAACATATACATTATGTGCTTTGTAAAAAATATATATCCATCTCCTCATTATCCTACATCACCCTTCCTTACTTTTTGTAAAAAAAGAATTAATGAGAAAAAAAATAAAATTTAAAACAATACTGGTAATTAAACTCATCTTTAAAATAACAAACTTCTACAAGTAATATTTTATTTGATCTTGATTGCTTTCAGAATGGTCAGGTATGTTGGTGTCCAATTATGGTCCCAGAGCTCAGAAGGCCGAGGAAGGAAGATCATAGGCATAAGAACATATGGGGTTCCATACAGCATGAGTCTGTGAGATGTGGTCTCAAAAATTAATAAAATAATAAAATAAAACCTAGATTAAAAGAGATGTTGTTCTGTGGCCAGTGTGGTTCATGTAGTAACATATGAGTCTCGTTTAAATTATAAAGCGTAACACTTAAAAATTAAAAATGAGGGAGTGCAGTTGGGGAAAGTGGTGGGTTCAGGTTGTGCTCTAAAATCTTCATTAGTCCTGGGTACCAGGCATGATTTCCTTCTTGTTGAATGGTTTTGAAGGCCAATTAAAGAGCTACAGGACTACACTTATCTGTGGGTATAAAAGAACCATTACTGGGGTAGAGGACTGGGACACAAAAAAGAGGAGAACAACACTCCTTCCCTAGTCAGAGATCCCATCTTTCCCATTTCCCCCTTCAAATAACTTGTACAATGCTCTTCCCCTTTATCTTTGCAACATTTGTATACAGTTACAGAAAATAACACTCAGTCAAAACACAGAGCTGTGGATCTCAGTCCTTACTTACACATCTACAATCCATCACTGTACCTAGAGCTCAGGGACCTTTGCAGAATAGAGACAGAAAAATTGTAAGAACTAGAGGAACAGGGAGATTGTGTCTCTAGGAGTGTCAGAAGCTGCAGTCATAATGTCTCATCAGTATAACTGTCTATACATGAGCTGAACAAGGGTAACACCAATAGACATACCACAGTGCTTTCCGGAAAGCTCAGGTTTCAACCCTAAGCAAAGAACTGAAGAAAACTAAGAAAAGCCGAGGTAAGGAGAAATAGTCTTCCCCACAGAAGAGCATATCAACTAGCTATCAAATACCAAATAGTCAGCCAATTTAATAACTAAATAATATGATGTGAATTGATTAATACAAGTAAATATCACAAGATGGTATGAAGTCATATTTATATACTTAGACTGCATAATGTATTTATATACTTAGAAATACACACATACACACACATTTTAAAATCTGTATGCAACAACAATCGATGAAAATGATATAGGGAGCAAAAAGGGATACATGAAGGAGTAAAGGGAAAGGAGCACTGATAAAATGATATTATAAACTCAGAATACAAAATAAATATTTTTCTAAAAGAGAGGCTAGAAATATGGTTCAGAAAAGAAGAATACTTGCTTACTCAGAGGAACTGGGTTCATGTTCTAGCATTCACATTGATACTCATGTATATCACACCCCTCCTCCCAAGGCCTGGTAATCTATTTCAAAGGTGAGGCAGGGAAAACATTCAAGTCAGAGACAGTGCGCGAATACAAGCAAACATTGTCTTTAGACACAACTGGACAGATGCACATATGAATATTGTGAAAGCATGCATAAGACAGCAAGTTCAAGACAGACAAAATACCAACATAGAGAGGCGAGGTTGTCATGAAGTTACAACTTTAGCAAAATATTTCTAGGCAATTGATAGCTATTGGGAGAGGGTAATTCAGTTTTCTCTAAGAGTGTAGGTAAACGTGCTCAAGTGGAAGAACACACATCCACAGCACACACACTGGGAGCACAAACTGGACTTCTTGTTGGCTGTTTAAAAGGATAAAAAGACTATATAAATTTGGATGGGTATGGAAGTGAGGGTGGATCTGGGAGGAACCCAAGTACTAAACACACACGCATACACACATTAAAGATGTAAACCCTTGCTTTCTACCACTTCACTTTTTACTCACAGACTAGGCCAGAGGACTTACGCTCTGCTTTTATATGTTTATAGCGGTATCTAATTTATCTTTTGTTAGAATTTAGGATTGAATTTCAAAGCCTTGAAGATGTAAGACAAGTATTCTATCCCTTGAATGTTAGGAGGCATATGATTCTCCTCATGAAATACCACAAATATTTACTAAATGCCTGTGCTGGTCTGGCCTTAAGAGAGAGCCCAATCTTGGACTTAAAAACAAGACATAACACTATCTGACTTCTAAGAGATCATAGATAATTTAGTGGAAGACACAGGAAGATAAGCCCCTGTCCCACTAAATCTACGAGGGAACTTTTAGGAAGAAGTCAATTGAGAAGCTATTATATATTACAGAGATTTTACTTGTGAAAATAAAGGGATTCCAGATTAAATTATACACATTACATTCTTTTCAATATACATCTTTTATGTGCATGAGTATTCTGCCTGAATGTATATATGTGCACCAAATATGGGCTTGGTGCCCTCAGTGGTCAGATGAGAGCGTCACATCTCCAGGAAATGAGCTCTAGATGGTGGTGCTGGCAATCTACCATGTGGGTATTGGGGATCAAACTCAGGTTCTCTGCAAGAGTAGCAAGTGCCTTTACCTCCTGAGCCATCATCTCTTCAGCTGCCTCTGCTCAATTATTTTAAAGAACAAACTCCTATTATTTGGCGAAGACTAGCTGAAGGGAAGCATCTACATTCTAAGAATAAACAAAGAAGAACCCATTATACTTTAAGGGAAAAAAGGGGAGTCTATAGTAGCTAAAGCAAAGTGAGCCAGCAAGAGAGGGTGGTAAGAGTTATCACTGACAAGCATGAAGGAGACTATGTAACCTATGAGAAAAGAAATCTGTGCAGTCAACCATTCAAACTCAAAGTAACATGAAGCCACAATTGCACAATTCTTTTGATTATTCGGTGGGACATGAATAATTCTACTGGCAATTCCTTTCAACCCTTCTGTAAGACTATAATCTACCAATAGAATTTTTTCCTTGTTGAACCAATAGGTGATCTTCAATGGAACCATAGAAAGAATTAAGAGACTTAATTTATGTAAGCCATCACTTGTAGATGGGGTGGGGCAGTATACAGGAGATGGAAAAGTGAGTTTGAATACTGGAAAGTGAAGCATAGTTTTCCAAAAAATTTCAGTTAACTGGAATGAGCCCTTTCTTAAATAATTGTAGGAGCTAAAGTTTTGTTCTTGCAATTTAGTCCTCTCACATTCTCTGCCATTTCTTCATGCATCCTTAGCTTTGAAACGTTTGATAAAGAGGAATGATTATTTTCTTCTACTCCTGGGTAGACACCAGGCCACCCCACCACAGCGTAATCATTCATTCTCAGACTTTCTAGTTTTGAGTTGCTGGAATAATCACACCCTACTCCAAATAAGAATTTTCTTTCCATGATCAAGGTTGACAGAGCAATAATCTGTGGGAATATACACAAATGTTTAGAAAGCAGTTTGAATGGCAATAGTGAAAGCTTCTTTATTATTGGCTTTGATTCCTCAGCCACAGAGTGTTGTCCTGTAATGGTACCAACATGAGTCCCATCTTAGAATTACAACCCCCATATAGTAAAGAGATAGGAGGAACAACAGCAAAATAAAAACCAAAGGGGCTAAAAGGTAGAATGCAGTTATCAAAAGTGTTCACACCAGTCTCTTGAAATGAAAATAACTGATTTCCAACCGACAGGATTAACAAAATGGTGTCATAATATTGCACCAGCTTTCTGGCTTGAGAGTATTTCCTAGCTGTAGCATGTGGAAGAAAAACCCAAGACCAGCTACACAGACCAGACTGAGGAGAAGGCTAGCTAGCAGGAAAATAAGGCAGCGAGAAATGAGAGTTCCCAGGATGTGGAACTAGACAAAAAAGACTAAATGCATTGAGAACTCCAGAAATCTGAATGTAGCCCACGGATTTTGTAGCGTGCTTATTGACTTTGGGGAGCTTGGCTGGAGAGATAGGTTAGCTCTTAAGAGCTCTGGTTCCTCTTTCCCGCACCTACCTGGGTGTTCACAACCATCTGTAATGTAGTTCTAAAGGGATCCAATGCCCTCTTTTGGCCCCTGTGGGCACCAGTAACAAAAGTGTGCATAGACACAGAGGCAGGCAAAACACCCACACATATAAAATAATAAAATAAGATTAAATTAAGAAAGAATATACAGGAGAATAAGTTGACTTTAAGGAAAAGCATTTCCTTTTTGAAACGGCAGAAAAAGCCACATCCAGTGATATCACAGTGTCAAAAACAGTGCCTTCCTCATCACACAGGCCGAGTTTTTGGACAATTCACAAGGCCTTCAACAAAATATTCAAAGGGGTTTTTCCTCAGTAGAGGATGATAAGTTACCAGAGATCAAATATTTGTTCCTCTGATTCTACTCAGCAGAACTTAGTAACAAAAGATAAACTCATTACATGGTCCTGGGGGAAAAAACTTACACCACACACACATACATACAAATGCATGCATGCACACACAATTCACCAACCAAGAATGTATTAATGATGCCTGACATAAATTTAAGATTCCAAAGGCCTGCTGATGAACAAGAATCTATGACCTATGACAAATAAAGATCAATCAGAATTGACTGAAACTTGCTTTGCAGCTGTTACGGGTGTTAGAATCCAAAAAAAGGAAATTAAATGAGTTACTAGAAACATGTTTGACTTGAACAAAACATTTAACATGTACACATAAAAGATTTTATATAAAAAATAACAGAAATACTTTGACTTTAAAGTGAGAATGGACTAAATGTAGTTAATAATCTGACCATGTTTATATATATATACATAAAACATACATACATAATACATACATACATGCATAAAACACACATTCATGTAGTAAACTTGAAAGTTCACAATAGGAACTAGTCAAAATAAAACTGAAAACAAAGTAACAATAGGACATGAATATCTGAAGGAGAACTAGAACAGACTAACTGATTCAACTCTGGTTTACCAGTGTAGGACTTGGAAAGAAGAGGGGGGAGTACAAAGCAGCAACAATAGAAAATATTTCCATACTGGGCATTCCAAGAATCTCAATGAATGATTAACATAAAAATTAAGAGTCTATGGAAAGACTTGTTATCACAAAAATCAGAAATTTCCAAATTATTATTGGGAATTAGGTCATTAAAAAGGAAGTACAGAAGCTTCCTTAAAGAAACAAAAGAAAAAAATAACTGTCAACTCAGAGAAAATTTTTATGATCAAAAAGATTTCCTGTTAAAGTGAAGGTCCAATAAAACCACCAGAGAAAGTTAACACGGGGATGTTAAAAGAATATATTAGTTGTTGAAATCCACACGAAAAGAAATGTTGAGCCATCAGGGTTCCCCACTCTATGCTAAGATCAGGGTCCTCCTAACTCCCCCCTGGTCCAGGAAGGTGATCGACCAAGCTGAGAAGGCTCCCACAGAGCCCGTCCATGCAGAAGACTCAGAGCCCAGAACCATTGTCCTTTGCTTCTCAGTCAGCCCCCGCTGTTGGCCACATTCAGAGAGACGGGTTTGGTCGCATGATCCATCAGTCCCATTCCAACTGGAGTTGGTGATCTCCCATTAGTTCTGACCCACCGTCTCCATGAGTGAACGCACCCCTCTCGTTCCTGACTTTCTCCCTCATGTTCTCGCTCCTTCTGCTCCTCATCGGGACCTTGGGAGCTCAGTCCAGTGCTCCAATGTGGGGCTCAGTCACCTTCCCCATCTGTCGCCAGCTGGAGGTTCCCTCACGGTCCTGACTTTCTTTCTCATGTTCTCTCTCCTTCTGCTCCTCATCGGGACCTTGGGAGCTCAGTCCGGTGCTCCAATGTGGGGCTCTGTCATTTTCTTCATCTATCGTCAGGTGGAGGTTCTATGGTGATATGCAAGAAATTCATCAGTATGGCTATAGGAACTGGCCTTTTCAGGTTCCCTCTCCTCAGCTGCCCAAGGAACTAACTGGGGGCGTCTCCCTGGAAACCTGGGAACCCCTCTAGGGTCAAGTCTCTTGACAACCCACAAAGGTCCTAATATAATAATAACAAGAGACTTCAATATCCCACTCATAGATAGCTATTCCAAACTAATAATCAGCAAAGAAATTCTAAATTATACCATAGATCAGCTGATTTCAACAGATATCTACAAAAGATTACATCTAACATACGGGGATCACATATCTTCTCAGGGGTGCATATAACCTACTCTTAAATTGATCACATTATAGAGCACAAAGCAAGATTCCACAAATACATGTAATAAAGAAAAAAATGTATCTTATCAGACCACAGTGAAATAAAACTGGAAAGCAAGTACAAAAGAAATCTCAGAAACTATAGAAAGAAAATGGACACTACACAATACACATTTGAATGAACAGGGCCATTGAGGAAATCTGGAAATATATTTAAAAAGTTCTGGGATCAAATGAAAACACAGCACATTCAGCCAGAATCTCCTGTGGTGTAGGAGGTCCTTCTGTATTTGTGTTGCTTTCATTGGTTAATAAAGAAACTGCTCTGGGCCTGGTATAGGGCAGAATTTAGGTAGGTGGGGAGACAGAACTGAATTCGGGGAAGAAGAAAGCAGAGTCAGAGAGAGAGCTGCCATGGAGATGCCAGGTCAGACATGCTAAATCTTTCCTGGTAAGCCACGAACTCGTGGTGAACACAGATTAATAGAAATGGGTTAAATCAAGATGTGAGAGTTAGCCAATAGGAGGCTAGAGCTAATGGCCAAGCAGTGTTTTAATTAATACAGGTTCTGTGTGATTATTCTGGGTGTAAGCTAGCCTGGCGAAAATTTTTTTTAAATAAGAAAATAAAAAAAAAAAGAAAGAAATGTTGAGATTTCCAGGCAGAAGAAAATGTACCTTATAGAAGTACGAATTTCCAGAAAGGAAAGAACAAAAACACTAGAAAGGGAAGTCACATAGATAAAGATACAAAAAATTCTTGTTTTGATATATTTTTTAATGAATGAATGATTTAAAAGTACTAACAACCAAAGATAATTTTAGCTATTAAACTAACAGACAGAATGCTCCACTCAAGCATGTGACTCATCTAATGGAAAGAAAACATGAAATAGAAGAAAGACTGTTTTTACTTACAACTTAGGAAGGGTGTTTGAATAAATATCAAATTAACTGTTCTGTCAACAATTAAGACAGTAACCCAGATTGATAACTCATGTTATCAAGCACAGTCACATTTACAATGTCTATGAGATGTACTGCTTTTCATTAAATTTGTTCTTTGACAATTTCATACATGTATCTAAACTATTCTAGTTATTTTCCCATGACATACATCTTCTCTTTTTCCTCCTATTTCTATCCACTCCACCCACCTCCACTCCCATCATCCCTATCAGGCCCATTCCCAGACTCACAATTCCTGATTTTATCTATGTCTCATTTAGATTAAATAAGACTACATGTGTAAGTGCTAGATCGGAACTATCGTTTGAAGGTTGGCAGGGTCATCAGTGCATGCACAACTGAAGGCAATGCCTCCCCCTTCTGTGGCTCAATTAATAGTTCAGCAGTGAGCTCTTCCTTCATTGACAACTAATTACGGAGGGACCAATTCTTGTGCAGACTCTGTGTAGGCATTCCCAACTGTTGTGAGTTTTTGATTTGCAATGGCTGTGCCATGCCCAGAAGATGGCATTTTGCAGAATTTTTCTTTATTTTTGAAAAAGAATTTTAAAAAAAGATAGCACTATTAAAAACATGTAATATAACTAGAAAACTGGTAATCTTGTATTATTAATAATACATAAAATAAGTAGTTATTTTTCTATGATAGTAAATGAAACATATTTATTTAAAGTAATTTATATAAATATATAAATATGTCACATATGCAAATATGTATATTAAATATAGTTATTGTAGAATTAAATTTAAAAAGCAAGACCTGTCCATTTGTTGCTTGTTAGGTATATACATTAAACACAAAAATTCAAGTGGGTTAAATGTGAAACATAGGTAAAAAATGATGCTAACATTAATCAAAAGGAAACTTTAATATCTATACTTATATTAGGCAAAATGACTTCAAAACAAAGATTTCCAAGACTGACTGACAAGAATTTTGTTTTGAAGACAAATACCAACCCATCCAGAAGACACTTGAAATCTAAAGGCATTGTACCTAATAACAGAGAGGTAGACAAGAGTTTATTTTCAGTTAATTATTTGATTAGGTTGAAATGATTGTCAAGTAGTATAAATAAATGTCAAGTTATCTATTTCTAAATTACTTCAATTTAGAATTTTGCCCATTGAAATAAAAGTGGTCGAAATCCTTCATTACCAAACAGAATAAATTGATAGTTTTACTCCATGTGACCCGAAAAAGCAAAGCTGGGAGCTGGATTCATTGGAAAAGATAGCTGTCTAGGGACAGTCAGATTAGAAGTAAAAAGCAGATATTTACTTCAATCAGGCTGTTTCATTCTCAGGAGACATCAAAAATAGGGCACAGTTGTAGACCATGTACATAAGCAATGCTAACTGGGCCAGCAGCGTACTAAGTAGATTTAAACTATAAAATTTGAGTGCTACATAGAAATTAACAAGAAGTAAAGATAATCATGATATAGGTAAGAATATAATCAATGTCGATATTTGAAAGTGAACATTTCCCTCTTCTCTAATCATAAAGATTTACTCTAATCAAAAATTATAGTCGATATCCATGTATATAAAGCAAGTTCAGTTTCCCCAACTGAAGCCTGAAAGCCTTGCACTCGTGTGTAATTTCCCCAGGACACAAGAACAAGCATCCGTTTACATCATGACAAATCGATGACAAGACAGAGAAACAATTCCAACCGAGCCTAGCCGGCTAGGTCAATGGGTACATTAAGTTACGGGAGCCCAAGTGAGGGGTTTCTTACAGGAATATGTCTGACTCAGAGAGAGCTGTACCATGAAATGGCCTACCTCAGCACAGATGGTGACTCACAAAATCTGCCTCTTCGTCTCACTGCCCATCTTGTAGGCAGCTCTGCTGAAGAGAGCTGATTGTCCCTCAGCAAGAATCTACTGCTTTTGCAATGTTGCAGAGGGGACTTGAGAAGCTTCTCATTTTCTGAGGCTCTAAGATTCATTATCTCTTCTGGGTGGGAACACCGGTTCAGAGGAAACAATGTCTAGGGGAAGGTGTTGTTGGAGGCTATTCATTCGTTTCCTGGCTGCCCAAACTCCCAAAATAATCATATAGAAATCTGTATTAATTAAAACATTGCTTGGCCCATCACTTAGGCATTTTGCTAGTTAACTCTTATGTCTTAAGTTAACCCATTTCTATTAATCTGTGTATCACCACACAGCTGTGGCCTACTGGTAAAGTTCAATCCAGCATTTGGAATCTGTCTCCTGCGACAGCTCTATGGCTTTTTTCTGACTCTATCTTTTTTTTCTCCCAGCATTCAGTTTAGTTTTTCTACCTAGCTCTATTCTGCCCTGTCATAGGCCCAAGCAGCTTCTTTTTTCATTAATCAATAAAAGCAACACATATACAGAAGAACTTTCCCACATCAGGAGGGAAGGAGATAATAAACAAAAAAAATAATCGCTCCAGTCAAGAGGCTGTAGCAACCTACAATATATTAAGATGGTGATACTTATGAGAAAAATAACTGATTAAATAGAACATAGTAAATGATGTAAAGTAAGCATAGGTAGTATAGGAAATACATATTATATTTTTTATCAAAACAATGAACACTGACAGTTTTGAAAGATGTGGCCTTTGAAATTAGCCTCAAGGCTTAAGGATATTTGAACATAGGGGGATGTGATATGAGGGGTGTCTAAACAGAGGAACACACAAAGACCAGGAACAATGTGTGCAGAAACCCTGTGAAAGAGTATATGGTCTGTTTCAACAGTTATAGATGCCTGACAATGAAAACAGCAGGAAAAATTTTCAAGGATAAATTCTATGAATAACTTACAGCAGTAGTGTTAGCAAGAACAAAATGTCAGAAATAACCATCAACACTAACAACTAATGAATTATTTGCATCTGTAGCAACTCAAATAGATTTTAATGATCTTATTACAAGTAAAAGTGGCCTTTCTCTAAATTATTTTAAAGTACATTTTGACTTATATAACATCCTCAAAATTATAAAATTGTAGATATGGAAACACTAGTGGTTTTCAGGAGTTAATGCAATGGACAGAGAGTTCATATGACTATAAAGGCAGGACATGACAATAAAGGTGATGAAAGTTTGGCAACTTGTGTATTGTTAATAAATCTATGCATGGAATGGCATGACACCAAGTACTTAGGTAAACGGCATCCAATTATATTGTACTGCAATTAGGACTTAACTATTACAAATCATGGGTCAAGAAGACAGAGGACCTCAGAATACCATCTTTTAAATTCCCATGAATTTGTAGCCATTTCTCAAAATGTTATTGAATAACATTCATTATAAAATCCTACATATATTCACCATATAACCTAACAGTTTAACGCTTAGATATTTGCCTAATATAAATTTAAATGTTTTCATAGAAGACCTATAAAAATCACTCACCAAAACATTATTTCTTATCACTAAGACCCGGAAAAGCACATATTTATGTGAACTCAGAAATGGGCAGACAAACAATAGTACATCTGTGCAATGGGTTCCTACTGAAGAAAAATAAATAGATGTACTGCCAAACTTGCTATAACATATATGAGTCTCAAAGTTATTATTTTGTGAGAGGCAAGACATAAAATGTTGCATGATTCCATTTCATGTGACAGTTTAAAATGAAAATAATTTGGAGATAATAATTAGGTCAGTGATAACCATACTGGAGGTCAGAGGACGCTTAAGAACATCTAGGGTGGTGGAACTACTGTGAATCTAGATTGCAGTGTTAGTTACATAAGTGATTAACTATGTCATAACTCAGCCAAAACAGGAAATCTTTCATAAAAATCTTTTAAAAAATTCTAACTATAGAATAAATTGCATTCATTGTTAGACTGTTTTTAAAGAGATCACATTTTATATACTATGGTAGATAGAAATAAATACCTCCCTTCCTTAAGATCCTAATATTTCTTACCTCTGGTTAGTGTATTTACTTCTATATTTTATCTTTCTCTTTCTACTTTTGTCTGGTAAGATTTTCATATGAAATGATTAATTATCATTTTTGAGACTAGAAATGCTGTTTTCAGCAATTATTAGATATTTTGGGGAGTTTCATCACATTTCAATGCATTGACCTCTTCTTCCACAGTATTAGGGATCTCCAGAGAAAGAGAACTAGAGACACGTAGACCAGATAGCTTGAGAGCAAGAAAGCTAGATAGATGACAGATACTACAGATGGATAGAAAATATTATATAGATGATAGATATTGTAAACAATCAATAAAATGTTGATAGATAAGTATATATACATGCATAGCTATTATAAACATAATCTTATAGAAATGTTAGATTTTCTAGATAGATAAATAATTGACAAGCATGTATATAGATGATTGATAAGACTATAGATAGGATAGATAAGAAGTTAGAGATGTAGAGCTATAGATAAATCCCATTCCAGATTCCCCAATAAAGCATTTTCAAATTTCTTGAATCATCCTCTGCTAGTATGCTCTTCAATGTCTGATAGCAATGGTTTCTCCAACCTACACAAAGAAGATGAATGACATTTTATAAATTTTGCCTTGGAACCATCTTTACCTCAGTGAACAATGATTACAATACTTTGCACTTGGTAAAATTGCTAGGCACATTGGGACAATGACGTGAGAAGCTGTAGCAGTTGGCATTATTATCATGGGAAACTACCCATGTGACATATAATAAAATTCGCTTGAGAGCCAGTTGGAAGTCTAACTGATAAATGAAGCATTGAGCTTGGAGTAATGCTAACTGTACTTAAAACTAACTTCTTTGTCATGTGACCACTGGATAATTTACCTAAATTTTTCATGTTACTTTGTTTTATTATAATGAAACAAAGAATTGTTAATAGTGATTGCCCTGAGGATTAAATGAGTTTAGTCATGTGAGGTCTTTAGGTGATATTTGGAAGCACAGGACATGATCAGCCTTAGTTATCTGTTAGTAGCAACTGCCTGCCTGCTTATGCTACATTGAGATCCCTATGGGAAAATCTACTTCTAGGTCTCTTTGAAGAATATGAAATGAGAAGTACCCAAAAATAGTACCTGATTTTAAGGATGGAACCTCATAGCCTCCAAAGCATTAGAGTCGTTTACTCATCAATGCCCCTTGCCTTGGACTGCTCACTGTTTGCCTGATGGTGAAACCTTTGAAGGGAACTGGGTCACTTTCAATGAACAATAGTCACACATGGCTGGATGGACTGATGGGTCATTTGGTCCATGAAAAAAAGCTCATTCTACGCACTGAAATGTTCAAACACTTCCCTTTCTTTAAAAAATGAAATGTTGAATTCTCAAGCAGGAGGAAAAATGTTCTTTTGTGTTGTTCTCAGTTACGTCACTAAGGCCATGGATGCAGTCAAAATAATATCCGTGTGATATTAGGAAGTCTACTTTGAATTCCTCCTCTCACTATTGGCTGACGTGAGTCTGTCAGCACAGAATCAATTCCTGGATTACTCATGAGGTGAGGCAACTTGGAAATGGAAAAAGGAAACAAAGAGAAATTAGATAAATTAATCTGTTCTCATGACTATGAATGTAATGAATATATTGCTTTCAGAATCATAGTATCTAGAACATGATAGAATTGATTATATATTGAATTAACTAATAAACTCCTTTGATGAATAATTCCATTATACATAATAAAACGCTATAAATAAAGGAGGAAAGGAAAGATGGAAGGAAGGGAGGGAGGGAGGAAGGGAGGGAGGGAAGAAGGGAGTGATGAGGATGAAATAAATGTGAGGTTTGGAATAAAAACCCAGGTCCCCACAACTGGCATTTGATCTTTAGGTATGCTTATTTATATATATGAAGCCATAATCCTTTTGTAAATAATATTTGTACCTACATATCAGTTTTGTCTTGAATATCTAATCATAACAATATAAGTAAAAGTGCTCTTTGAGATGACTTAAATTTAGCTGCCATTCCTGACATCCCAAGGCCTGTTTTAGTCCAAATTGAAATTGTGTGTCAAGCTACATCAGTTGTTTTTATGACCTGGAACACTCTACAAGGCCAGTTCTAAGTCTGAAAAAGAAGAAAAAAAAAAAAAGAAGAATGAAAGGTAAAGAGAGGAATTAGCTGACATAGGCAAGAAAGAGCTGACACTTTTCCGTTTTGCATATAGATTAACCAATATACACAACTTTAAATTAAAATGAGCCCTTAAAAAGTCCAAAGTGCTGCTTTGTCTGGGTGTGACTACAGAATGGCCCGACTGTGAGGGTGGTTTGCAGCGGCACCCAGCCAAATCCAGTGTGGGTGTGGAGACAGCCAGTATCGCTCCACCCTGCTGTCGTGTTGCCTAATTAGCTGCTGTGTGGAAAACAATCTTGGGAGGCCGAGTAATCTCTCATTTTAGAGTCATGATGCAATGGCGCAGTGGCAGCCTACTTGTGGCGGAAATGCTGAGTGTCCACTGACGTCCGTTTTCTGGGAAGAGAGGTGAGTATAGAGGTCTGAGGAGCCACAGAACCTCGTGCTGGAAGCCTTGCTCACTAACATCTACTAGTTCAACAAAAAGTACTTACAAAACCAGAAAAGTTTGAACCCTGCCCTCCTTTGCTAGTTGCTATCATTGTAGGGCAAGTAAGTGCATGTGCCATGCTACAGTTTCTCAGAGGGACCCTTGTGAATCAGAAAAGAGAAAGAAGGAAAGCCATTGAGGGTAGACTTGAGTAAGAAAGCACATTTGCCCCTGTTCGACATACCGTTTCTAGAAGTTTATTGTTCAAAGTCCATAGGTTTGTAAACAGGACTTCGAGCAGCTAGGAACAGTAGCATACTTGAACACATTGGATTCCCTTCCCTTTACCCTGGTCCCTGCCAGGCGGAGAATACTGAGTCAAGGTCAAACTGATAACGAACAGCAGAGGCCACAAGTTCCAGCTTTCGCACTTCCCAGTACTGTGTGTATCTTACCTTTTATTTTCTTTAAAGGTTTTTATTTTTATTTGCTCTATATGGATGTTTTGGCCAGAACTTATATCTAATCACTATTTGAGCACCTGGTGCCCTCAAAGGCCAGAAGAGGACATTAGGTACCTTGAAACAGCAGTTAAAACTGTTGTCAGTTTCCATGTGGGTGCCAGGAATTGAACTTTTGTGTCCAGAAAGAGCATCCAGTGCCTTCAACCGCTTGCTAAGCCACCTCTCCAGACCCTGTAACACGTTTTGCAAAATGCGTTTATGTGTGGTTGAGGGACTGGTTGTCATTTCGTCATTTTATATTTCAGAGAATATACTCAGTCTTGTGTACATAATTTAATGCAGAGTTTGAGTCTAGATGACTAAAGTCATTATCAGATTAAAAGTGGAAGTTTTCATCAGCTTTACTCTTTCCTGCAGGCCCCCACTGGGAGCTTGTTCAGCCCTTTGAGGACATTTGGCAATGCCTACAGCTATTTTGGTTGTTGGACCTAGGAAGGTGCCATAGCATCTGGAGGAAAATGACCTGAGATGCTGCTAAATATCCTACAGTGGGTAAGACCATGCTCGGCAAGGGATAACCCAGGTCAAAGGGCCAGTGGAGAGACGCAGAAGCCGTGCTTTGTGCTTTTCAACCAAAATGGCCATAAAGACTCACTAATCATCGTGGTGACTACCATCGTTTTATAAAAAATAAAAGCCCTACTATGATATTCAAAGGGTGATATTGGTACTTACCAGAAGAGTTAGGACATATTCTAATCTTTAATTACTTACATTTTGAAATTAAAATATAATTCTGTCATTTCCCACTTTCCTCTTCAATCCTTTCCATCCATATGCCCCACCCTCGCAGCCTCATTTCATAGCTTCTAGTTATTTGCTGTTCCATATATTTAAGTGTGTATAGTCCTAGATATATAAATACAGGCTGATTTGTATAATGTTACTTTTATGTATATGGATGATTTCAGGTCTTACCACTTCATATTGAATAACTATGAAATGATCTATTTTGTCCAGTTCCTTACTAATGATTTGAAATATTATTCTCAATATATGTGCGCAAGATACATGACATGCCTGGTAGCAGTCAGGCACCTCCCCATGGCCAGAGACAGAGCAACTTCCAAGATACATAGACTAGAGGCTTTAACTTGTTTTTTTCCATCCTTCTGCTTAGTTTGAGTCACTCTGTCTTCCAGCATCTTCTGTCTAACTGCAAGTTCCCTCTTTCTCAAACAGCTTTGTGTGTGTGTGTGTGTGTTAATTGTGCAAAGTAAGGAGCTTCATTTAGCAGTTCTCACAGATACATACCATATATCTTGCTTACACCCACGCCTCCACTATCCTTTCTTATCCCTCCCGTCTCAAACCTTCTTCTTCCCATATTTTAAGCAAGGCTCTCTTTATAGTCTTTTCCTTCTTATTGCATTCTGATTCCAAATATGAGAGAAAACACATGATACTTGTCTTTCTGAGCCTGAACTATTTCATCTAACATGGTGTCTTTATTTGTTTATTCTTTTTTTCTGTCTTTCTGACCTTGAACTTATAAAGCCCAAGCTGTCGGAGAACTCATGATCCTTTTGCCTCTGCCACTAGATTGAGGGATTAGAAATATATACCAACTCCAACCTAATTTTTTTCTTTATGGCTGAATAAAATTCCGTTGCATCTGTATTCAACATGTTTATGCATTCATCCACCGATGGACCCCCAGGCTGGTTTCATAACTTGAATAATAAACACAGATAAGAAGATATCTCTATGATATGCTGACTGGGTATACACTTAGTGAAAAAATTCTTTACTAACCCAAGCATGTTCAGTTTGTCACATTTTAGAATCTGTCATAAATTTCTGTCTCCTTACTCTGATGTTGGGAGCTGTGAACCTCCAGATCCTGAATTTCTTGTAAACAGCTTGTTTTCCCCTGATCTGAGTGCCTACAGCTGCTCTGAGAACGAGATCCTCAGGAATTCGTGATGGCAGAGGAATGGTTTCTGGTGCGTTTGGCTGGGGGATTGCTATCCCTATATAAGCTGCCCCTGGACACAATAAAGGGGGCATTCTTGGAGCATTCTGGTTTCAAGGATGACCTGTGTCTCTATTTGTGTGTCTTTGTGTGTTTCAATCTCCAGCCCCTTGCCCAGTTCACGAACTGTATGGTAGTGCATAGAGCACAGACAGGCATGGTGAGCTACATTTTTCTAAGCAAAGTCTATCGCGACTATATAGTCCAAAATTTATATAACTTATCTTCCTCTCTAGTTTCTTCTCTAGAAACTGCCTAGGTGTCTCTTCTAAAGTTTATCTTCACTATGTCAGACAATTGTTTAAATAATAAAATCTTGCAAATGAAATCTTGATTGTGATCACAGTATATATATATATATATATATATATATATATATATATATATATATATATGCTTTGTTTTCAAGGGGAGAAACGGGTGTTTCATTTAGCCTCTTCCTTCATCTCAAGGACAGGAAGCATACTTCTGAATTTCCTGTGTAGCCAGTAAAAAAAGTAACCCCATCTTGTTGATTAATTAATTCTTGATGAAAAGAAAGAAAGGAAACATCGACCATTTGGAAATGTGGGCAGTGCTGTGGTTCTTAAATCTCACATGCTCTGAGACGTATTATAACTCGCCCTAGTCTTAATTTGAAAGAGAAGTGTATTATTTTCATGTGGACCATGTTATTCATATGTGTTGCTCATCCCTTCACTTCTAAAGGCAACAACTATCATCCTTTCATATTTCTATCAAAACATCCCGTTCATTCACTGGTTCAGAGAAACTGAACATCACTTTCATTCTGTGGTAGTATTAAAAATGATTCAGGAACTTTGTCTTCAGGGAAAGACATGATGCAATAAGAGAGATCAACCAAATTCTCACTATGGATCATCTTCAAACACAAGTTTGCAACTGCAGGAAGATAAAATTAAGTGTGAAATTCCACAGACTAAATGCACAATCGATTATGTGACAGATGAATAGATTTGGGGGAAACTGAAATTGACAAATGTCTTAGGAGATAAAATACCTGTGAATTTCTTTCTGGATATATAGGTGAAGTTAAGGAGAGCAATATTTTATGGAAAATGATAATACAAAGTTTAGTCTAATTCTAGCAAGATAAACTGATTATGCAATTTGAAAATATACTGGATCTAAAAGAGACACCACACCTAGATTCTGCTCTAAACACAACTTGTTATTCATGGCTGTTTTATCTAGAATTCACCAATATCTAACATCTTCTTCACAGAAGACCTATCTGCGGGTCAGTGTTATATATAAATAGATGATTTTGTTAACTTTTCTACTTAGAATATTTGTTTAATGCAACAAAAATTTTGCATGCCAAACTGAAGTGTAGTTTCACAAGTTAAAAAAACTAATGAAGAGTTAATTGATTTTATAAAATCAATAGTGACTTGCCAATTTTTTTCCAAAGTTGGAAAATGAATATTTAAAGTTTTAAAGTTGCTAAAGCAGGAGTTCTTTCTGGAGCTAAAAGGTGGGGCACTTGGTTATTGTGTGCACAGTATTGAAGTTGATCCTCAGACACACACACACAAACACACACACACACACACACACTGTAGGATTTACTTGTAGAGATATATCTATATATCTGTATCTATATCCATCTATACTCCTCTCTATTTATCTAATCAAGCATTAAGGGATAACAATTGTTTCATAAATGCAACAAGGAATTGATACCTCTAAGAAAAATGTATTCAACACAGGCTAGTGTTCCTTCACAAAGCTGATTGCCAGACTGTTAATACCTGACAGAGGAGAAACATTTCAAGGTATCCAGATGCAATACAGTGACTAGATTCAATTGCTTGGATACTGATTTCAAGTCATCTGCTTTAGGACAAAGTTCATTCTTTCTTTGTCAGATACTTCTTATTACATATAGAGAGAACCGAGTGCCCTTCAATCTGAAAATATGAAAACAATAAAAATGGTGTCTTCCACAATACCTGTCATATCTGCAGGAAGTTGTCTCACCTGATTTATTTAAGGAAGAAGAAGTTAAAAACTTTTCTTTGATCATAGGTGGCTTAACCAATAAATGGGCTAAGGAGGATGCACAGTCCAGGCTGTCTGTCCATTGGTTGAGGATGCTGTGTGAAAAGACATTGGCTAAATAAGAGCTATTTATTTTATCTAAACTGTATTGCTAAAATTTGAGAGTGTAACAAAGGGGGAAACCAACGAACGGTCAAGAGCAAGAGGAATAACACACAAGTTTATCACTGAAAGCAAGAACATTGGCAGTAAGAGAACCCATTGGTCCCAGATATGAAGGCTTCTCAGTCAATATTCTGATTATATGACACATCCTTTTACAAGATAGGAATCTCAAAATTGTAAAATTGCTAAGCATCAAAATAAGAGGACAGTCTAAATGTAAGTTCTCCTTTTATGGTTATGCTCATGTTGCAATTAAATATCAAAATATCAGATGGATGGTGGTGGCACTCGCCTTTAACTCCAGCGCTTACAAAGAAGAAGCAGGTGGATCTCTGAGTTTGAGGCTAGCTGGTCTACAAAGCAAGTTCCGGGGCAGCCAAGGCTACACAGAGAAACCCTGTCTCAGAAAAAAAGTAAAATAAAATAAAATAAAAAGTGAAAAGTCTTGGGGCTGGAGAGATGGCTCAGAGGTTAAGAGCATTGCCTGCTCTTCCAAAGGTCCTGAGTTCAATTCCCAGCAACCACATGGTGGCTCACAACCATCTGTAATGGGGTCTGGTGCCCTCTTCTGGCGTGCAGGCATACACACAGACAGAATATTGTATACATAATAAATAAATATTTTAAAAAGCAAAAAAAAAAATTTTAAGAAATCCTGGCAAATTATGTCTTTGTAGGACTTTGAGCATATTTCTGATCACTTAGTGGACTATTTATTTTGCCTCGGAGTGGTCTCAACCCAGTGCCTTTGTAGAATTTCTTTAGGATCACTTTATATTCCTTTTTATTAAGACCCAAAGCATACAAACTGAAACGTACCCATCAACAGCACTTAAGCATGTAGTAAGGGCTGATCTTCAGAAGTCCATTTATATAGTGAAGTCTGTAACTTTCCATCTTTTATGACTAGAACTTCACTGCCAGTAAACAACAATCTCCTCTTCCCTTTGTTTCAGACCTGGAATCTGATATTCTGTCTGTGAGTTCTATGACTTTACAGACTGTGTACTCACATGAAGTTGAGCTGTGTTTGCCCATGATTAATTTCATTTAGAATAATGCCTTCAGCTTCATTTATGTCATGCTATAGCAGGATTTCCTTCTTTGTTGGCTGAATAATATCCCATTGTGTGAATGTATCAGCCCCTCCCTGGGATCCTTTTGTCTTACTGCCATGTGTTGTCTCATGAAGCATTCCTACTCTGATAAATGGCTTGGAGAAAGCCTCTTCTCCCTAGAACACGGAAAGAAAAAAAAACTAATACAATGCATTGTGGCTATCATCTGGCTTAAGATTCACAATAAGCATAATAGGAGGACCATCCCCAAATTAATATTAGGAATGTAGACTCTGAAGAGTGAACTAACTTACTCTGAATTATAAAAGCAACAAGTAGCACAAACCTCATGCTTAGCAGGGTCATGTGACTTACAAGATTTAAATTTCCAGAGCCATCAGAATGCTTACTATTGACTGTCTATTTGACAGGGTCTAAGAGAACATCTAGAAGACAAACTCCTGGCCAAATCTGTGAAAGAGTTTCTATTAGGCTAATTGAAGCAGAAAGATCCACCCTAAATGTGGCCAGTGCTAGAATTCATCAATCTATGTTCCCTGCCTTCAGAAGCAGTAATTTGAAAGGTTACTAAAATAATCATGATCCCACATCACTAACTGTAAATAAAAGGACCCATTTCTCCCCAAAATTTGACATTATTTTAAACTCATATAATAATTCACTGCTTTAATTTTACTTTTACTTTATGGAAAATATATAAGAAGTGCACTGTGATTCCCATTTTGTAGGAAAAGGAACCCAATGTGAAGACTGTACAAAGCTAACAACACAGTGGGAAGTGTCCATTCCTTAAGCATATTCTTTCCTACCAGCCAGGTATATGAATTTAGAAAAGTAAATAATAGCACTGTTATCATAAAGTCAAGAAAGAAGTAAAGAGAAGTGAGAATTGGCTCCAAATTGGTAAATCTATGTTTAATAAATGTTTTTCTTCCCCATCCCTCATGATCCTACCTACACCATTTAAAAATCTAAGTAATGAAATTTGCAGACAAATGGATGGACTTAGAAAACATCATATTGTGTGAGGTAACCCAGATCCAGAAAGACAATTATCATATGTACTCACTCAATATCCATTTTCTTGCCATACGTTATTTAATTCTGTTCTATATCTCAGGACCAAACTGAAGCTGCAAATACTGTTATATGACTTCACCCCTAAGCACTGAACATTTGCATTCATTTGCCATATTCCCATCATATCCATACACCCTTCCCACACATGGAATGCATACCATATAGACGCATATGCCACAAAACACGCCTCTCATATATAAAACATACCCCTACACAAACAGGTTTAAGTTACTAAACAGAAAAAAAAACTTTATGGTGAATTTTCTCTGTTTTTTTTTTTCAAAAAAGATAAATGAAATAAACAACAAAAAAAGATAAACAAGAAAGAAAGAAAAGGCCAGCCAGAACAGCTATATATTTCTCTCCATTCTCCTGTGAATTGGAATTCATTTTTGGTCTTTCTCTTTGAGGGTGACTCATTGCCCTACCTGCCTCCACCATTCTCAATTTCAAGCTTTGTCTGACTGCATTCCTGTAATATTAAAGCATTGAAAGAAAGCTTTTGCTTTAACAGTTCAGTTTGAGACCTAGAGCCTGAACTCAACATTGCCCAACCATGAACACATCAACTCCACTACTGTAGAATTTTAGAGATATTATCTTAATAAGGTGAAACGTGAATATTCTTAAGATTTAGCATCACTCAATAAATGATATCTGTTACTAGTTACTTTAAAAAAAATCTTATTTTGTGATTTTCTTTTAAAATTAGGAGTAATCTAAAGTTTCTGTGCTTTTTTTAAACTTTGAAATTTTCATACATGCATATAGTATGCATTTTGAGCTCCTCTACCTCCCTTCAAACTCTCTCGTTGTCTCCCCCAACACATCTCCCTCACAATTTTATATCTTCTACTCCTTTCATAATCCTCCTACCCCCTGAGTCCAGTTAGTACTGACCGTATGAGTTTAGGTATGTATCATCTTTGGGAGTCTGGACAACCTAACAACAGCCACTCCTCAGAGAAAAGTGACGGTCTCCTCCTCAGCAACCTTCAACTGTCAATAGCATCTCAGCCAGGAATAGCCCCTTCCCATGCTTCTGGAGGAATTTTAGCTGGCTTGATCATGTGTAGGCCTTGTTTAGGTAACTGCAGCTGCAGGGACTCCATGTATGCAATAGGCATGTCATGTCCAGAGGACAGCATTTTATAGTGCCCCTCCCCATCTACCAGTTCTTATATTTTTTCTGCCCCTCAAAATGTCTTCTAATAACGGTTCTTAGCCAAGTTTTGCTTTCTATTTCTCTCTATTTATCAAAGCCTCCAGAATGTGATCATTTAAATACATGCAAATCAGCCCTTTGCCCTTGACACTGGCTGTACATATAGCTTTTCATTGGCCATTGATAAAAAGTTGGGATTTTGGAACTAGCCTCAGGCAACTTTGAACAGCCCTTGGCACTCCATGCTATGGGATCCTGTGGATTTAACTTAACTCTATTGCATCTGTGAGAGTGTACAGCTGATATGAAGGTTGTTGCTAATACCTACAGTACTAATAAATATGGGCATGGCACCGAGAAACTCCTAATAGTTGTTAATAATGGAGATGAGTAAGTATAACTGGCCACCTGCACAAACACAAAGAGAAGAAATGGTCTCTCTCAGGACTCCGACCAAGTCCTAACTTCTGCAGTGCTTGAGGGTTGGGCCACATATACAGTTTCATGCTGTTTCCCATTGGTGAAGAATGTCTTGTTGAAGGTCGTAGGACCATGGCGATGATAAGGAGACTCTTCTTAGTTCTGCATCTGTAATGTAGGCAAGTTACATTACTTCTTATCTCTAATTGCTCTTGAATAAACAAATTAAAATTAAGCAAATTACTCTATACATATTGTATGGCACTTTCCACTGTATTAATGTATCAATATATATTAGATAATATGACATTTTTTTTCTGTTCAATAGACTATGGATACTCATGTGTCTCAATAACTCTCTGTCCTGATTTTTCAGGCAAGGTTCCTCATTGAATACAGAGATCAAGCGCAGGTGAAGATGGAGTTTGCCTTCTTTTGTATGTTTGTTTTTCTTTCAAGAAAGGGTTTCTCTGTGCAGCCCTGGGTTTCCTGGACCTTACTCTCTAGATCAGGCTGGCCTTGAACTCATAGATCCACCTCCCTACGCCTTCCAAGTGCTGGGATTAAAGACATGTGCTACCACTACCTGACCCAATCAGGTGAAGTTATCTGGTCAATGGACACCAAGAATTCTTTTTTCTCCACCCACTTAGTGTTGGGATTACTGGTATCTAGGCTGCCATACCCAAGTTTTACACAAGTACTGGATATAGGAATTCAAGTTCTTATGATTGGGAAGTAATTAATTCATGAACTGTGCCATCTTTCTGGATTCATGTATCATTGATTTATGTTAGAAACATGTATTTTTGAAATAGTCAACAAATTCATGTCAATTACAGTCTACTGTGTTATAAAACATTATAATTATTCTTTTATGTTAGTAAACATTTGCTACTAACATTTGCCACTAGTTGTCCTCTTTATATCCCATTTCCCAATTACTTTCCAATACCTGCTTCCTCTAGCTATCAACTCACTGTCCCTCTGCTCCCAATGCCTATCCCAGATTCTGACAATCACTAGGATATTCTCAGCATCTTTGAGACCAACTTTTGCTTCCTCATACATTTGCCTTTTTGTGGTGCTGAATATTGTTCTCTTAACCTACTGTATTCTGGTTCTATCCGTGTTTCTGAAAATAACAGAGTATTTTTATCGCTGGATCATATTCTATTGCATGTATTTGACGTATTTTCTTTGTCTAATTTTTCTGTCAGTGGTAATCTAGGTTAATTCCATAATCTTGATTTTTCAGAATAGTGGTTTAGTAAATAGGCAATATCCATTCAATAGAATAATTTTCATTTTCTTGAATGTATGCCAAAAAATGATTTTTGGATAACAGTTATACTTATATATTTTGAAGAAATGTTATACACTTTTTTCATAATGACCATATTAATTTAAATTTTACAAATGGTGGATGAGAATTTCATCCTTTCTTTGCCTTCTGCACTGATAACGCTAGTTGAGGTTTTAAAATTTTTAGTTACTATTTCTTGATCTTTGTGATAATAGACATTCTAAATGAGGAGAAATGATATCTTGTTACAATACTGGCTTTGATTTTTCTTTTGATTAATCATGTTGAGAATTATGTCAGATATTTCTTAGATATTTGCATATAATTTTTCAAGAATGCTTACTTAGGCATTCAACTTCAGTAAATATTTTAAATTTGTTCTTTATGCTAATGAAATAAAGTTAGTGTAATTGCAGTATTTTCCGCTAAACAAAATAATATCTTAGATGTACGACTAAAATTACTCATAAAATAACAGAGATACAGCTATTTAGGCTGAAGCTCGTAAACTTTCCAGTCCCAGTCTCCATTACTTTAGTCTGTCCTCAGCAGTAGCTACAACTGAAATGTAATTTCCCAGGCCAATATCTTAGAGTTCCTATCTGATTTCTAATGTCCACTCTTCCAGTGAAACCTATAAATTCTTTCTCTGGATCTCTGCACTCAACCTAACCTTTTGAAGGAAGCTACTTATGTCTTGCCTACTCATATTGCTCTGGCCTTCCCCTCAGCTTTCTTGATTCTATTTGAATACTGCTGTCAAGTCATTTCTCACATAATGAGGCGACTAGCCAGGAAAATATGCATTAGAGCACTTAGGTCATATTTTACAGCCCTTTATTTAACATTAAACTTCACATGTGCAATTATATACAAGCTCTGTCTGTGTCTCAAATATTATATTATATTATATTATATATTATACACTATTTAGCTCTTCCAACTTATGAACCCCCTTTCTACTTAAGAATTGTGTGCCAGGTACTCCATCATCCCAGAAATGTAGTTTTATGAATGCCTGGCTCATAAATATTTATGAATACATATTTCATCATAACTTTTAATTTTCAGAGACTTCTATTTACAATAAATCTAAACCAGACTCTCTTTTGTTCACTTCCAAGCCCAGACAGTTTCTAGTGTGTTATTTATCTTCCTACCACTGTAGACCCAATCACCATATTGAGTCCCTTTTTATGAATATACTTATTTCTTTAGGGTTTTGTTTTTCTGCAGAGAACTCAAATTCCATAGAGTAATCGTCTACCTCATAAAGAACTGTTGGTTCATGCAAATATATTTTATTGGTATTATTATCATGTTATTTTTATAAGTTTTTATTGCCTAATTTGTGAATTTCCACTTGATTTTCCCTATTATAGAGCAAAAACTAAACCCATTCTTTTGTATCATGAATTTTATAATTTGAATACCCCCATTCATGTTTTCTTATTCTATTATTGAAAAAATAATGATCCCATTAACTCAATATTGAGAAATTTGACTTTTCCTCACATCTCCTCATTATATCTTGTCCAAATTGTTTTTTTTTCATAATTCACAGTGTTCAGCAATAGCATATGAGGTACCTTGAGGACCTGTTCCAGCCACTTAGACTATCCTGTCTCATCTGAATATGCCCAACAACTTGAAGAGGTAACCACCATTATAGCTATTCTACAGATAATACTTAACATTCGTCAGTGAGTTATTCTGGGTCAAACATTGGTTACCAGTTAACCAACTCATAGAAATACATTTTAAAATCAAGAAGTCAAAGAGCAAAGAAATCAAATAAACTCCATGAAGTCTCATACATATTGTTAAGCAACTTTGAGATTGAAGCCTAACTCATTTTCTTAACCTCTGTATGATACTGCCCTGCCTAAGAAGAAATTTCCTTTGGAAGGGTTTGAGAAAATTGAGATTAAATGGTAAAGTATGGTTCAGATGGGGAAAAACAAACAAAATATTGTGCCCTAACCCATTAAGGACTTTGCTTTTTCCAAAGAAATTTAATGGTTTACTCAAAATCATGAAATGTCTCTTCCCTAGAGAAAACGTAAGGAACCAGGGCCTTTATTTTTTATTTTTTTATTTTTTTATTTTTTGGTATTTCCAGACAGGGTTTCTCTGCAGCTTTAGAGCCTGTCCTGGAGCTAGCTCTTGTAGACCAGGCTGGTCTCGAACTCACAGAGATCCGCCTGCTTCTGCCTCCCGAGTGCTGGGATTAAAGGCGTGTGCCACCACCGCCCGGCCCAGGGCCTTTATTGTATACTTGTGCCATTGTTCATACTTTTTATCTTATTGCTCCGTTCCATTCTCTTTAGAATATTCCCCCTCCATTGCGTTGGTTTAAACACTCTGGCTGTCCACTACTAGTGCTGACACCAACCTTTTCCCACCAAATGCGAAGAAGCAGGACGAGTGCAGATATGGGGTTTCTGTGAAAAATTAGAATTGCAGGAGCATAGGACGATTGACTTTGTAGAAAAAAATAGCAGCACTCATGGCCAGCTTGGACTCCACACGCTCCCTGTTCCGGGAACTCTGATCATTTGACATGTAGCTTTCATCTGCCCTTCATGGGAACCTGGGAGGCAGCTAGCCTTATCTCCTTCCCAGATGAGGAAAGGTAGACTCCATTTCACCAGTTTGCCCATGGTCTTACAGATAGGAATTAACACGCAGAATTTGAATAGCAGCCTGCCTGACCTTGTAGATTTAGACTAAACATTACAAATGTATATTGCCAAACAGAAGTAGGCAGAAGTTTTGAATAGAGTTTTATTTTAATCCTGTTTATCATATTTTTTTTTTAATTGCAATGTGTGTAATCCAACTTCGTAAGTCACCCGGGAAGAATGTGGGATGTGGGAGAGCTCAGATGTCAGTGAGGGCACCCGTAGCTGGAACACTGGTTCTAACCTTACATAATGCAGGTGCATAGAATGTTCCCTGACCAGACATGCAATGCCAATGCTCTCACTGGATTACGCATCAAAACTGTCATTCCCAGTATTGTTGTGGTGTCATGGCAACAGATTCAGGTCAAAATTCCTACATTTTAACTATTGCAAAACAATGGAGAGAGCTTTTCACTGACTTCCCGACTTCAGAAAGGTCTCAGAGTTCATCTGGCCAGACCATTTCTATTTCATTCTTCTGAAATGGTGCTCTCTGGAGGCATTAAGGTGCTTCATATCAACTTGAATCATTAATCTCAGTAGCATATTATGGTTGAAATAAGTCATACGCAAAGTATGACAGGAAATTATTTTCCTTTTTTATGTTGGAGCAGGCGAAATATATCAGTGGTCACAGAAGTCCAAACTATTGTAAGGGATCCTTCTTCCCTACAAAAACAGTTAAACTAAATGTGTAATAAAGTTAATAAATAAAATACATTAGTTAATATGTGAAACATCTAGAATTTCCGAATTTTCCCAAAATGATGGATAACTTTTCAACTAACAGTCCCTACGATGTCACCTTTCAGTTTAAAGAATTGCTTCTACAGTTAGTTAGAGGGAATTTTATTAAGAATCTGAGTATTGATTACTATAGAGTTACTATAGAGTGATCATGGGAAAAGACATCCATATTTCTAATTCAATATCATGCCAATATCAATATGGATCAGTATTGGTTACCCCAAAACATCAACATGGATGTTGGACTTATAGTACCATGTTTCAGTAATAAAGGAAGGATAAACCTGCATTGTGCTATAATCCATTGAAGGAACACATTAAAATACAATAATCTGTTGCTAGTACCAAGTTTAAAGGATCTAATCAGTAATCAAGGAATTCCCAGACGGAAATAGATTTCCCTAGAGGAAACTGGGTGTTACATCCTGTAGAATCATGAATAATAGTGATATTGGTCCCTGAGAAGAGAACCTGAAAAGACTAGAAGGTGGCCTCAAGAGAGTGGATGCTGGATGCTTTCATCTCTATGGCTGCAAGTGATGATGGGTAGAGGGTCCATGAGCCTGAGAGACATGGAGAACAATTTTATTTCATTATAGAGAAAAATCTAAAAAACTTAGATGAATGAAGCCCTGGAGAGCCAAGACTGGCGGGGGGTGCCGGGATTGAGACAAGGAGGCTTCTTTTCAGGTGGAAGAACAGCAACCTTTATTTTGCTCAGCAACCTTTAATAGCTCTACTCCTGTGGAGACCCACCGGCCAGAAAGAACACAAACATTGCTGTCAATTACAGACCCAAGGAAGTTCCCCTGTGAGGGCAGCTGGATCACAACAGAATCTAAGAAAGAAAAAAAATGTTAAAATACCACACACCTATTTTGCTAGTAGGTTTTTGCTTATTGAGAGGACCTGAAATGAAACTAGAAATATGCTTAAAGTACAATGGTTCATTTTATCCCTTAAACAGAGGGGGCCTTTACTCTGGTAAAAACTGTTATTTATTGCATAACCTCCTTAACTTTTAATAAAGCTTTTCATTCTAGGAAAAATGTTTTTGAAACAGATGTTTAGGAAGAAAGGAAAGAAGGAAGGAAAGAAGGAAGGAAGGAAGGAAGGAAGGAAGGACTGGAGAGATGACTCAGCAGTTAACAGCATTTGCTACTCTCGCAGACCTGGGTTGGATTTCCAGTACCCACATGCTGGCTCACAACCATCTAACTCCAATTCCGGAGGATCTAATACCATCTTCTGGTCTCCTCAGGCACTAGGCATTCATGTGGTGCACGTATGTACATGGTGGTAAAACATCACACCCAGATATTCAGATTTCACCACTCATAATGTATGAGCACTTAAGCAAATGGGCAAAGAATATTTTAGTAATTTAATAAGGATGAGAGAGGGCTGGAGAAAAGGCTCATCTTGCTACTCTTTTAGAAGACACAAGTTTGGTTCTTAGCACCCACATCCACTCAGTGGCTCACAACTGTCTGTAACTCCAGCTCCAGGGGATCGTGTACCATATTCTGGCCTCCATGAATATTTAATAAATATTTTAAAATATTTAAAAAAAATAAATATTTTTTAAAGAGTAAGAAAGGAGGAAAATTAGGAGAAGGAAAAGGGTGAGGAGGTAGAGAAGGAAATGAAGAAGGAGGGGTAAAGGAGAGGAGGAAAAAGGAAATGTACTGTTTGCTTCTGTTGAAAACATAGGGGGTAAAGTTTTTAACCAGTAAATGGAAAGGCGACATTGGTATCACCTAAATGTGCTGTTTTCACCTCTGAGATAACTCTATAAATTAGATGGTGCCCTTCAAAATTGATCTTGGGTTTGTAGAATCAAGTTTCTCCCAAAGGCCACCATTACTCACTAGGAGAAAGAAGCTCGAGTAAGATAATGATGTCTGTCCTTAATTAGAAAACTGGAAATGCCCTGACTCTCCCACATCAGGGCCAAGAAGGCGAAGTTTTGTGAAAGAGCTTGTTTGTGGAGGCTTGCTTTTCCTTCCGGAGGACTGTTCACTTGTCTCAGTAAGAAGACAGGAGGGCTGGATAAGAGAAGATATTTATAGGACTTGAAAAGTATTTGAGTAGGAAGGAAGTAGCTGTGACTCTAAGTGGAATAAGTGTGTCAACTTCCTGAAATGACATCTGAAGGAGGAAAAATAACTCCCCTGACATGGTGGTGGAAAGAAAGTTCAGTTGATCTGTCCCTAAAGAATGGTGTAGGTAGGACTTTGGAAATGTGGAGACTCCTCCACCCACTAACACTGCAGCTCAAGGCCCATGGGTAGCCTGGCTAAATGCAACAGAAAATCTAGTTACACAATTGGCCGTCTCATACAGTGAACATAAAGGTAATCAAAAATAATTTTAAAATGGATACCAAGGAGCCAATCTTTTAGAGAATATTATTTAATTTAGTTAAGTTTTCTAAGTAATTGGGAACTAATTTCTACCTACCCATATGACATAAACTCCAAGGGGACTGTGCTGAGAATACTATCCTAAAAGTCATGTCAATATATAATTTGCCTCCCTGAATAAAAAAATAGTGCATAAAATTTAATCTGGATTAAACAATACATAAAATATTAGAATGTCCTCTGTATTTTAATGAAATGTGAGTTCTTCTGTTCTTTGTGTTCTCCAATAATTTTGTATTGTTGAATTTTCTGCATTAGCAACCTGTACACAAAGACACACCCTATCCTTCATCATTATGAAGAATCCTTCCACCTTCAAGATGCAAAACCTTAAGTCCCCTGTGTGACTTTGTGTCTCACTCTGGCTTCTCTGATCTGTAAGTCCTTGTAATCATAGGTGAAATCTCTTCTCCCGCTCCTACGATCTCAAGATAGCTCTTCTTTCTTAGCTTTGTTATTTCTTTACCCCAATAAAGGTAATGTTCAGCTATTCTAATTATTCTCTCATCTTTTGTGCTATAGTATTTTGAACTACCTCCAGTCACTTCTTAGATAATTTTGATCTAATTAATAAAGTCAAGCTATTTTTCACAAGATAGTATAGCTTTGGATTTAGATATACATAACCTAGACTTCTACTTCTTCCATCTATTATATCCAGGCTGGGACCAGTTATTCTATCTCTACACGCCTTGGTTCTGTATGTCTCTAGATAGAGCATGTTGTGAGACAGCAATCAGATAAATGATGAGTAATTTTTGAATAAAATCAACATCCTAAATTTTATGAAACGTCTCATGATGTCATGACCTACTCTTAAATCTGGTACTTTTGGAAATACACTATCTGCTCCATCACTTCTGCTACATGCAGATAGCCTCTCATGACCAGCACTGAGGAACTGAAGTAGAATTTGAGATTCACTAGAACCAGGGTACTCTAGGCTATACTGCCCAAGAGTTCTTTCCTGGGCTTCTCTGAGGCTTTTACTCCAGGATAGCGCAAGACTCAACACAGGGACAGAGAAGCACTGATGAACACAGAGTAGTTCTCATCATTTTCACCAGATGTTCTCAGGGCCAGAAAGTCACGCTGCCAAACAGGGGCTGTTTGCACAAAGTCCTCGAGTGGCTATTCTGTGGTGCTGGGGTGTTGGAGAGGAACTTTGCTGGAATCATTCCTTGGACAGGCATAGGCATTCCATACAGGAGAGTAAACAAAGTCCTCTGGAAATAGTGTTCACATAACAGAATAGTGGAGGAAAGTCTATATTATTAAGGATGAAAAAAAATGAAATGAAATTTATGCCCTGGCAATGCTGAAGCATGCATGGGTTGCCCGTATATAGCAGTTCTATTGAATTTGAACATATTGGGTTTCATGGTCTAAGTTGATGAGGATGACTGACCAGGTCTCTTCCTCAAGTGGGAACCAGATCTCATTTTAGATGGTTGTGAGCCACCATGTGGTTTCTGGGAATAGAATTCAGGACCTTTGGAAGAGTAGGCAGAGCCATCTTTCACATAATCCAAATGTTTTATTTCCTATTTTAACCTTATTCTTGACCCTAACTTCTTTTAATGAAATACTATTAAGCATGTATTTGAATCCAAGCTCCCTGTTTCTAAGTCATGTAATGACTCTCTCTCCTTGTAGTCATAGCTTCCTCACAACCAGCTTGAAATTTTCACATTATTTTCAACATCTGCTTTGCTCATAACTTCTAACTCAGCATAACATCTCATCGGTTCTACCCATGACATCCCAAATCTACAACTTGATTTATTACTATTACCTAAATATGCTAATAGTATATGTACTATTATTACTATTACCAAATATTATGCTTATCTGCTCACTTTCATTTCTTTTAAGTGTAGCTCTTGACCGTTCTCATCCCCAGTTAACTTTCAGTCACGGCTTGACAGATTACAGTTACATATAAGATAATTCTCAAAATTCATAATGCCCAAATCATAGAAGTGGTCCTTGTTTTCTACTCAATTTCCATAAGTAACACATCACCTGCTGTTCAAGATACACCTTCTGACCATGTGAATCCTCTCAATTTCTACCAACACCTGAACATCAACTGCAAAGTTGATGTCCAAGTTCTTTCACCTGGCTTTTGAAATCCTAAATAGTTGTCTTATCTTTATTTGTGACACCCACACTTCTTTCAACTGATTCTCTATAAATAGTTAGATGACTTTAAATAAAGACATTTTTTTAAAAATTGTGTATGTGTTGGGGGTGTGTATGAGAGTGTATGCCACATGTGTGTGGATGCCAACAGGGGCCAGAAAATGGTGGCTAATGATCTGGAACTGGTTAGTTGTAAGTTGCCTAATATGGATTCTGGAAACTGAACTTGGGTTCTCTAAAAGAGCAACAAGTGGAGTTAACTACTGAGCTATTTCTCCAGGCCCCCAAAGTAATTCTTTAAATCACTATCATTTTGAAAACATTACTAAAAGTATTATTATTATTATCATTTCTTTCACATTTTCCAATTTTGCGGCATACAAGCTTTTGTAGTAAAATCTGATGATTCTCCGAATTTCCTCTGTGCCTGTGGTTATGTCTCCCTTTTCATTTCTGATCTTGTTAATTTGCGTGTTCTCTCTCTGCCATTTGATTAGTTTGGATAGGGGTTTGTCAATCTTGTTGATTTGATCTAAGAACCAGCTCTTTGTTTCATTGATTCTTTGGATTGTTTTCTGTGTTTCTATTTTGTTTATTTCAGCCCTCAGTTTGATTATTTCCAGTCTTCTAATTCTCCTAGGTGAATCTGCTTCCTTTTTTTCTAAAGCTTTCAGGTGTGCTGTTAAGTCTCTAATGTGAGCTTTGTCCATTTTCTTTATGTGGGCACTTAGTGCTATGAACTTTCCTCTTAGCACTGCTTTCATAGTGTCCCATAGGTTTGGGTATGTTGTGTCTTTATTTTCGTTGAATTCAAGGAAGTTTTTAATTTCTTTCTTATTTCTTCCTTGACCCATGGGTGGTTCAGTAGTTGAATGTTCAGTTTCCATGAGTTTGTAGGCTTTCTGGGGGTAGAATTGTTGTTGAATCCTAACTTTATTTCATGGCGATCCAATAGTACACAGGTGGTTACTACAATTTTTTTGTATCTGTGGATGTTTGCTTTGTTACCAATTATGTGATCAATTTTTGAGACAGTTCCATGAGATGCTGAGAAGAAGGTATATTCTTTTCTGTTTGGGTGGAATGTTCTATAGATATCTGTTAAGTCCACTTGGTTCATTACATCTGTTAGTTCTCTTATTTCTCTGTTAAGTTTCTGTCTGGTTGACCTGACCATTGGTGAATGTTGAAATCTCCTACTATTAGAGTTTGGGGTTTGATGTATGCTTTGATTTCTAGTAGTGTTTCTTTTACATATGTGGGTGCTTTTATATGAGGGGCATAGATATTCAGGATTGAGACTTCCTCCCGATGAATTGTTCCTTTTATGAATAAAAAGTGTCCTTCTCCATCTCTTCTGATTGATTTTAGTTTGAAATCAATTTTGTTAGATATTAGTATAGCCACACCCACTTGTTTCTTTGGTCCATTTGATTGGAAAGCCTTTTCCCAACCCTTTACTCTGAGGTAGTGTCTGTCTTTGAGGTTGAGGTGTGTTTCTTGTAAACAGCAGAATGTTGGATCCTGATTTCATATCCATTCTCTTAACCTGTGCCTTTTTATAGGTGAATTGAGTCCATTGATATTAAGTGATATTAATGACCAGTGACCTTGAAAGAATGGTGCTCAATATATGGAAAGCAAAAAAAGACAAAACAAAACAAACAAACAAACAAACAACAACAACAACGACAACAAAAAACAAAAACAAAAAAAAACCCTAGGATAGCCAAAACAATCCTGTACAATAAAAGAGCTTCTGGAGGCAACACAATCCCTGACTTCAAACTCTACTACAGAGCTGCAGTTTCGAAAATACCCTGGTATTGGCATAAAAACAGACAGGAGGACCAATTGAACCAAATCTAAATATTAATCCACACACTTACGAAGACCTGATTTTTGACAAAGAAGCAAAAAATATAAAATGGAAAAAAGAAAGCATATTTAACAAATGTTTCTGGCATAACTGGATATCAACATGTAGATGAATGAAAATAGTTCTGTACCTATCACCATGCACAAAACTTAAGTCCAAATGGATCAAAGACCTCAACCTAAAGCCAGCCACACTGAACTTCATAGAAGAGAAAGTGGAAAGTATACTTGAATGCATTGGCACAGGAGACTACAACTTCCTAAATTTAACCCCAATAGCACAGACACTGAGAAAAACAATTAATAAATGGGAGCTCTGAACTCTTTTAAGAAATGTGTAGATATCTGAGCTCAGAAATAACTCAACTACACAAGGTAACTATCATTTGTCTTTAACCGCATCTTTCCTACACATATTGATCTGTGTTGACTGACTTGGAACTCCTAACTGCACCTTCTATAACAGAGTCTCTGCCCACCACTTTCCCATTGCAGTGGGTAGATGGAATTCTACATTCTAGGATCTCCCAGTCATCAAAACGTCATGCTTAGAACTAGTTCCTGGATGTGACACATTATCTACAGGATCCTCCTCAAAGTACTGCAGAATTGATAACATGTATATCCCAAGTTCCGCTCTGTAGATAATGACTATTAAGACATAGATAACTCGTCTGGGTTTAATGTAATCAGATGGTGGTAAAACCATAGCCAGACCCAAGTCATCTGTCCTAAAACATGAATGTATTGTACATTTACTTCTCCACAAAGTCATCTAAGATACTTAAGGAATTGGGAAACCACACAGAGCCCCATTCATCTCTGTATTAAGGTGTATGCAGACCAAGTGCTATACAGTTGCTTGGGGCGAAGGCACAGCAGCTTCTTCACCCTTACTCACTGCCTCATTGTTCGCATTAACCCATGTGCTGGAACAGTTGTTTAGTCAGTGTAGGAGGCAGCCACAAGTAGTCCACGGTCTCTGACCCTGTAGCTTTAAAGGTCATTATGTAATGAGTGGAAGAAAAAGACTAACTGAATGAAGTAGCAGGTAAAATTCCTAGTACTTTCGGGTAGAAATCAGGGAAGATTCTGTTAAGAGGCTTATCTTGGTGAAATACAATTACCTTCAAGGCTTCCTAGGTTTCAAAATTCCTTTTGGCTAAGCCAACCCAATATGTTATAGGCTCCAGAGTATCACAATCAACATCACTCAACAGAATTCTGCCCAACTTCTCATGATAATTCACTTAAAAATCTCAAGGGGCCAAGGAACCTCTCAAGACCACACAAGTTATACCCTTGCTTGGCCATATTACAGGTTCTATTCAGCTTCTTGGGGGTGATGTACACATGGAGTATAGAGGCCCTGAAGCATCATCTCTTCTAACCCCATTGTTTCTCATGATATATAATCATTTCACAGAAAGAACAATTGATCTGCCAGAAGTCACACAGTTAATCATTGCCAAAATGGAGGCATGTGTACCCAGGACAGTTTTCTTTCTACTCAGAAGCTATGTGAAACTTTCCTTGTATGTGTTCTGTGTTTAAGCAATTAGAAAATATGAGACTTAACTATTTATTCACTGGAATAAAACAAAACATCATTTCAGGATGCATTAGTTTTGTTTCTTTGTGATGAAAGGTGTTGGTGGAAACTTAACAGATCTCTCTGGATGCAATTTTTGTGTTTTCTTTTTTATTTATTTTTATACAAGGTATGGTGAACTTCTTAGCAAAATAATCGAATGTAGGACTGGGCCTTGAAGCAAAAACCGGCTAAACTAGACCATTTTGAGAGGCCTCGAAGCAATGGGACCGTGTTCCCTAACAGAGCATTTATTAGCCAGGAATCTGAGTCCAAAAGTTTGGGTTTGAAATCCCAGCTCAAGATGATATGGGAATGGCTCAGTGGGTAGGTGTACTTGCTGCACAAGAGTAAGGGTTTGAGTTCAAGTCCCAGCCTCTAAAAAAATGACATAACTGTGTGGGCCTGAAACCCCAGCACTGTGAAAGACAGAGGCAGGCTTTCTGGAGCGTGGTAGCTGTCAATCTATCTCCATGTTAAGTAAACTCTCTCAACAGGATAAAATCAACAGTGACCTTCAAGAACACTCAAAATCCACCTTTGGTTTTGACACTTATGCATTTACACCGTGCATATAATCCATATTCACATAAATAGTACAGAATAAAAAAAAAGGTAAGAAGGAAGAAAATAATTTCAATTAACTCTTTCTCAGATTTAGTTCCTTTATTCATAATGGAAAGCTTTACTGCCCCATCTAAGTCCCAGTCTTATAAGGAACACATGAAATAATCTATGTGATATTACTGATGTTACTTTATAATTGCAAAAATGTAGTTTTTAGGTCCATTTAAGTATGTGAGTTTTAAGTGCCTATATATGCATATGTAGATATAAGTAAGCTTATGTAAGTGTATTTATATGTACTTCTGTCTTGACTTTCATAACTAAGCTTACATTAGCTATATCCTCATGATAATGCATTCCCATAGTGTGGATCAGACCTGCCCTAATTTTACTTCTTAGGAACTGTAATCTTTTTCCTTCTTCCTGCATGCATCTTCCAAGATAAACACATACATGGATTTGGACTGGCTCACCTCCCCCAGCCCCTGCCTATTATAGTTAGTGTCATGATTTGCAGTATTCTGTTTTGCAATTTAAATCCTTGGTGATTACTTTATTTTGTGTTTAATCTTTCCTAGATCTGCCAGAAATTTCTGTGGAACACATACATAAATCTTCCTCTTATGTAATTCAAATAGCAATTCTAGATGTAAAACCTGCAAATGTAGAATGTGATAATTTGACTGAGCCTTTGATTTATAGCGAGGCAGAGATCATGAGCTACAATCTTTTCCACATACTCACCATGTAGCAAAATTTGGGTGTTCAAGAATTCAGGAGGTAGCATTTCATCCTAATGTAATGGCAGCCAGAGAGCAACTGGAAAACTGGCATGTAGAAATGGGGCATTCTTCAAATTACTGCCGGAAAACCATGGTGAAGAACCAATGCAAAAGAACGTATCATCCAGTAATGTCTTCTTTGCGGGCTACACCTTTATATTTACAAAGGCCTTTTTCTTTCTGATATGTCTTACTGCTTACTCACAATGGCAAACTGAAAATCAAATTTCTCATTTCATTACAGTGCCTGTAGGACTGTGAGCTTGAGTATTTCTTCCAGTTTCATTGTATAGGAACTGGAGAAGTCCATACTACAAGCTAATATATTTTTTTTCCTGACTCATGAACTTCATTCCTCAAGAATAAAGATCAATAGTTTCATTAATGTTTTACATGGTTTTTAGAATATGCTGTTTTAAAATTATAAAATAAGGCCTGGCAGAGTGGAACAACTCTAGGATTCAGGAGGGTGAGAAAAGAAACGACAAGTTCTAGACCAGCTTGGTCTTTGTAGTGAGTTACATGCCAGCTTAGGTTATGAAGAAAGATCCTGTCTCAAAATGAAAAACAAAAACGAAACAAAAACCCAGCCTATTAATTGGTTAACTAAATACTGGTTTTGTTTTTGTTTGTTTTTTGTTGGCGTTACTTTTGCTATTGTTGTACTTTGTTTTTTTTGTTTGTTTTGATTTGGTTTTTCAAGACAGGGTTTCTCTGTGTAGCAGTGCTAGCTGTTTTGAAACTAGCTCTGTAGACCAGGCTGGCCTCAAACTCAGAGATCTGCCTACCTCTACCTCCTAAGTGTTGGGACTAAAGACCTGCACCACCAACACACAAACAGAAATAAAGTTATTTTTAATAGAAAGAAAGAACATGAAGTTGGGTAGATAGGGAGGTGGGAGGATTTGGGAGAAGTTGGGGGAGGAAAGAGAATATGATAAAAATATATTGTGTGGAATTCTCAAATAATAAACTAGAAAAATTTTAAAATTTATAAAATAATAATTTCAAAGAATTATGTAAGTCATAAGTTGTCAAAAATGATACTTATTTCTCAGACCTTTTAGTGCCTTGAATAACGTGAAAAACCCTTCTTTATCATAGGAATTTGAGTCCCCTTATTGAAAACCACTATTGTAACATTGTTTGCAAAATGACCCATTTGAAAGAAGACCGTCCCAATTATAAAGACCTTAGTACACAGGAATTTATATTCTTACATAACAGGAAGTCCAGAGGCAGATCAAGCCTCAAGACTGAGTGTGACTCAGTAGCAGAGTTTACATCATGCTCAGGAAAGGGCCAACTGACTACAGTAATTTTGGGTCCAAAACCATAATAGAAAAAACCATCTGTCCTCCAGTCATCATTTAAGAGAAGGAACCTTTCCTAGAAGCTCATGACAGATGTCACTCTGATTTGCATTGAGTTTAGGTCATTCCAAGCTCATAACTCTCCAGGGAAATAGGATTTCCTTTACATCAATCAGGCTCAGTCTTCAGCTACAGGTAAGGTCAAGGGACAAGGCATTGAAAAAGATGAGTACAGAAAAAATTCCAACTTCAATAAGGAAGATCATAGAACACACACTGATAGGGGAAGTATCTGTGCTCCCCAAAAAGCAACATTTGAGTATGTCAATAAATGCTACAGAACCCAGATGAGACAACGCTTGATGACCTTGTCTTACATGTGACAGAACTGCCTGAGTTGCGTACAGTCCAATCTTAAGAATCAAGAAATGGAAAGCCATTTCTAAGTGCTCCAAAAGAATTTCCTAGTATGGACTTGGAGAGATGACTCATCAGCTAAGAGCTGTGGCCATTCTTTCAAGAGACCCATGTTTGATTCACAGTACACACATGGCATCTCACAACTATAAATAACTCCAGTGAGAAGTAATCTGACACTCTCTTCTGGTCTCCACAGATAATGCACACATTTGGTGCATAGATATTCATTCAAGCAAGATACTCAAACATGTAAAATAATAATAAAACATTTCAAAAGATTATCTAATAGTTTGAAGCCTAGTTAAAATTAATATTAAAAATGAAATCCTTTGAATGAAAACCCTATACACATAAAATCTTATTTATTTCTCAGAAGGCCCTGGAAGTATTGTTGTTGTTATTATTGCCATTGCTACTTCTACAGATGAGGAAACTGAAACCCAGAGAAGGTTAAGCAATTTTCCCAGGTGTGTAAGTAATGCAGATGGGAGAGCTAAAAACAGACTGTTGTCAATGAACCTGTACTTTTAGACATTCAAGTAGCATTGGGTAAAATGCATTCCATGGTCCACCTATGTCAAAGTCACATCAGATGCTTAGTTAAAAGAGTAAACCCCCAACATCATATGTGAAAAAGTGTCACCTGGTAAGTGAGAGGTAAGATAAATATGGTGTCAGCAAAGGCTGGCACATTAAGTTGAGACAGGACCAAGCCCCTCCCCCTTGCATCAAGGCTGGCTTACCCTAACCCTTTCAGAAGGACAGACAGTGGATGGGGCATGGGTTGGGGAGGAGGTTAGGAGAAGTGGGAGGAGGGGTAGAAAGGGAAACTGTGGTTGGTATGTAAGAAAAGAAAATATATAAAATTGAAAAAAATAATAACATAATTATAACATTCCTCCATTTCCTCTTTCTTCCTCAAAATCCTCCTTTTTACCCCTCCCCCGTTCTTCCTCAAATTAACAGTCTTTTTTCACTATTTGTTATTCTCTCAAGAAAATGATCATTTAATCATTTCTCTCAGTGAACTCGTGGGGAGCACCATTCGTTTGCTAATGGTGTTAGTAGCATCATTTTGCATCAACATGTTCCAGCTTTGGCCACAGGGAACTCTTTGGGTGATGGAGGAGAGTTATCTGTCCTATGTTACTTTCATTGGTTAATTAATAAAGAAAACTGCCTTGGCCCTTTAAGAGAATGGAAAATTAGGTAGGCGGAGTAGACAGAACAGAATGCTGGGTAGCAGGAGTGGGGAGACGCTTCAGGCAGTCGCCATATGAAGTCGCCATGATTCTCCTCTCTGAGATGGACGCAGGTTAAGATCTCTCCTGGTAAGCCACTCCTCGTGGTGCTATATAAATTACTAAATATGGGTTAAAGCAAGATACGAGAATCAACCAATAAGAAGCTACAGATAACGGACCAGGGGCCAGGCAGTGTTTAAATGAATACAGTTTCTGTGTAATTATTTTGGGTAAAGCTAGCCGGGTGGCGGGACGCAAACTCCGCCGCGCCGCGCCGCTCCTTCAACATTTGGGCCTGGCTTCTCTGACCCTGATTGTCTCTCCCAGCCTCCCACTTTCCTTCTGTTCCACACTTCTCCTTTGCTTCCCATCGCTCTGGTTTTATTTTTAGCACTTTGTAACACTATCTGATGTCTTTATATTTTCCTACACTAGCCCTACCACCAGTCCTTTCTACAACAGACCCTTTTACTGGAGAATACTATTTAGAAAAGAAGATTTAGGCACCATGGGTGCTAACAGTTCTTGAACTCCCAACTTCTAAGCTGTCTCACGGTTCAGAACAAGGGTGTATTTGTATGTACAGCAAAATAAAAATCATGCATATCTGTATGTCTATATTTATCCTTCAGTATAATGTATACATACATATAAACGAGTTTATAATATTTCAAATTCTAATAAAGCATGGAGAAATTTATTTTAAAAAATAAATATGAAGGATGATAGAAAATTTCAGAGTCCAATGCATTCCATTTTGGAAGTCTGGGCGCTGAGCTGAGCAGTCCCAGAACCACTGAAGTCACAGAGAATTGTTTCCTTTCTGTTAATCAATGCTGGCTGTAAACATTCCCGTCTTTGGCACCATGCTATCAGTTTTCTGAGCATGTTCCTCATGTAATGGCTCCCAGGGACCCAGAAAGCTGTAGCTGGTCAGACCAGGGCCTTTATGGTGCAGGTTTGGTATTGCCACTGCAATTTACAGTTGAATCGAATCTCCATCAGATGTCATACTCCAATCAAGAAACCATTCCTTGTGCAGAATTAGAAGGTTCAACAAATCATGATGAAGATATTTTATTTTTGTTCAGCTCATGAGGCCCTCAATTATCTGATCTTTTTCGCCTTTAAAATGTTCTTCAACACTGATGTCTGTTGGGCTCCCACTGTCCTTTAAAAGGATCAGCTTCAGTGATAGGTCCCAATTCACTGTTGCTAACTTCCTACTGTCCGTCAGCTCATCTTCAAGGCTCTTGTCTCTTTCATAATTTTTTTCTTTTTAGTTATATTCAGTAACACTTTTTAAAATTTCTTTTAATTTTTATTGATATTGATTATTTGTGGATTTTACATCATGCATTTGGACCCCACTTATCTCCCTGTTCACTCACATCTGTCCTTGCAAACCACCCCTCCCCAAAACAACATAAAATTTAAAAGAAAAACCCAAAGCATTCATAAGCTGAAATGAAGTATGAAACTGAGTCACACAGCTCCCAATATATGCCTGAATGTAGAAACTATAGAGAGGGGTGACTAATGCATATAAAAGTGAAGTTTGGGTGTAAAACAGTGATGTACTTGCATAAAGCATTGTGGGTTCTGAACTCTATGCTAAGCTATTTCCCACTCAACTGGCACTCGTGTCTTGTACCTCGTTTTGTTATTGATGTTACAAGACGCTGATTCAGCGATTCGGTATTATGATAAGGCTCTAGAGAGTCAGCACAAGAAGCCTCCTTTGTCTGTAGCAGCAGACAAGTACAGCTATCAGACGTGTTTCTGGTTTCTGTTTATTTATCATTTTTGGTTCTCAAAGCTTCATTCATTAGCTTGGGTGTCACCGGGCCCCTCTACACTGGTGCAGAATTGGGCCTCTCTTTCTTTGCTGTTCACCAAGCTCATTCTTCTCCCTTTAAATGTCTACTTTAATCAACTGAGTCACTGTTAACTCGAACTTCACAGCATTTGGAATTCACCTTATGTTCTTCAATGCCATCAGCACACCAGTCTTACTCCTCTCACGCCAAGTCCTGACCACTTGACTTTGTACTGACCTCTGACCTTCCGGTTTCCCCTTGTCCCAACACACAGATCACCAGGGTATCTATTTCACATGCAATCTCATTCACTAGCCTCTGAGCAATAGGGCCCCATTGAGGTTCCTAAGTAAGGGAAAGTTTATAACTATTAGGGTTTCACACATGATCCCTCAAATCTAAACCATCAGACTTTAGCAGTCTCTTCTCTGGAAACTTCCCCTCACTACTATATCCTATACCACCATCTACCAGAGGCCTTCAGTTTCTACACTCAGTTGCTAAGTGCTAAGGGCCTCCCTTTCCTTTGTTTGTACTACTTACTGTTTGTGATTGGAATGTCCTCTTCCACTCAGTTCATCTGACAAATCTTTCTTTAATTACTCAAATGTCATCACTTCTTTGATGCCTTTTCTGGTATTCTAATGCAGAGAGCCTCTTTGTTCATGCCCATCAAATTATATGTCTACAGAATGTTTGTTTAAGTAAATTTACTACTAAAATCAGCTTCTCAGTGTCTTTGCTGCACCATTTTGTCAGAGCTATGTAATATAGCTGGCCTTTGATTATTTTGCTACATTGAAATATATAGTATAAATAAATATATGTACATAAAACATAAGTATGAATATAAAAATTACATGTCAAATGACTTGTCCAACGATACCACAGAATGAATGTGAAACAAATATTCAATGAGAGTCCAATGAGAAAAAAATGCTTGGAAAACAAAGATCTTTATATTTTATAGCAGAAAGTTCATGGTATAGTAGATAATTGGCAGATAGGAGGGTAAGATTTGAGAATTTTAAGCAAGGAAATCAGGTGACTTCACTAACTTTTTTAGGAATACTTGTGTGCAGTGTCTCTCCAGAAGCAGTGCTGAGAAACATGCCTTTTTATTTTCTCCTTTTCAATAATTTTCTACTTATTCACTGAGAGCCAGAGACCCACCATATAGCCATGGCTTGCCTCCTGGAATTCTCTATGTAGTTCATGATGCCCTTGAACTAAGTGATCCCCCGGCCCTTGCTTCCAAGTGCCAGGATTAATGATGTATGTGCCACTACAAGCAGCCATTTTTGAAAAGAATATTTTTTCTTAAATCTTTGAGAATTTTAGACAGTATGCTATATATATATTCACCTCCAACCTCTTACTAACTTATTCTAGACCTATCTTCTACATCTTTAGCCCCAACCAATTTTGTAGTATTTTTATTTTTTGTCTTTATAACATGTTAAGTCTAATTCGTGCTGCCCATATGGTCACTACTATGAGGACATTCAGTGGAGTGTGGTCAACCTACCAGGAGCCACACCCTTAAAGAAAACTTACTCTCACTCTCCCGAAGCCATCCACTGTCGATAGCTACAGAAGTATGAGTCCCTCCTCTCTGCCCTGCAAGAATGCTGACTGGCTTGATTCTGTACAGGCCATCACTCCTTCTCTGAGTGCATGAGTATGCCATTCCTGTCATGTCCATAAGACATTATTTTACTAATGTGCCCCCTGACAATCTTTCTGCTCTGCTTCCAGGATGGTTCCTGAGCCTTGGTGGGATGTAGCTGTCTCATCTCTAGCTGCAGTCTACTAACACTTCGCTTTAATCAGTTGTGAGCTTCATTATATTCATAATGTTAATGTATTGATTCGATGTTGAACTGATGAGAGAAAATAGATTAACAGCCTCGAGTTAAATATTCCTTGATCTTGAAATGGGTCAAAACATAAATATTTAAGTACTTATGATAAAATTACATTAAATATGTTTTTTTCCAATGGAAAGCTTATCATACAAACGTATTTAATATTTTCAGCTAATATCTCTTTCTTATCTGAGACCAACCAAGCTTCACAGAAAGCTTTTACTAACAGAAAAGTATTTTGCGCATCTTCTAATTAAATCAGATATAACTGATTATTTACAAAGTGGGTCTGCTCAAGTAAGGAAAACAAAGAGGACCAATGGGAAAGAAGAGACTTGTCTGAGGTCTCCTGTTAGCTGGGCCAACACAAAAGATAATTATTGGGCTTCCTCAATGTGTATCCCTCAGTCTATGCCCTGGGAACACAGAAATTTAAAGCTTATACTGCCAAGGCTCTGGGGTTATTCTAATCTCAATCCAGAGTCACACAAGCATCAGTGTTTGGGTTAATCATCATACTTCTTCAACTTTAGACTTCACCCTAGTTGAGCATACCACAAAGGTAGGTGGAACCTCCCACTCCAGCCTTAACCATGAGTGGTTCAGTAGAACACCAACTACTGGCAGTGATTTCTGCTTTTAATTTTAGTTAAATGGTCTCCATAGTCAGAACTTGACTGCAAGGCCTCTCAATCTCCTCTACTTCTGAGTTCCAGTGACTCTAGCAGTTAAGAGCAGAGGTGCTGCGACTCATGCAAGCCACACCTCTGCTGCTGACTATGTAACTAATAATGAACGAGTGGTTTAAAATCCCTGCAACTCACTTTTCTTATCCTAAAATGGGGATGACAATATTATCTGCTTCGTGGAGTTGCTAAGTCAATTAACAAATAACATGCATCTCTAATACATAACTGATAGACAAGTACAATAAATATCAATAATTTGTATAATAGCTACTTGTCCTTCACTGTTTTTTCCCAAACCTTAAACCATGTTGATTAATCCCATTTGAAGTCAACTACTGAGTTGCCTATGGTTCTACATATTACCATCTATACATTTTTTAGTCTTAACCTATTCTGTGCCTTTCATGTAATGCCTGACCTACTCTTCACAGATGAGTCAAGAGCCCAAATTCTAACTTTTCCTGGTCTGTCCTGTCCTGCTCAGAATATTAACCTTCAATCTGATACCAGTGTATGATAGATCAATCCACTAGGTAGATTCTGGCTGCCAAAATAAAATAGGAACATTAGACTGAAAGAAATTTATTTCATGTTCTATAAACCATGCTTTCCCATTGAATCTTTTGCATTATAAGTCCAAGTTTACTATCTACCCAGTACTATGTCATTCATAGACGTCAGTGAAAAATATTCTATTTGTGACAATGGAGGCTCCTGATATGCTCCAATGCATATATACTCAGGGGTCTGTTATTATCCACCAAATCACTAAATTTCTGTTGCAAAACCATTCCCAAAGTCACCATGCTTAAACATATTAGTAGGCAACATTTATTGGGAACTTAGAATTTTTGCTATCTACCAAAACTGTATTTTCACTCTCTACTAAACCTAAATCTTCAAACCATGCTAGAGAGTGTTACTAAACATAATTGGTGAAGAGAAAAAGAGAAACTAAAACATAGAGGCAGGAACCCAGAAGACATAGAGTGAACTCCTTCTATTACTACACCCAGATTTACCTAGAGACCAAGTATAGGAAATCATCACTTTTGAAAAGAATATTAATACAACAATGTGAAATACTTTAAATATCAGGTGATGACCATGTGCTTTGGTAAAATTATAGTCAGGAAACATATATATTATGACTATATTTTAGAAAGACCTAAGAGAGAATATAAATTGAATGGGGAGAATACAGGAAAGGAAGCAAACTAAGCACTTTAATAGTTTAGGCAACACTTACAAAGATCTACATTAGATGGAAAGAGAACAGAATGGCTGTATGAATGAAGAAGGAAAAATATAGGCCAAAGATGCCTGCTTCTAATATTTTAAATGTAGAAGATTTAATCTCCAAAAACCTCACAAACTCCAATCCCTCTTGCCCTCCCAGTTGCTCTGTCTCAACTTGAGGACCTCTTTTTCCATTATTGTTTATATATATTATAAATGTATGTGATATACACATAATATATAAATATATTTTAAAATAAATATATTAATACCACCCATTCATTCTAGATACAGTTACTGGAATATATAATGTTGTATTTTATGGGGAAGATTTTTAATAGAGGAAACAATTATTGCTTTTGATATTTTTTTTTTTGCTGGGTCTCACCATTTCTCAGGTTGTCCTCAGAATAACCATTCCTTGGCCTCATTCTCCTGAGTAACTGTTATTATAGGATGTGCAACACACCCAGCCATTTTTTAATGTTTGAGACACCATTTGGTCATTACAGCTGTAAGGTAAATCCAATTGGCAGTAGTAAAAGGGTAAATGCCAGAAATACTGATGAAAAGCTTTCAATGTTTAGAGATGCTGTTCTCTACCCTAAACCTGGACACAGAGAACGATATGGTTGATAAATTTCCATAAAGGACTATTGTTGCATGTAACGTGGTGCAAGTGTGTGAAATTATGCGAGCTCACGAAATGAAGACTCAGATAAACCCTGAGAATGAATTTAGCCTTTCAGCCTCAGGGGGCTCAGCCTCTGAGAAATGAAGCACTTTCCCCTAGCCTCGTGTCAATTTTATTTTTCCTTATGTTTACACTTTAGCTAGTAGATTTCCATATCTCCAAACAAACTGAATGAGGCTTCCAAAAATACAATGCCAAGTACAAATACCTGATTTATGAGGTACCATATGGTTTCCCCATTACCAAGTTTGCATCCATGGGAAACTCTCAGACAAGATGCACACAGGGCAACAAAAGGTATCTGTAATACAAAGGGTGGATTAGAGGTTGAGTATTAACTCCAGATCTAGGCCAGACATGGCCCAGGGGGGGTTCTGGCTAGAGAAGGCAGCTTGCTAACCTTCTGTGCCAGGTCTGCAAGACACTCCGTTACAGACTATTCATACTTAATTGACATTTAAAAGATGGTTTTATCTCTGATCTTGTTTCTCCTTTTGTATTAATATTAGGGGCAAACATGTCCATGACAGGATTGAGGTACAGGTTAATTATCTATTGTGTAGTAAGAACCCCATTACCATGGACATCATTAGCTATTTTCAATAGTAGGAAATTGAAGAGCTAGTGATTGACTATAAAATGATGGATTGAAAAGATGTCTTAGTAGTGAAAATCATTTGCTGCTGCACTAGAAGGCTTGGGTTTGATTCCCAGCACTAACATGACTCACTAACCATCTAGTTCCAGAGGATCCATTGCCCTCTTCTGGCCTCTGAGGGATATACGTGCATGTGGTACACGGACATTTATACAGGCAGAAGAGTTATACATATAAAACAAAAATAAATAGGTAAATAAAAATTCAAAATGAACATTTTCAGTGATCTGAAGTCACAGTCTTAGGGCCATAAACTGAAAGTATATAACTCTGACCTTTTACCCAGACTCAAAGTATACAAAATTGTCTGGCACATACACTTGGTGAATATCTCGTCAGTCACTCCAGACTTTACCTTCTAGTTTACTTGCACTGTTTCTGCCAAAGATAGCTCTAAAATGTCAGTTACTGTGAATCAGGAAAACTGTTCTCATGGTCTCGACCTACCATTAACATGCTATGTCATAGGCAGCATCTAAACTTAGTTTTCGTCTTAACCATAAGCTCCACTGTGGTAAAGAATAGTATATTCTATATGACCTAAGAAACCCCATTCCAAAAATACCCAAAGTATTGTCATCACTGTAGTTACTCGTGTTCTTTCTTTCTGTCTGTCTCTTCCCTCCCAATATGACATGAACAAACACAGTAGCCACTTTTTCTTGAAAATAACACTCATATTTGCTCAGAGCTATGGTTTGGATACAAAACATTTCTCAGAGGTTCATGGTTTGAAAACTTTCTTCCGTTGGTGATGGCATTATTTGGGCAGATGGGCAAAGCTTGGGAGAAAGAAAGAAGTATGTCACTTGGGCTAGGTTCTTAGGCTATCTTTTCTTTTCTTTTTTTAAAGCATTGGACACTTTTTAAAATTAATTAATTAATTAATTTATTTATTTATTATATATATAATATTCTGTCTGTGTGTATGCTTGTAGGCCAGAAGAAGGCACAAGACCTCATTACAGATGGTTGTGAGCCACCATGTGGTTGCCGGGAACTGAACTCAGGACCTTTGGAAGAGCAGGCAATGCTCTTAACTGCTAAGCCATCTCTCCAACCCTAGGCTATCTTTTCTTGAAGTCCTTTTTTGTCTCCATTTCTCTGCTTCCTGTCTATCATGAAGTGAGAAACTTTCTATCACACCATATTTTTCCACCCAAGTGCCCGGGGCCATGTACCATGAACTGAACCCTCTGAAACCATAGACCAAAGCAAATGTTTGCTCCTTTAAGTCATTTATGCTGTGCATGTTATTACAGCTATGCAAAAAGTAACTAATACACTTGCTTCCATTTTCCAGTGTTAATCATGGAGCTACTCAGTCATCCCCAAATAATACTGCAAAAGACCCCCAGCTGAAATTTTTAGCTACAGTTTTTCCATTCAAGTATATTTTATATAATATATGCATGTTATTACTACACTTTTTCATATGCCTTGATTGCTCAGACTTCTTAAGTAAATGTGCACTGCATGCTTCGTTCAATAGAATGCTTCTACCTGGTATCGAAGGCTCTGTCAAATTAAACCCAAGTCCCTCCTTTTAGCTGCATTTCTATATATTTAGTCCAGATAAAATCTTTAGTCCTAATGTGATAGTCTCTGCAACAGCATTCTAGCATCACATAGTCATCCCCACTTCTATTCATTATGATGCTTTGCCCTCTAAAGTACTTTCATATGCATTTTTTTCTACTAGTCATTCAAATAATATAAATTGAGTATGTATTCAGATGTAGTTAATATATAGAAATTATGGTAAGCAAAAATATTATATGATCTCTGATTTTGGAGTATGATACCTAAAGGAAAGGCTGGCATTTATCAAGGAGCCCCATGAAAAACAGTGAAATGATAATTGTGCTGTGTGTGCTGAGTGCCGTAAGAGATGCTGTGGTATTTAGCCTAATCAATTAAATGTGGAAGTCAAGAATTTCAGCATATAAATTAATCTGGTGTGTGAGAAATGAGCCATCTAGACCAGGAAACGTAGGGAGTCTGCTATGAGCAAGAACAACACGACCGGAAAACAAAGGTGGCCTCTTTCCTCTATTTACCTCTATGTATGGGTCAATAATGTTAAAAATGAAAAGCCCACACACATACGCAAAGCTTGTTTAGTTTAAGAATTTTATAAAATTTCATAAAGCATCCTATCTTTATGTACTACAATCATTAATAAATGTCTACTTGGAAATGAATACATTAGAGGTCGAAGATGCTAATTTACCTGTACAAGGAACAAGAGCCTGAATTTCCCCACGTCCAGTCACTACCCTTGAAGTTTTCAAAGTCCGCTCACCTCTTCTTAACAAGGAGCTTTTATTGTGAAGCCTTCTAAGTCCTTTCATGCTTACTACAAAATGGGCCAATTAGATGTCTCAACGAGTAAAGATGCTGTCCCCCAAGGCTGATAGCATGAGTTTGAGCCCCAGAACCCACTTGTTGGAAAAAGAGAAGTGACACCTGTAAGTTCTCCTCTGACCTCTGTGTGCACACCATGGCACACATGTGCCCCCACCCCCACATTTGATGAATAATGCCATATTAAAAATTGATCGAGCAAAGAAATTTCGTATTAAAAACTGGGAAAATATCTGTAACACCAGATCAAGATTTCATAAGCTCAAAAGGAAAATAATGGAAATTCAATTATGGAGTGAATAAAATTTATATGGAAAACAATGTGAATCTAATTAAGGAGTTAGTGAAATTCATAAAAAGATAAAAGCATAAAATAAGTACAAAGTAGAGGAGTGGTTAAAATGTACAAGTTAATAGTGTTTCTTTTTATAAATATGTTTTTAAATATACAGTAAAAAGAAAGGCTGTTAAATTACCACCATAAATAACATTATGAAAGTATAATAGAAATAGCAAGAATATTCAAAGTTCTATTATGAGTAAGGTCTCCATTGTGTGTATAGTCTTAAGTACATTGCAGGCTGTAGTAGTTTGTAATTAGCCCCCTGAACTCATAGAGAATGGCACTATTAGGAGGTGTGGCCTTGTTGAAGTTGGTATAGCCTTGTTAAAAGAAGTGAGTCACTGTGGGGGTGGACTTTGAGGTCTTTTTTGCTCAAGCTTCCCTCAGTGTGGCTTTCAGATCATTTCCTCTTTCCTTCAAGATATAGGACACTCAGCGATTTCTCCAGCATCGTGTCTACCTACACACGGCCATGTCCCACACTGATGTTAACGGACTGAACCTCTGAACTGTAACCTAGCCACCCCAACTAAATGTTTTCCTTTGTAAGAGTTGCTGTGATCATGGTGTCTCTTCACAACATGAGAAATCCTAACTAAGACACAGTCATTATTTGGTACTTTCTATACATTAGATCAACTCTGCGAGGTAGGTATTTTTGTTGGGTTTATATTAGAGATGAATTTCAAGTATAAAATGTTAGAAAACTTTTCCAAAGTCACTACAACAGCTGTACAAATACCCTTAAGATTGTTTATCCTGTACATATCTTAGACAGCCAGAAAAATTAAAGTACAGCAGTATGGAAGGATCTATGGACAGGTGTATTTAAAACAGAGAGCATTTAGATTGATTCTTTTTTTTCATTGCCATAAATATGAACAGCAAAAGGAAAGAGTGAAAACTTGAAAATGGGAGTAGGGAGATTATTGAATAACTGTACTTTGACTCTATGACAAAATAATATTCAGTCTTCCAAAACAAGCTCTTGGTTGATAAAACATTCTAAAATATTACTGAAAATGTTAAGGGAAAAAATAACCCAAACTGTTGTATGATCCCAACTTTGTTTCTCGAAAATCCCTACAAATACATGAATGTATCTCTAAAGATAGATAATATCATCCATAGTCCCATGGGGAGAAATGCATTACCCATAAATAAATGATAAATTCTCTTTGAAGGAGCCGTCAAAAAGTTAACTTCAGAACAAAGGAGAAATCCTGTTTTGAACTGATAATGGTTCTTTACATCCTAAGATACTACTGTTGCCATGGAACACTTCAGGCTTTATAAACTGACGGAACCTCAACCCTTTGGTAGTGATCCTAAATGAATTATATCTCGGAATCCTTGAACATTTCTCAGTATTACAGGAGTGAGACTTTACTGACTATGAACTGCTTATTTCAGACACAGCTGTTTAGGTTTAGCAGTTTCTCTGACTGTCCGGAACTATATCCAGTTGACTGTTCTGAACCAGGCAAGTCAGACTGAAGTGCATGTTCACTCTTTAAAACAGTGAAGGTTTTGGTATATGTTTTTTTTCCTGTGGTCCACCCACAAAAGAAAGATCAGCTGTTGGCATCTCCAGTTCTCCATCTCTTCCTTCCTTCCTTAAACTGAGTCCCAGACAGTTTAAATAGCTACTGTCTCCACCATTCCCCTTCTCTTATTCAAGATTTGGATTTAATCCCTGTTTTGTTTGTTTGACACTTTAGGCTCACCCCTTCATGGTCCATGAAGCCCCATTCCTCTCTCTTTCTCTAAACCCTGCTGGCTCAGAGAGTCTTCGAACAAAGAAAAGGCTTAAAAAAAAACCCAGTTCTGCATTCTTGGCAACTATTGCAGCTTCCTCCCCTGAAGTTGCCAGCCACCCTAAGCCCTCAGCTTTTGACCATACTTGGGCACATACCCAGTTTGTGGCAGACACATCATCACCCCTCACGTACAATCTATAAAACCTCCCTGCCTTAGCCTGGGGCCACAACTTCTCTGGCCTCAATTCTCTGAGACCAGTGAACCCACCCAGGAGTTGCTTTGTTCTCAATAAACCTGCTGTTATACTTTTTCAATTTGGTTTCATCTGGCTTACTTCATTAGTGGAGAAGCTTATTATTTGGGGCAGAAAATCTATTAGTTCTCAAAATGATTCTCACTGGAGGTTTAAGAGTGAACGGTGTTCACACAGTACCAACGCAGATTGGCCTAGCTCAGTTATAGCACAGGTCTTAAGATCAAAATCAAGAAAGGTCCAAAATTGTTAGGAAACTCTTTCATGTTGGGCAATTGCATAAAGAGAGACACTACATGATATAATGAGGCTTTGTAGTAGCAGGAACAGCCTGAACTCTGAGCAGTTTTGCAGAAGTGTTTTTATTGATTGTTACACGAAAAACCTTTTAGTAAGTCAATTTCTGCACACCAGAACCTTTGATCAGATCTAGGAGTTGGCTGAAGGAGCTCATTACCTAAATAACTCTCATCTGTTACAAGACTTCCTGGTTTTTCATGTAAAGGTTTTGAACCCCCTAAAGGAAAAGCAACTCCATTAATCATCTGATGACAATTATACTGACATTTACAAAAGATTAATTCAAAACCTAGGTGGCCATCACTCCAGAGTAAATGCCAAGTTCAATGGCTCTTCTAAATTTTCTACTACACAAGATCAAAGACGCTGTGGAAAATACAAAAACCAATCATGAAATCTCGGTTTTCTCATGACTCTCTCTTGGAAATAGAAGCCATAAAATTTGATCCAGTTACCTTATTTTGTGTCTCTATTTCTCATCTAAAAATTGGACATGATAATAATATTCTCACTAGAAATATTCCCTTAAAACATTTTCAGCACATAATTACCAAGCACATCAATATGAGCTGCTGTCATTTTAACTATAAAATAACAATGAAGATGATGTTTGCCAAGAGATGCTGGTCCACTGAGAGATGTACTGAAGTTTTCCCTGAGTGCCTGATGTATGGAGAAGAAGCATGGACCTTTCTAAAAACCAGAAATAGGCTTGGCAGATCCAGGAATAGCCTGGGACCAAAGCGTTCTGAACTTTCCCCTGAAGACCTGATATTTAGAGAATCAGGAATATGCCTAACCGAGCTGTTAATAGCTCATGGCTAGGACCACCACCTCAGGTCTTGAGAACCCTGTGTTTCCCACCATTCAGGCTAAGAAGAGTATCAGTCCAATGCTGGTGCATGCTTTGTCTATAATGTCTTTAAAATACACTGTGTTCCCCTTCTTCAACATTTCTTGATTAGTTTTCCACTGACTTCATCCCATTATATGATAGCTTCTGCTGGCTCTGTCTCAATTCTCACTGGGAAATGATATATAAGAAGTGGTAGTTCTTAAGAAGCTTTCTTGGCATACGACATAGCTTGTGAAAGACCTCCTGACCTCAAATCTTCTTATCTTCTCTATGTTCTACCTTCATCTTCTGATCTCTTATCTGCTCTCTCCCTCAGAACCTTGTTATTGAAGAATGACACCATGGCCCAAGTCAATAGCCAAGTTCCAGTTACTCAATAAGCCCAAGAACCAGAAGGCTGTAAAATCCATCCTGTGTGTTTATCAGTTAGTATATTTTCCTTCAGATAAATGGGTCTTCCAGTTATCTCCCAGGTGCCAAGAATGTGGGCACCCTTGTGAACAGAAATTCTTCACATACATTTACAAAGGGCTTCCATTTTCTGGGAGGTGTATCGAGGTTTCCAAAACAGGTCTTGAACCATTAACTGGGAGTCCTTTTCAGCAAATGGCTGCCTTGTCGGTGGAGGAGGGATGAAATGAACTGCAACGATCAAGAAGCCACTTTTTGTAAGAACGCATTGTCCTGCAGGTTCCTATATGGAGTCTGTCTCATTAAACACCATGAAGCAATGGTCACATTTCAAGCAGTCAAAGTCAAAACCTTAGACTGTACAGCAACATGCAGAGAAGGGATTGGGTATGGGTGGAGAAAGCAATTTCCAAAATGTCCTCCCAGGCCACCTCCCTCTTTCCTAGCTCTCATCTCTTCTCATCTACTTGTCAGAATAAGGTAAGAAATTAAACAAAGACTAATCCTCTGTTCCCATACCAGAGATCTCAGATACTAGGTTCCTTCTGTTCTTCCCAGAAGATGAGAGATGCCACTCTTTACCATCGCTACTTGCCTAATCTGGCACGTTGTTTGTTTGTACTGTGGGAATATTTTATGCTGTGATTGATGTTTTGTTTTTTCCACCTGTAGGTATTTTGTTGGTTGGTTGATTGGTTAGTTGTTTTATGAGAAAGAGAGAGAAGGAAATGTTCTAGAAAGGGTTGGGGGAGGGGACGAATATACTCAAAATATTTTTTAAAAAATAATAAAAAATTAAAATAAAGAAAGAAAGAATCTGGTCCATCACTTTTCATTCTTAGTCTCTCGGAGTCTATATTTAAGACTCTTCTAGGCAGCTTGTTAAGCATCCAAATTCCATGACTTCAAACTCAGATATTCTCATTCAGCTATGCTTATTTGGTGTAGGGCCCAGGGAACTCTTCCTTTGTCCCTTCCTTCCTTCCTTCCTTCCTTCCTTCCTTCTTCTTTCTTCCATCCCTCCTTCTTTCTTCCCTTCCTTCACTACTTTCCTCACTTTTTAAAAAATTTTTCTAGTGTTCAGCAAAGGTGAGAATTCACAAGTTCTTTCAATTCTACCAATCTCCGGTTTAAAATTTAAAGCATTTCCATAATGTTTTATTTGTAGCAAATGATAATCAAATCATAACACGAAGCTTCTCTGTTAGACCAAATAGTATTTTTAGGCAGCTACCTAATTCACTTTAATCTTTTATTCTAGTTCTAATTGTCCTGTTCTCATGGAAAAAAAAGTGTAAACCCTCTTTCAGATTTCAAGTTCCACCACTTGGATTTACTCTTTGAATGCATGAAGATTATAGGATTATTTGTAATTCAACCTTTTCCAAATTATGTTCCATAAGACAATCTTCTGAAGATATATTCCCAGGAAAGGATACACAGTTGTCAAAGAAGGTACTACTTGTTAAAAACAAAAACAATATTCGATGGTAACTGGTATGCTTTGTAATAAAATAGACAAGGGGGTTATTCTACACATGTATGGGAGAGCACAATTACATGTTTTATGAAAGAATCATGAGATCTACTGTGATTCTTTCAATCCTGATGATTTTATTCAATGAATGTATACCTTGGATAAATTACGATGTTGCTTATTTCAAAAGTACATTTAGGTCATAATTTTTTATGTTGTTGTTGTTTAAACATGTAAATTCTTCTCATTTTCCTGTGGTATAATCCTACCTGAAACCTCGCAGAAGTGAAGGGAAAGGTAAGCATTCTGCATATTATCCATCCATAGTGTACAAGGGTCAGCTCAGATCACACCCAGTGAGGATGGTATGCCAATTAGTCATCCTCTGGAGGGAAGGGCCGGGTCTGTCTACTCCCAATATAATTCATTTAGTTCTCATCGGTGGCAATGGATTTCACCCTTCACTTAATAATAGCTCAGCAGATTTCAGATGACAAAGAGCCAAAAGTCTAGGAGGTCCACGCCTCCTTTGTTCCCATGCACTGGTTTTCTCACATACGTTTTAAAAATATTTTAGTTTCTGCAAAGAAATTGTTTTCAAATATGTAGGGCTAGCCTAGTATACCAATCACTTCTATTTTCCCATAATTTTTCTAGCTCTATGGCAACTTTTTACGTGTTTTACATGCTTCTAATCACAAGGCACACATAACTTTGTGTGTTCTAGTTTCAGTAATGCCGTATGTTGTCTGTCACAATAGTCATATTTGTAACACATTTGATCTCCAGAGAACTCACCGAGTTCAATAACATTTTCTTACTTCCGTAGCTTGAAGTTATTTCTCACATTTATTATAGTGTGAATTTTGTTGTGGTTGTTGTTTAGAAATTGAGAGCACAATAGTTACCCGTTGTCAGCTGGACATCAGAAGGAAGAAGGTTGGGGGATACATATACAAAGCCATATAATGCTAAGGGTACGAGGCAAGCGTGGGTTCTAGTGTTTGTGACACAGAATGGTGAATGCAGTTGTCAGCAATGTGGTGTATGTCTTGGGACAGAAGAAAGGATTCCCTGCACTCATTATGAGGCCAAGATCAATTTTGAGGCAAAGGGTATACAAATCACCCCGATTTTTATCATTACCTAGTGATGAATCAAAAAATTACATTAGAGCTCATCAGAATGCACATGCTAAAGATCTAAAGCATAGGCGGAGGTGGGAATGAGGGGGGGGGAGAAAAGAGGGATGGAGGTGCGTTAAGCCAAACTAAGGGTATAGCAAGAAGCCTTATGAAAACCCAGTCGTTTGTATGCTAATTAAAAATATAATAAAAATGAAAGTAATAATGATGCAAATAAAAATCAGTATTTTACATGGTAATATTTCATTGCCATTATTCGTGTTTTTACTGTGCTCTTTGAAGAGAGGGACTTTTAATCCAAAAGGAATATTTTGTACTAACTAGGGAAAATTAATTTTGTATGATATATGCTAATATACAATACCAAAAAGTTTTAGAATCTAAACCAAATGGTGTCTTAGATTACACTTTTGGTCACACACTTACCAATATTTTATGGAATACTTATTTTCTTTGTTTATCTATGTAAACCACATTTTAGCAGACATTTCAGAAAAAGAATATATTATGAGAATATTTCCTCAAAAACAAGCAAATTTATTAGTTCTAGAGAGACCTGATGATAGGTGTAAGTTTAAGAAGTTCCCCAAGATCCCTTCCACTAATCCATGAGCCCTACAGGATACTTTCCTTTAGGTGTGGCAGGCAGTATAAAATATGACAACGAGGGCCGGGCGGTGGTGGCGCACGCCTTTAATCCCAGCACTCGGGAGGCAGAGGCAGGCGGATCTCTGTGAGTTCGAGGCCAGCCTGGTCTACAAGAGCTAGTTCCAGGACAGGCTCTAAAAAAGCTACAGAGAAACCCTGTCTCGAAAAACCAAAAAAGGAAAAAAAAAGAAAAAAAAATATGACGACGTATCACCATGTCATACGGCAGATGTGGAGAAAATGTCCAGATATAATTAAGATACTTGGTCTGTTCATTAAGTAAGTGAAACATGATATTACCCTGGGTGGATATCTTTTCAGATGAGCATTAGTCTAGAGGTCAAGGAAGTCAGTAATACCAAAAGCAACATTGGCCACACTCCTGCAGATCTGGAAGATGCATTTGCCCTTTCTGAGAGGAGCCCATTCTCATGGTGTTTTATGCTCTGTATGTGATTCCTCAACTATGAGATAATTTGGTTGCTTTAACTCATTGTTAGTTCTTGGAAACTTGTTTTGTAGCAACAGAAAAACAGTGTGGATTTTACACAAAATAGAGAAGATTAAGGGAAAAAAAACTCAAGGGAACCAAAAGTATGTTAGGAAGAAAAGGCTGGAGAGGTTTGGTGGTTAAGAGCACTGACTGCCCTTGCGGAGGACTCAGGTTTGGTTCCCAGCACTGATATGGCGGCTCACAACCATCTCTACCTCCAGTTCCAGGGATTCTGATGTCTCTTCTGACCTCCAAGGACTCCCGCATTCATTCACATGGTACACAGAGATACACTCGGGCATGCTCTCATACACATAAAATTAAATAACAGAGTGTTTAAAATGCAGTAGAGAGAGAAAGTAAAATAAAACTAACTGTAAATTTGAGGTGTTTGAACTAATAAGCACTCAAAATAATGGGAATTTTTCATGATGTCTAAGTATTGATTCCTAATAATAGAAATGTCAAAGACAGGATTTAGTCTTCAGGTGAAACAAAACATAAATTAACAGTAAGAATGCTTTTTAAGAACAGCCTCTTTTTTTAGAAGTTATTTAAAAATATATTTTACAGGAGTTTATGTTGCTAATTTTTGAATTAAAATGAGTTATATAAAACGTAATGGTATAGAAAAATAAAAAAATAATTGTTTTCATTATAAATAATTTTAAATAAAAAATAAAAAGAATGTAATGTATACAATAATACACAGAAATCAACCAAACAATAAAAAGATATAGCATTCCAGTTGTAAATAAGGTACTCAGTCAGGGTAGATAGCTGTGTTGTCCCAACCAAAGAGAAGGACTTTCCAACTCTGGCTTCAAAGACCACGAGAAGCCAAGGAGTCAGCTCAGAGTGTGTTGTGCACTGCTGTAGCTGACCTCCGGTCTCGAGCTCCCAAGTAAAACCATTGATTCCTATGTCATCCCAATACTCATGGGCCAGTTGGCTAGGCACCAGTCAGCTCCAAGTACAGTGAGAGTCCCTACCTCAAAAGGACAACAAGACTGTGTTTTGGAATCACTATTGAGGAAGATATCTGAGTTCAACCTCTGACTTCAGCATCCTCCCTCACAGACAAGCACGCTTATTACCATGCACACAGGCATGCATACACCATCAGCACCAGCACCGGCACCAGCACCACCACATCCAGTGAATAATCCAAACAGGAAAGACAGCAAGAAGATGATTGAGAAACTGACACAGCGGAGGAAGCCAGAAGAGCATCAAAGAAAAACAAGGCAGCTTTTAATACCATTTTCCTTGAACAAAGCTATTTTTTATCACTCAAATGAAACAAAGAACCCAGGCTAGTATGGAAGACGTGCAACTTATTGTATGAGAATCATATTTTATTTTACCTTAAGGAGATCCTTTAATAAACCAAACAAGACCTGTCAGGCCTGTGGGACCTTTTACAGAAGTGTGATATTTAAGGGAAGGCCTGCACAAGTCCAAGCCAAACTGGTTTCCAGCACTAATAGTAGAAGCTCTCTCTAATTGATAACTGCTCACAAACCAAAAAAAAAGTTTTCTTGAATGGAGTCTCGCTGTTATATAAACTATACTTAAGGGCAGACTCCATGCCCGGTAGATGGCCAACACAAAATGAATTCAATGGCATTTATGGAGTATGAGTATGTGAGCATCTGGTGTCTGCTTCATAAAACTTTGTCTGGCTACTTTTCTTCACCTTACAGATCTACTTATGATATATGGTTTCTGATTTTGTGTTTTTCATGAGATTTCTGTGCATACAAATGTGTGCCTCTGAATCTCTGTGTGTTTCTTGCGCATGCAGCCAAGACTTGTCTGAGCTGCCCGTCTTTGGAGTCAAGGATGGAGCAGGTTGCTCGGTACAGTTGGAGTGTCCAGTCAGCTAAGGTTGATTCTAAGCATCCACAGTTTTTAAATATGGGGTGAGGTGATCAGGGGCTAAGCCCAGGTATTTTAAATGGATATGTGCTTATTGTCTCAAAGAGGGGAGAGTGGACTCATCCTTGAATACTCTTATAATGGCCAGGCTATCTCACTGCCATGGTTGAGGAAGCTATACAAAAGACTCACTCTTTCTTGAGTTTTAACAGCATATGTAATATATGAAAAGTGTTATTATTTTTAAATAGAGAGGAATTCAACGGCATTGCTCTTAAGAGATATTTAAAAACAGAATTAAAAACTAATTACTTAATTTTACTTTGTTTAAAAAGCTGGGGCAGGCCCAGTGGATACATCTGTGAAACGCTCCCACACCTGAGGCTCAGAGAACATAGAAGAGGAGAGAGGAAGATGATAAGAGTCAAAGTATCGAGGACTTTGCTGTCTCCAAGTAATGTCGGAAGCCGCACCTAATAAGTTTCATCAGCATGGCTGCCTAAACATGAATGGAACAAAACCAAGAACAATAGACATGCCAAAAGGTATGGAAAAAAGCCCAGACAACGTCATACCTGCACAAAATACTACAGGCACCTAAGGAATGAATGCTGAGAGTGGAGTGATGGGAAGGGAGGAGAAATAGTCTTCTCCAGGGAAGAACAAACCAGTTGATTATCTGATACCAAATGGTCCTCCCTGAAAACGTATGTGTGAACATCATTCAGACTAAGTAGGTTCTACTGAGAAATGTGTGTGTGTGTGTGTGTCTATCACATATATGCATATAACAAAATTTTTAAAAGAGACCATTAATTTGAAATAGAAAGGAGGAGTACATGGAAGGGGTTGGAGGGAGGAAAGTGAAGGGAAAAATGATGTAATTACAGTAATCTCAAAATTATAAGAAAAAAGGCTGGAGGAGTAACAATAATCATGTTCAAACAAAAGGACTGTTCTCTGTGAAATTGCTTTTCTTCTCTTCCTTTCAGTACAGATTTATTTAATTTTTTGCTTTATGTTCTTCTTGACAGATTCTATGATACTCATACAAAAACCAATCTTTAATGATTTAAATGGTTTTTCAGTGATCTGCTTTCGCCAACAATTTCTGTGCCACCTGTAATAAATTCATATTAGTCAATGTAAAACAGTACTTGATTCTGCTAATAACTTACATAGCACATTTGGTTCACATGTTTCTTTGGTTAATGTTTTGTATATTTATTTTAGTGGTAACTTTATTATAAAATGTTCCCAAAAGGAATAGGAAAAAATTAAATTCATAGAAGATGTTACCTAAAATTTAGAGGTTATTATCACATGTGATCAAATATGGTCACTAATACGATAAAGATATATCAAATCAAGAAAATTTGGTACCATAACATTATACAACTGTAGAGAAGACATATTCATAGGTTGTGTTTTATAAAGTCTAATCTTATATAAAAACACCCCCCCCCAAAGAAAGAAATACAATGCAAAAGGAAAGAGTATTTCAGAAATAATAACTGTAAAGTCAAGATTATTTTTACCATTGCTTCTATTGTGATAGGAGTGAGTAGTCACTATTCTTGGAAATACTCCTGGAAGTGCATCTCTCTCTGCTGTCTCTTACACAGACTACCTTTTTGTTCAGAACTTGAACTTTTCATGTCTTCTTTGTCTTGTGCTGCAAGAGAATGTTAACCCCTCATGTACATACATTGAACAAAACACATATATGTCAAACACACATATACACACACTGGACAGCTGATGGAACCATTGGCAGGAAAACGCCATACTTCTCAGATTGCTAAGGAACCTAATGTCACATTGAGAAGGTAGACAAAAGCTCTATAGCAGACAGGTGAAATTTTACAGAATTACATGGAAGGTGTTTGATTATGTCATTTTTTTTCCTCATGGTTTATTTTTTTTATATTTAAAAATTTCCATCTCCTTCCCTCCTCCTCCCCCCTCCCTCCCCTCCTCCTCCCCCTTCCCTCCCCTCCTCCTCCCCCTTCCCTCCCCTCCTTCTCCCCCTTCCCTCCCCTCCCCTCCACCCATACCTCCCCTCCCTCCCTCTCAATGCCAAGGAGCCATCAGGGTTCCCCACTCTATGCTAAGACCAAGGTCCTCCCAACTCCCCTCAGGTCCAGGAAGGTGATCGACCAAGCTGAGAAGGCTCCCACAGAGCCTGTCCATGCAGAAGAATCAGAGCCCAGAGCCATTGTCCTTTGCTTCTCAGTCAGCCCCCGCTGTTGGCCACATTCAGAGAGACGGGTTTGGTGGCATGATCCATCAGTCCCATTCCAACTGGAGTTGGTGATCTCCCATTAGTTCTGTTCCACCGTCTCCATGAGTGAACGCACCCCTCTCGTTCCTGACTTTCTCCCTCATGTTCTCGCTCCTTCTGCTCCTCATCAGGACCTTGGGAGCTTAGTCCAGTGCTCCAATGTGGGGCTCAGTCACCTTCCCCATCTGTTGCCAGAGGGTTGTTCCCTCACGGTCCTGACTTTCTTTCTCATGTTCTCTCTCCTTCTGCTCCTCATCAGGACCTTGGGAGCTCAGTCCGGTGCTCCAATGTGGGGCTCTGTCGTTTTCTTCATCTATCGTCAGGTGGAGGTTCTATGGTGATATGCAAGAAATTCATCAGTATGGCTATAGGAACTGGCCTTTTCAGGCTCCCTCTCCTCAGCTGCCCAAGGAACTAACTGGGGGCGTCTCCCTGGAAACCTGGGAACCCCTCTAGGGTCAAGTCTCTTGACAACCCTCAGGTAGCTCCTTAAATTAAGATATATGCTTCCCTGCTCAGATATCCACCCTTCCTATATCCCAAGCACCCCATTCCTCCGAGCTCTCCCCGTTCTCCCCTTCACACTTTTCTCTCCCCATCTTCCCTTGGCCCAGTCTTGCCCAACCCTCAAGTTCCCAATTTATATGCACACATTTACCCCCTCTACTGCTCTTTCCAAACTCCTTGCTCATCCCTTATAGTTGCTCTTTTTATATTCCTGCCCTCCCCCACACCATACTTGCATAGCAGAAAATATATAGCACTTTCATTTGTGAGACTGCCTACTTCCTGCAGTATGGGGATCTCCTATATCATCCATTTCCTAAAAATGATGGAATTTCATTGTTGCCTTGGGACTGAATAAAACTCTACTGTGTGTATGTTCCATATTTTCTTTATCCAGAAATCTGTTGATATGCACCTAGATTAATTCCATAAAGTGGCTGTTTCAAATAGTACAACCAAACATAAATGTGTGGTTATGCTGACATTGATTCTTTTGAGTATATCTTGAGAAGTGGTAGAGCTGCTTCTTATAGTGGCTTTAGTTTTAACTTTGTATGGAACCTGCATACTGATTCCCATCATGGCTACAGTGATTTATTTTTACCACAAACAGTGTATGGGGCTGCTTTCCCCCACATTCTTATCAACATTTTGAGCTTTCCTGTTTTAAATATGATAAACCTTCTGAAATGGAATCCCAGTGTAGTTTTGATTTGTTTTTCCCTGATGGCTAAAGTTGTCAGATGTTTTCCTATGTATATAATGAGTTGTTCATTGATACGGAGTTTTAAGTGCAGTCTACAATAAAAGGGCTCTTTTTGTTTCTCTGTTCATAAATGTCTGCCCAAGTTGATTCATCTGTGGCATTTGTGGTGATTTGAAAGAAAATGCCAGCTTGCAATCCTACCAGCAATGCAGAAGTGTTCCATTTTCCCCTCAACCTCTCCAACATAAGTTGTCGTTAGTGTTTTTGATCTTACCCATTTTGGATGTCAGTGTGGCGATTTCTCAGAAAATAATGAAACAACCTTCCTCAAGACCCAGCAATACCACTTTTGGTGCCACAAGGACATGTGCTCAACTATGCTCATAGCAGCATTGTTTGTCATAGCCAGAACCTGGAAACAACCTAAATGCCCCTCGACCAAAGAATGGATAAGGAAAATGTGGTACATTTACACAATGGAGTACTACACAGCAGAAAAAAATAACAACATCTTGAATTTTGCAGGAAAATGGATGGAGCTAGAAAACATTATTCTGAGTGAGGTAACCCAGACACAGAAAGACATTATCACATGTACTCGCTCATAGGTGATTTTTAAACATAAAGCAAAGAAAACCAGCCTACAAACCACAATCCCAGAGAATTTAGACAACAATGAGGACACTAAGAGAGACTTACATAGATCTAATCTACATGGGAAGTAGAAAAAGACAAGATCTTCTGAGTAAATTGGGAGCATGAGAGTTGAAGGGGAGAGGGGAGACACAGGAAGGGGAACAGAGAAAAATCTAGAGCTCAATAAAAATCAATAAAAAAATAATATGGTTAAAATATACTATATAAAAAATTTAAAGTAACTTTATAATGTAATGAAAATCAATAAGTAAATAAAAAAAGAAAAGAAAATGCCCCCATAGGCTCACAGAGAGAAGCATTATTAGAAGGGATGGCCTTGATGGAGTAGATGTAGCTTTGATGAAGGGAGTGAATCACTGGGGGCATGGGCTTTGTGGTCTCAAGAGCTCAGGTCAACCCAGAGGCTCACTATCACTTCCTGCTGCCTGCAGAGTCAGATGCAGAACTCTCACTACCTCTCAGGCCCACGTCTGCCTTCATGTCACTGTACTTCCTGCCGTGACGGCAATGCACTAAATCTCTGATACGTAAGCCAGCTCTAATTGAGTATTTTCGTTATGAGTTACCATTACCATGGTGTTTCTATGCAGTGCTAGAAACCCTGAGATGAAAACTGGTACCAGGGACTGGGGTTTTGCTGTCATAGGCCTGGCCGTGTTTTTATTTGAAGGAATGTGGATTTTGAGACTTTGGATTAGAAAAGCATTTGAATGCTTTAAGTGGGGCCTGGTGTGCCATACTGGTAGAAGCATGGAAGGCAGTGGTGCTGAGGATATTACCGTGTCGGTCAGCCTCACAGGGTTTCCGAGAAGAAATTGAGTAAGTGGCCTAGAGATCTTTCTTGTGAAATTATTGCCAACAACCTGGCTTCCTTTTCCCCTTTTCTGAAAAGTCTGCCTGAGGCTAAAGTGAAGAGTTTTGGATTAATTCCATTGACAGAGGAAATTTCAAAGCAGCCTGGTATTTGTGTGGTTATTAGGGTTCAGCCTTATGAAGATCTATAATGAAAAGGAGCAAGCTGAGAAAGGAATTTTTTTTAAAAAAAAATGTACAATTCAAGGAGAAAAGGGGCACCAGGAAGCGGAATGAGATAAATCCTGTATTCAAGGAGATACACAGATTAAAAACCTGATGTTAAATGGAATAAAGGCAGGGATGACCTAATGGCAAGATCTCGCCCAGCTAAGCTTCCACCTTGTGGGAAAGGAGTTAAAGAATAGTTTAGGTTCAGGTGTGGTGGTTCATGCTTTTAATACCCAAACTCAGGAGGTGCACGCAAGGGAATCTCAGAGTTCAAGGCCAGCATGGTTCACAAGTCAAATTTCAGGATAGCCAAGCTTAGATAGTGAAGGGCACTATCTAAAACAGAAAGCTGGTGAAGACATAATTGAGCGAGAGGGCCACATTCCAGTCCTGGTGAGCAGCAGAACTTGACAGCTTCTATCACACTGTTTTGGCTTTAGAGTCACATGTAGAAGAAGGAGATTATGGAATTTCCACTACTACTACGACTGTCATTATTATTTTGTAAAATATTCCTAGAGAGGAGTATTGTAAAGACAATAAAGTAGGCATAAGAAAGACCCAAGTTGTTGAACTTTTGTGAGCCTAAATTTCTTAACTAGTAGACAAAAACATACTTTTTGTGTTTTCCTTGAAGAGTTTAAAAACTGAAGTTTGCCATTGGCATTTTATTTAATTCAGAATTCCCTTAACTGGTTTAAGTAGATAAAATAGTTTTTTTTTCCAGCTTAAGAAGTTTCCCAGAGAAGTTCACTGCCTTGCTCTCAGTCTCTCTGTCTCTGTCTCTCTGTCTCTGTCTCTCTCTCTCTCTCTCTCTCTCTCTCTCTCTCTCTCTCTCTCTCTCTCTCTCTCTCTCTCTTCTCCTTTCCTTCCTCTCCCTGCACTTCATATATAATTTAAGGAACAATACACTTGCATTTAAGGGATATTGAAGATGAAAAATACATGAGTATGATTTCGATTTTAGCAAATAGACAAGAACTCTGCCTATGAACGGCTGGAGCCCAACTATGGAAGAATCTACCAACTTTATGAAGCTGGGAAAACTCACAAACTTTTCTGGATTCTATACAAAGTAGAGAATAGTCTTAGCTGCTCAATGGCGTGATGACTATAGGGTGAGTTGGCACATATTAACCCAGTGTAGATGGCCACAGAGTTTAGATTCAGCGGTTGCTAGCAGTGCGTGAAAATCTTTGAATGTACATTGAATAAAAATGTCCATAGCTAAGTAGATTCTGCACATCCCAGGCCCCACCTATCAGTGACAATGAAGTGAAGTCACACTTCCTCCTTATGAGTTGGATGTGATGGAACTCACGATCCTATGAGTAAAGGTCAGCCATTCTCTACAAGGGCTTCATGAGTTTCTTAATGTCCTTCATGACTATTGTTCACCAACTCTTTATCATGCACTAGTGCCAAGGCTTCTGGCCCTGGCTACCCTTGAAAAACATTGTTCCATTGAACACAGTTATTACCCAGAGATCACCACTGCCCTTCTGGCATTGCAGAAGACTGTGATCCCGATCTATTTTGTCTTTGCTACTTAAAACACCCCTAGGCCAAGTATTTTTATTCTGACCACATACACTCTGGGAACAGCAAAGGACAGGTGCCTCTGCAAATATAACTTAACGGCTCCTCACAGGGCTGGACCCTTTTCATGGAGGAGGGGCCTGAAATGTTACTTGCATGAGAGATCTTCCCGGTGATCATCCCTTGACAGGTCCCCTGTCATTTTCCCTTTCCTGTTTTATCATCGCCATCATCATTGTCCTCCTCACCTCTTCCCTTTCCATAACCTGAAATTTGTTTTAAATTTGTTTATTGATTTTTTTCATTTTTGAAATGGGAGTTCTTGTCCATTCTCAAGTTTTTAACACCTAGTTTAAACTATGTTTCATTGTCAAAAATTCACACACAAACACATACATACTATATATCTACATATATATATGCATATATATAGTGTGTGTATGTGCATGTGACAAGAAAGGATGAGTGAATAAAAAAATGAATTAATGCACAAAACTAAACTTACCTCTGCAAGCATAATATCTTTACTGATCTTTCAGGTATTGTTTTGCACCTGACTTCCTTAAACAAGGCCGTTCTGACGCCATAGACAAGATTATATCTCTCTGCCATCTTTATTTAGCTGAAGGCCTTTCTTTAATTATCTGTTTTGTGATTGATTTTCAGGACAGGGATTACATCTGTTTGATATCAGACCATATATGTCTGTAATTCCCAGGAGAACACATATCTTACAGTTGATAGTTAATAATATTTCATCCAATAAATTGTTAATTAAAATCATATCAAAATGTGTAGAATAATGTGTCTTTGGAAATAATTTTTTTTTTAGAAAACAAAAAATGGACGTTTTTGTCAAGGTATGGAATCATTCCAAAATAACACTGACCTGTCAAGAGCACATGGCTACTTTTCTTCCCTCTTTACACGGCTCATTCGTGAATCATCAGTCTATGCCATCATTACTAATATCACACATTCTTTTCCTGCAATTATAAGAACCTGTTAGAATGACACTTAACCATCAATGCATCATTGAAGCCACAAGGTTCTAAGTCCTTCCTTTAGCAAATATAATGACGAAGAATTTCCACGAGTGTACTTTCACATTGTCGTGTAAGGGGGAAAACTACAGTGGCCAGTACCACTGCTGCTACACCCAATGACATCAGGAGAAAGCTGAGTTAACAGGGAAGGAGATGGAAATTTTTAAATATAAAAAAAAAATAAACCATGAGAAAAAAAAAAACCAAAACTTACTAGTTAGCTTATTAGTAACTATGTTAATTGCATATCGATATAGTATTTTAATTAGATTAAATATTTTAATTATTACAATTTCATCTACTTTTTACTTTTAATGTAATTGCTAGACTATTTTAAATTCTACTTGTAGCTTGCATTATAATTCTATTGATAATGCTAATATAGATAAATAATAATTATACTGAACTGTATTTCAGTCAGGAAAGGACGGCTGTCAGGTTTCTCAGAGCAACAAAACTTATAGAATGAATCTCTCTGTGGATATATATATATATATATATATATATATATATATATATATATATAGAGAGAGAGAGAGAGAGAGAGATGGGATTTATTGGAATGACTTACAGGCTCTGTCCTGCTGACCCAACAATAGCTGTCCATGAATGGAAAGTCCAAGAATCCGACACTTGCCCAGTCTCCAAAGGCTGGATGTCTCAGCTGGTCTTCAGCGTATGCTGGAGTCCCAGAGAAGTAGGCTTCATGCCAGTGAAGGACTGAATGGGCTAGCAAGGCAAGGGCAAGAGGCAAAAAGCAAAAACTTTCTTTTTCTATGCCCTTATATAGACTTCCAAAAGAAGGTATGGCCCAGATTAAAAGTGTGTCTTCCTGCCTCAAGATCATGAATAAAATCATGTGTCTTCCCACTTCAAAAAAAAAAAAAAAAAACAAAAAAAAACAATGGCTCATTCAAGCACTTCAGGCTGCCTAGGGTTTTCAGGAATGTGAGGACCAGAGCACATTCTAGTCTGAACTCCACAGTCTTTGTCCACTCAGCTGTTTTGATGCTTAGCTTAAAGCCCTAGTTTCTGTAAATGTTTGCAAGACAGTAAACACCATTTAATTGGTTTTAAAAATCAGGGTCTCATATTATAAAACAGAAGAGCCTGAGCGAATACAGAGACATGTCATATTCATAAGTAAGAAGGCACCATGCCATAAAGATGTAACTTCTTCATGTAATTATGTACAAGAAGAAAATTATAAATAAAGTTCACATAAAACTGTTTGTGAATTTTTTCAAAATGTTTTCAAGATTAATATGGAATTATATATGTCTTAAAATAGCTGTTAGCTTGTTGTTTTTAGTATTTTAATAGCACAGCTTCGTAAAGTGAAATTTGGTACACTTATACAGTGTGAAATGGTCAAGTAGATTAAATGATTAAGTGATATTTATGTGTGTTATATATGTGTGTTTGTCATATACATGTGTGTATACATTAAACTGTTGTTCAACTGTGAAGAATAATGTCTTTCTATTTATAGCAAGATTATTGAAACTGGGTGGGGGTGGTCAGTATACCTTGTGAATTAACAAACAGACAAATACTGAATGTTTTAGATCATATGTGGATAATTAAATTTTTATCTAAACACAATATCTTAAAAACCAAAAGCAAAGTATGATGGTTTGAATGAGAATGGTCCCCATAGACTCATATATTTGAATGCTTGGTCATCAGGGAGTGGCACTACTTAGGAGGGGTTAGGAGGTGTGGTCTTGTTGGAGGAGATGTAGCCTTATTGGAGGAACTGTGTCACTGTGGGAGGACTCTGAGGCTTCAAGAGTTCAAGCCAGGCTGGAGTCACTTTCTTTTCTTACTGCCCATGGATTTAGATGTAGAACTCTCAGCTACTTCTCCAACAACACATATGCCTGCATGCGTCCATGCTTCCCACCATGATGATTATGGACAAAGACTCTGTAAGAAACTGTAAGAAAGCCTCAATTAATTATTTATTTTATGAATCACTATTGCCATGGTGTCTCTTCACAGAAATAGAACACTAAATAAGACACCAAGTAATTCTACTTTAAAAGAAAGAGTTACAAATATGTTTCTTTTGTTTTCTGTTTCTTTGTTTTTTTTTTTTATTTTGTTTTGTTTTGAGTCAGGGTTTCTCTGTAACAGCTCTGGCTGTCCTGTAGATCAACTGGCCTCTAACTCAATGGGATCCACTTATCTCTGGGATTTAAGACATGTACCACCACCACCTCTCCCAACATGAATAGATTTTTTTTAAAAGACAACAACGCCAAAATTTCAATGAAAATGATCAGTATTGTCACCCATTAAGAAAATGAGAATCAAGTATATCATCACTCAGTAAAAAAGTTACTATGTTATTATGAAAAGTTGAAAAATTCTGGTAAGGATATAGAGACAATAAAAATCACAACAAGTGCAAACGAGTGCTGAGATTATGGAAAGTTAATAGTGTTAACCTACTTCTGAGAATGTATTCCAAAATGGAGCTAAGTCAGCCTGCCAAAGAAACACCTGCATGTCCAAGTCTGTGGCAGTGCTGTCCACAGCAGCTAAGACACAGACTCGCCTCTGCTACCCATAAACAAGAGAAAGAGTAAAGACAGAAGAGGCACATGTACACAGTGGAGTATTGTGCAGCTGTATGTAAAGAGTTAAGTCATGTAATTTCCAATATAATAGATACAAATGGAGAGATTATTTGAGCTGAAGTAAGCCAGGCATAGGAGAGCAAGTGATCCATGCTCTTTACCATATCTAGAAGTTTAACACAATTGACCTGACTATAGAATAGTTTGTCCAAGAGGCTACAAGTCGGACAGTGGGAGAATGAAAAGAAGGAGGTTGGAGTTGGTCTGTGAATACGTCATCCATATGTTAAATAATCACATTGAATACTAAAACATTTAATACTACTAATATATGCTGGTATGCATGTAAATAAATAGAGCATTATTCAACTATTAAGATAAAACTATGTCATTTGCAGGAAATGGATAGAGCTGAAGATCATCATATTAAATAAAACAAGCCTGATTCAGACAAATCTCATTTTTTTTCTTGTATGAAAATTTACATTTAGAAACACAAACTCAGAGAAATACATGCACACACACCATGTGAAAGTAGGAGACACTTTTATTAAAATACATCTCATCTATTCCAGGTTACTTTGACACCTTATGTAGTCAAGAATGACTTTGAACTCTTGATCTTTTTGCCTCTACCTCCCACCTTCTGGGATTACAGGGTATATCACCACATTCAGGTAGAAGCAGACTATTTTGAGGAAGGAAGGAGAGCAATATGAGTGAGGGGAATAATGGAGAGGTTTTATATAAAAAATGTCTAATTCTATATGTATATGCATATGAGTATATGTAGGCAAACACAGGTATATAAAGTGTCAGTAAAATGAAACAAAGTATTTTGAATTCTAACTAAAAGCTTAATTAAAAAGTTTTGATTTTGAGCAATTATCAACTGAATAGAGAGAGGTCAGATAGTATAGGTACTCAAACAACATAAGATCGTAATAGTAAATCTTAGCATTCTAAAACACAGTGGTACAACTGTGCATCACAGAAGCCTATTTCTGAACATCTAAAATAAAGTAAATATCCTTATCAAAAAAATCAATGATAAAATGATAGAAATATAATTATCCTCACTTAGAAACACAGCATCTCATTCCCTTTCACACTTACAATTGGGTCCTCATTTAGACTCAAGATTCTTTTCTTAGATTTTCACAACAGGGAAAATGAGGAACACAGTAACAATATGAGGAAGCAAAAACTGTCAAGTTTCTAAGAGGAGTTTTTCTTCTTAGCTGTTGTAAGAGGAGCCGGCTGCATCCCACTGTCTGGCTAACGTAACCCCTGAAATAACCACAAAGAAATTTTATTAATTAAATCATTGCCTGGCCCATTAGCTCTAGCCTATTATTGGCTAACTCTCACATCTTGGTTAACTCATTTCTATTAAATCTGTGTGTCAACACATGACTGTGGCTTACCGCCAAGCTTCTAACCTATCTCAGTCTCAGGCCAGAGATTCATGGCATCTGCCTGTCTCTGCTTTCTTTCTCCCAGAATTCTGTTCTGTCTACTCTGCCCACCTAACGGCTTCTCTATCAAAGTCCAAGGCAGTTTCTTTATTCAATCAATGAAAGCAACACTTAAACAGAAGAATGTCCTACACCATTTCCCCTTTTCTGTTTAAACAAAAAAGAAAGGCTTTCACTTTAACATAGTAAAATTACATATAACAAAACAATTATCAAGCAAGAATTACAGTTACAATATTTATATGTATTTTATCTTTTATCATAACTAAGGAAAATTGTAATAATAACTATTTTTTCAACTCCATCAAAGACTCCAGAAGGATAAAATATTACCTAAGTAAACAGGAAGTAAGCAGCTTCCAAAACTCTAGAAATGACAGAGACATCTTGCTGCCTGGACAGTCACCCAAAGTTCTTCTGTAATGTTGGGAATCCATCTTCAGCCTACAGGCCCATAGCATCCAACAGACATTTCCATGAAGCAGGAAATTTCAAAGACAGTTCAGTCATTTTCTTTTGTGTTCTGCAGAATGTCTCGCAGACTCTTTCATAAAGCAGAACCCCGAAAGACCATCTCACCTTTAGGCAAGTTCAACAGTTCTCTCTCTCTGCGGGTTCTTCATGTCCAGTTTATGCAACAGTCTAGGCAAGAGCAGTTTTTTGCCCAAATGGCTAACCAGCTCCATAAGGAGTCTCTTCGATGTCCATCTTCCTCTTGAAGTAGATTGGTGCTGCCAGGAGCAGAGTTGTCTCAATGTCACGAAAAGCCCTAAGTTATTAAAACATTAAATGCCATATTCTGTAGTCTTTGAAAGATATGAAGAATGCTTATCTAACTGAAATATATCTCTATATATCTAGAATATCTAACATGACAACAAGCTTGACTATTATTGATGATTATCCATTAACAACCTATACTTCCTAATTATACATTACATTTTAAGTGAACTACACAATCACAATACATTAATCAAGATCAGAAATACATATACTATAACAAAATTGACCTTAAATTTCTATCAATAAACCAAGATCTATACCAATGCAAATTATTCATATCTATTCATATCTATATCACGTAGCTATTAAAAGTATCAAGAGTATTATCAAACAAAAGTATTGTTCAAACATTGTACATTCCACATCCCAATGAGACAGTATTTTTCCACACTGTGTTTTACAGACAACTTAAGATTTCACTTTACTATTTATATATAGTGGTGGAATCAGAGTGTGAACTCAGATTTGCCTGCTGTGAAAAAGTGTGTCTGACAACCTTAATGTCTCCATACTCCATTAGAACAATTCCTGGCTATGTGTCCCCCATCCTACTGTCCCTTGCTCACTGTATTCAATAGCATTATTTACTTACTTGTTTCTCTGCTTAGCTTGGGTCATTATTAGATTGGTTTCAGTGTCTCTGTGTGTCTGTGTGTTCATTGTTGCTTCTTTGTTTTTCTCACCGAAATTACAGGAACTCTTTGCTCCCTACCATTTCTAGAAAAGGCTAGGGAAGAAAAGACAGTGAGTCACATTCCAAAATGAGAGACTTCCTCTACAAACCAGGACAGACCAACTCAATAAAAGATGTCCCTTCTTCATAAAAAAAATCATCTTCTTCACCTGACTCATTCCAGGGTCTGTTACGCAGGTCAACAATTTAATTCCTTCAGACAGATGTGTGAAGTGAATTTTATTAGTAGTAATGATAATAACAAATACGTAAAGCCAATGTTTATTGATATTTTCTGGTTTTCTCAGTTATTTGCTAAGTATGTGGTGTTCTCAGTTTTTTCCATCTGCATCACACTAGTAAAGGGGGTCCTTCTATGCCCATTTTGCATGTGACAAATCAAAACTTCATACGAATTCTAGAGTTTTGTTTAAACCCATCAGACCTCTAAGCTGGAGCTTGAACAGCGGTCCTCTGACTCAGAGCCTTGTTTATGAACTCTTGTTCCCATACTACATCTTATACCTCCCCCAGAAAAAATGTAATTAACATTGTAGCATAAATATAGCACTGATAGAATGCCAGCACACACACACAAGCATGCACATAAAATTGTATTTATACATTATGCAATGTCTCACCTACAGGAATGTTCTCATATTGTCTTTCACGTTTCACTCAGCAGTGTTGTGAACAAGCACGTTGGGAGAATTCCACAAATGGTGTTGAAAGTCTGAAGCAATTTAGCAGCAGCCTTACTATTATACATAAATTGTGGCTTTCTACTTACATCCTTTTATTGTTTTCACTCGACGTTTACATCAGTCATGAATGTGAAATTACTCCATTTTGCGTAGGAGATAGAGCCTCTGGTACAGAGGATGGCTGCACAAAGTATCTAACAGAACAAAGCATAGAGAACTGAATAGTAGCTCAATTAAATTTCAAAGCCAGGGCTTCACATATCAGTTCCCACTGACTCCTTTTGTGAGTGGGCTTCATGGATTTTTCCCTTGTCCTCAATTGTTCTCTTTGCTGTGCAACTGCTGAAATCAGACACTTTGTGAAGTCAAACATTTCCCAAGATAGAAATCTTCAATCAATTTTTGTTTTTTTTTTTTTTTTTTTACTAGAATGTTTATACCTAGAAGGAATCTTTAACTCTTCTGGAGTCTTTTACTTCCCAATAAAATGATTGGGTCGGCACCAAGGTAAAGTGTATTGAATGGTTCTTAACCAGATGCTGTGGAGCCAACTGAACCCCAAAGGCAGGCTTTTCTATCTTCTCAGTAGGCCTGGAGCTAAGAAACCTACAAGCCAGCGATTCCTTTGTGGTGACTGCTGCTCCCATGCAGTAGTATTGCTACTGGATACTCTAAGTGAGAAAGATAGAAACATGAAAGGCCCTCCCATCTGAAACCCTGAACCTATGGTACTTCTTTCCATACCCTTCCTCTTATTATACACTAATGGTTCTCAACTGTGGGTGGAACAACCCCTTCAAAGGGATTGCTTAAGACCATGGGAAAACATAGATATTTATTCTATGGTTCATAACAGTAGCAAAATTATAGTTACTAAGTAGCAGCAAAAATAGTTTTATGGCTAGATATCACCACAACAAGAGAAACTGTATTAAAAGGTCACAGCATTAGGAAGAGAACCACTGTTATATACACTTACATGAGCATGATAGTAAACAATAATTAATGTTAATAGCATGAGCAATTGTTATCCCGATTTAGCTAAATGAAGCAGTGTATTGAAGTATATACAATTCTACAACTGTAACTCAATCAAGGCAGGTAAACAAGTTAGATGGCAAAATCTACTTTCCTTGTTTCGTGAGGATGAAATCTAATTAGGGTACTATGAGCTATTCTATATAGTCATTGTTGATCTCTATAGTCCAGTCTCCACATATCAGCCAGTATATGTGTAAAAGCAATTACCATCTCACTTCATTAAAATTCTGTTTCATTCTGTAACTTCCCCTTACTCCTACAGTAATATTCAAGCTGCTCATAATAGCTAGATGTTTATTTTTCATTTGAAAAATGTCTTCATAAGGGTACTTTTACAATTTCAAGATCATCTGTCTATAGCTGCAAATATTCTCTGCCCTACTGGTCCCCCTGGACTAGGTTTTTCTCACCTATTCCTGAAGCTGCTTATGAAGTAACCACTCTGAGGCTTAATATTAATTATATACACTTTAGCATATTAGCTCAGGCTTCTTATTAACTAACTCTTACATTTTAAATTAACCAATTTCTATTATTTTATATTTTACCACAAGTTTTGTGATTTGTTACCATTTGTTCTTGGGTGATGACATGGTGTTTGCCTGACTCTGCCTTCTATCTCCCTGCATTCAGTTTAGTTTTCCCACCTAGTGATATTCTTCCCTGTCATAGGATAAAACAATTTCTTTATTAACCAATGGTAATAAATCATATTCATAGCCTACAGAGGGGAATCACACATCATCAGTAAAGCAAAGGATAACCAGGCTACAGTGCTCAGGACCAGAAAAACTAGGTAAAAAAGAGCACCCTAAGAGGGGTGCATTGATTTCCCTGAGGAGAGGAAATGGACAAAATGTCCCAAGTAAACTGGGGGTATAGGGAGAATAGGAGAGGTAATGGGGGATGGAAACAAAAGGGATCAGGATGGTCAAGTTTGGGGTGGGATAAAGGGGAGGAGTAATGAAAGAGATATCTTGATAGAGGGGATATTATGGGGCTAGGGAGAACTTGGTACCAGGGAAACTCCCAGGAATCCACAAGGAAAACCCCAGCTACAACTCCAAGCAATGGTGGAGATGGTGTCTGGACTGACTTTCCCCTATATTCAGATCGGTGACTACCCTAATTGTCATCATGGATCCTTCATCCATTACCTGATGGTGGCAGATACAGGTATCCATATCCAAGCACGGGGCTTAGCTCCAAGGGTCCAGTTGAATAGATGATGGAGGGATTATATGAGCAAGGTGGGGGGCTCAAGATCATGTTGGAAAAACCCACAGAGACAGCTAATCTGAGCTTGTGGGAGCTCACATACTCTGGATGAAAGCTGGGGAGCTGACATGGGACCATGCTAGGCCCTATGCATCTGGTGACAGTTTTGTGGCATTGTCTTTTGTGGGGTCCTGGCAGTGGAATCAGGACCTGTCCTGGATACATGAGCTGGCTCTTTGTAACCTATTCTCTATGGTGGGATACCTTGTTCAGTCTTGATGAAGAGGGGAGGGTCTTGGTTCTGCCTCAACTTGATATGCCATGCTTTGTTGACTCCCCATTGGAGGCCTTATTTTCTGACGAATAGATGGGGAGATAGAAAGAAGGTGGGGGAAAACAGAGGAGAGGAAGGAGGGGAAACTCTGGTTGATAAACAAAATAAAATAAAGAAAAAGAAAGAAAACCAAATGTTTGCAGTGAAGGATGACAGGTACTATTCTTAGAGATCAGAAGAAACACAGACAGGATCTAGGTCATGGTGAAATTTTTGCTAGAGAGTGGGATTGTTTGCCTCGAAATCAAATTAATGGAGTTCTGCTCAGCTAATATATTTCCAAAAACTATTGAAAATACTTATACTCATGGAATTATCAAAACTAAATAGAAACTTATGCTGAACTGTTTCATAGGCAAGGGAAGTAACTCCCAAAGAATTGCCTGGAGGTTCAAAGTGAACACAGGAGCCAGTGTAAGTGCAGACCTCTGCCTCATTGCTCAAAAAAAAAAAAAGAAATCAACATGAAGACCTGGCTGCTTTTACTTTCTTTCATATTTCCCTTTTCTTTTCTATGTTTTCTATTCAACATAAAGCAATATAATAAATTAAATGAAAATGCATAACACATGTCAACTGCATGTCTACATTGTTCAGTTTAATAAAGCTTCACTGGGAGACCTCTACACAGCTATTGTAAGGTACAGCTTCCATTATATGCTTATAACGTGGTTGACCAGTAGGCATTTGTAAAGCAAATGCAAGCCTGCAGATAGCACTTTGAGTTGGGTTATTCAACAGGTCTTGCCTAACTAACCACCCTTCCAGGTTCACATGATCATTCTCCCTAGCAAGTCGGTGCTTGCCTTGCATCAGCCCTTGTAAAGCAGGCTGCTACCACTTCTAAATGCAATCCCTTATTCCTTGACTATTAACCTAACCATGAACTCACTTCCTCTTGGGAGTTCAGAGAAATAGATTCTGAATCTTCAGGCAACTCTAGCCATAGGGCATAAGGTTGCTGATGCTGAATATGTGGAAGAATTTTTTTAAAAAAACTGACTGACCAAAAATCACCTTGAAGATTATTTAGTCATTGTTCCAAAGCTATTTTGCGGTATCTTCTAATCTATACTAGTACTTCTCGACTTATTTTCTATTTTTAAACTTTTTAACTTAAGAGTATTTCTGAATGTGGGTATATGTATGTTAGTGTAGTACCCACAGAGGCCAGAGGTATTGCATCCTTTGGAGCTGGAATTGCAGGCAATTGTGAGCCTCCCAGTGTGGGTAATGGGAATCAAACTACGCCATAGCTTTTAATCACTGGGCCATCTTTTTTTATTTCTATATAAAATTCCACTTTCAGTACATTTCATTTCTCTGCTGGCTATCCTATTCACAATCCCCAACAGCATGCAGATAGCCTATTATTTTTAGCTATTATTCTAAGTGCTTTGTACACATTCATTTATTCAAATGGTTTAATAGCCTCATGAAGTATACTATTACCCAAGATAACTTGAGAGAAAGTAATGTTCTGAAGGTAGTGAGGCTGAAGAGTGCCTGAAACACACCTGACACACGCTACTGTACTCAAGCCTAAGACCCAGAAGACAGCTAGCACTGACATGAGATTTTAGAGCCCCACGTTTATGAGTAGGGTAGCAAGATTAGAAGACATCTTTTAGAAATCTGTGTGTTGGGGCCAGAATATTAAAAAGCATTAAACATGCTATATGATTTGTCACTGGAGGGTTCATGTCAACTGTGATTTTCAGCGAAACTGACCAAGAAGAGGTTAGTCTCTTTGGGGAAGAAAAGAGGCCTTAAATTTTCCAATATCTGGGATAAGACACAGATGAGCTCTATTTGAGCATGGCGCTCTCGATTAGGAAAGGCAGGACACTGGGATCTATGCTGGCCAGAAAACGTACACCTGCAGGAATAGGGGAAACATCATTGAAGCCAAAATCCAATGGCAAACACGCCATCAGTGTGCAAGCCTTTGAGGGGTTCTCAAGGGAGGCGGGGTGAGACCTGCTCTTGGTTGCTTGAGGTTATGACTGCGGATATGCCAGTGAAACCTAAGGGGGAACATATCTCAACTTGTTTAAAGAAGGCTTTCCTACAGGCTGGGTTCTCAGGCTAGAACTTGGTACCTATCACCAGCCACCACTGGGAAGAAGCCAAGTTCCACTGAGGGACAGACAGGATGGATCCTCTCTGTGCTCATGAGAAACCCTTTCCCACGGTTGTGGGGATGGATCGGAAGGCACAACAGTCACTTTTCCACTTGCCCATGGGCAAGAAGCATGGGACAATAGCTGTGTGGTTTTCAGACAGCTCTTTGGGATAGTGGAGTGGGTGATGATGAGGCTTGGCCTGTGGGCCACCTCCAACAATGGTGCTACAGAGAAGTGGCCTTTTGAGACCCAATGGTCAGTAACTAAGTGTCCTCTGAAGATATAGGAGGGAACGTATCATCTCACATTTCTCTTGCGCCCTACAATTCACCTCAAGCAGAAGCACAGAAATCTTCTGAGGGAAAGGACCTCCAAATGTCAGCTGTGCTCTCAACTACTGAGGTAAGTACAACATCCACGGTGACTGTTCATCTTCAGTGATGATGGGCTTTTCATAGCAGCTTTCCATACTTGAAAGATCTCATTGTTACACATTCAAGGTACAAACAACAGCTAACAATTATTGGTTTTCAATTTGTGCCAAGTACTGTGCCTAATATTTTCCATGAATTAAACCACCGGATACTTTCCGCAAACTTATTAAGCAGGTTTCAGTACTGTCCTCATATGGCAGCAAGGGAAGAAATTAAGCATTAAAATGTTGGGCCAGGCCATGGTGGCACACGCCTTTAATTCTAGCACTCAGGAGGCAGAGGCAGGTGGATCTCTATGAGCTCAAGACTAGCCTGGTCTACACAACGAGTTCCATAATAGGCTCCAAAGATACACAGAGAAACCCTGTCTCGAAAATAAATAAATAAATAAATAAATAAATAAATAAATAAATAATAAGTTTATCACATGAAGTGATGGAGTTCCCCTCAAATAATACTGATTAATCATTCATTTATAACTTCATTTGTAGATGTTTGTGAAAACTACTATTATTCACATCTTTTTCCTTCAGTGATCTCTAAAAATCATAAATGCCTTGGGCTGGACTGTGCCTTAGTGAAAGAGCGCCTGCCTAACATATATAAGGAGGGCCCTGAGACTGATCATTGTTGGGTCCCAGGGGCATGCAAATTAATGGGGAACAGACTCCTGATGTCTAGGTACCAGAAGCAAACTTTATTCCAGTCACCATGGGTCACAGAAAACTTCCAGTGCACTGGGGTCACAGGTCAGAGTTTGGGCTTTTTACACTGTGACAATGGAAGCAGGTTTGAACCTCTTCTTATAGTAAAATCAAGCATCAGGTATGGATCAAAGAGCTTTTACAACCTTGGGATCTGGCTTAGAGTCATGTTACATTTTAAGTCTTACAACCTTTGATTATATGATGTTAACTTAGGATGTTTGTGAAAACCTTTGGCTGACACAGTTGCTTTCTGCTGTCCCTGAAAGATGTAAGGCAGAGACTAGAGTCACTTAGGAGGACAGTTAAAAATTAAGGGAATGGTATTGCTGGATCCTGGGGTAGCTTGATCCCGAATTTCCTGAGAGACTGCCACACTGATTTCCAAAGTGGTTGCACAAGTTTGCATTCCCACCAGCAATTAATTCCCCCTTAATCCATATCCTCTCCAGCAAAGGCTATCTTTGGTGTTTTGATTTTAGCCATTCTGACAGGTGTAAGATGGTATCTCAAAGTTGTTTTGATTTGCATTTCCCTGATTGCCAAGGAGGTTGAGCATGACCTTAAGTGTCTTTTGGCCATTTGAACTTCTTCAGTTGAGAATTCTCTGTACAGATCAGCACCCCATTTTAATTGGGTTAATTAGCATTTTTTTTTTTTTTGGTTTTTCGAGACAGGGTTTCTCTGCAGCTTTAGAGCCTGTCCTGGAGCTAGCTCTTATAGACCAGGCTGGTCTCATACTCACAGAGATCTGCTTGCCTCTGCCTCCCGAGTGCTGGGACTAAAGGCGTGTGCCACCACTGCCAGGCAATTAGCATTTTAAAGTCTAGTTTCTTGAGTTCTTTATATATTTTGGAGACTAGACCTTTGTTTGTTATGGGGTTGGTGAAGATCTTCTCCCAATCAGTAGGCTGCCTTTTTGTCTTAATGGCAGTGTCCTTTGCTTTACAGAAGCTTCTCAGTTTTAGGAGGTCCCATTTATTCAATGTTGCCCTTATTGTCTGTGCTACAGGGGTTATACGTAGGAAGTGATCTCCTGTGCCCATATGTTGTAGACTATTTCCCACTTTCTCTTCTATCAGGTTCTGTGTGTTCAGTTTGATATTGAGATCTTTAATCCATTTGGACTTGAGTTTTGTGCATGGTGATAGATTTGGATCTATTTTCATTCTTCTACAGGTTGACAACCAGTTATGACAGCACCATTTGTTGAAGATGCTTTCTTTCTTCCATTGTATACTTTTAGCTCCTTTGTCAAAAATCAGCTGTTTATAGGTTTGTGGGTAATATCCGTGTCTTCTATTTGATTCCATTGTTCGACTTCTCTGTTTTTATGCCAGTACCAAGCTGTTTTCATTACTGTAGCTCTGTAATAGAGTTTGAAGTCAGGGATGGTAATGCCTCCAGAAGTTCCTTTATTGTATAAGATTGTTTTGGCTATCCTGAGTTTTTTGTTTTTCCAAATAAAGTTGATTATTGTTCTCTCAAGTTCTGTGAAGAATTTTGTTGGGATTTTAATGGGGATTGTGTTGAACTTATAGATTGCCTTTGGTAGAATTGCCATTTTTACTATGTTGATCTTACCCATCCAAGAACAAGAGAGGTCTTTCTATTTTCTGGTGTCCTCTTCAATTTCTTTCTTCAATGCCTTAATGTCCTTGTCAAATAGATCTTTCACTTCCTTGGGCCCTATCATACTACAAAAGCATTTGTTCAACTATGTTCATAGCAGCATTATTTGTAATAGCCAGAACCTGGAAACAACCTAGGTGACCCTCAATGGAAGAATGGATAACAAAAGTGTGGAATATATATGCATTAGGTTACTACTCAGTGGTAAAAAACAATGACATCTTGAACTTTGCATGCAAATGGATGAAAATAGAGAACACTATCCTGAGTGAGGTAACCCAGATCCAAAAAGATGAATATGGTATGTACTCACTCATTAGTGGATTCTAGCTATAAATGAAGGACATTGAGCCTATAATTCATGATCCTAGAGAAGCTAAATAGGAAGGTGACCCCCCCCCCAAAAAAAAACCCCACGTAGTTATCCTCCTGGATATTGGAAGTAGACAAGATTTCCAGGCAAACATGGAGAGCTTTGGGGTGGGGGTGAGAAGGGGGTAAGGGGAGATTGGGAGAGAAAAGGTAGAAGGGGAGGATGGGGAGAAATTGGGAGAATGGGACAATTGGGATGGAGGAGGAGTGAATATGGGAGCAGGGAAGTATATATCTTAATTAAGGGAGCACTTGGGGGTTGGCAAGAGACTGGACTCTAGAGGGGCTCCCAGGTGTCCAAGGAGATGTCCCCAGCTTGTTCCTTGAGCAGCTGAGGAGAGGGCCCCTGAACTGGCCCTATACTATAGCCACTCTGATGAATATCTTGCATACCACCATAGAGACAGAGACCCACACTGGAGCACTGGACTAAGCCCCCAAGGTTCAAATGAGGAGCAGAAGGATAGAGAACATGAGCAAAGAAGTCAGGGCTGCGAGGGGTGCGCCCACCCACTGTTATGGTGGGGCCAATCTAATGGGAACTCACCAAGGCCAGCTGGACTGGGTCTGATGGAGCGTGTGATCAAACCAGACTCTCTGAAAGTGGCTTACATGGAGGGCTGACTGAGAAGCCAAGGACAATGGCACTGGATTTTGATTCTACTCCATGTATTGGCTTTGAGGGAACCTAGTATGTTAGGTTGCTCACCTTCCTGGACCTGGATGGAGAGGGGAGGACCTTGGACTTCCGACAGGGCAGGGAACCCTGACTGTTCTTTGGACTGGAGAGGGAGGGGAAGGGAGAATGGGGGAGGGGAAGGGAAATGGGAGGAGGTGAAAATTTGTAATAATAATAATAATAATAATAAATTTTAAAAAAAATTAAGGGAATGCAGTGCAGTGAGTCCCATAGAGGCAATGGTCATGGTCAGAAGTGAACCTTTGTCTGCCATAACTGCTTGCTGGAAACTGCCTAGCTGGGAGGCAGGGGACAGTTGTTGAAAGTTTACCTCTGTACACAGCAGCTGTCAGGATGTCTGCTGTTAAGGCAGAAAGTGTGGGTTAAAGGTTAACAGTGGCTGACAGCTTTATTTTACTCTAAAATGTGTTTAAGCTACAATTTTTTTTTAAATTCTGGCTCTTCAATCATCAGAATAAAGTGTGGGGGAAGGGCACAGATAACTATTTAAGCATACCACACAGTTGAACTCACAATGCCATTCAATTTTAACTCATTTTATAGAATGCATTTAAAAATATATTTGTAACTAATAAATATTTGCAAAAAATTGTTCACTCATATCCTGGCTAAAAATAACTCGACAATTTTTCTGTTTACCATATGTGGAGAAACAGCACTCTTAAGTCTTATTGCCGCTCATTTTAAAAAATGCTTATTTGGGGGCTGGAGAGATGGCTCAGCTGTTAAAGGCTAGGCTCACAACCAAAAAATGCTTATTTTTATGCCTAAAATACTATGAATTATTATGAATTATTAAAAAATTTTATTATAGACTTTTTGCTGCCAAATGATGTTCCTAAGAAAATATTTTTGGTAATCTTGTCCCCAAAACTGATTTTAGTATGTCTGATTCTGTTCCTATTATGAATTCCTAAGTTGTTCATTTTCTGATCTTCTCATCTTTGGGGTAGGATTAGGAGACCCCTTGACACTCTGAGGCTATGCTGATCTTGTCCAAGTAACTACTCTCTATAAGGCAACTGCGCTTGTCCTATAAAAATATCTATAACCTTAGCTTTCTAGCTCAGAATCTTTCCACCTGTATTCTTGCTGCCTCCTCACTCAGGCTCAGACCCACCCAGGTCTGGAAGCAGAACTAATAGCTCAGTGAGAAAGATAGTATCTTACCTCTGAAGATAGGAGCTTTTCCTATCTCTCCATCTTTGGTGAGCGCTTGACTTATAGGAGGCTGAGTTACTCAGACAATGAGCATGGGGGCAGGGGAGGTGTCTTGGGCAGTAAAGTGTTTGCCTAGTAAGCATGATCATGATGATTGGTACCAGACACTTGGGATCCCAGATCTGGGCAGGTAGAAACAAGAGGAATCCTGGGTCCTAGTAAAGAACTGTCTCCAAAAGCAAGGTGGATGTTATCTGATAATCACAGTTGGTCTCTGGCCTCTATATGCAGACAAACAGATAGACACACATACATACATACACACAAACTATACACACACATGCACACATGTACATACACATGCACACAAATGTACCTGCACACACATAAACATGTATGCATACCTGTCCATACGTGTACACGTAAGACACAAAAGAAAAATGAATATAAATCTTGTCCTGATAATCTCTTAGCAGGGCTATAAGAATAAAATAGTGTCTCCGTTTTATGACTAATGAAGAATTACAGATATTAGCTCTCATTAGAGCAGACCTTAAGGTCTAAATTAAGTATATCTTCCCTGGAGTAACATGAATGTAAATTATCTGTCAATTCTTCTAGATTTTAATCTTCTAACTTTTCTAAATCATATCAAACTGGAGAAAATGGTGCATGGAACAGACTCTGGGTATTTAAGTATATGACCATGTAATGGGACAGAATATAATGCTTACCATGGGAGCTTAGTAAAGTTTATATCCAACTAGTAAAACTAGAGACCATACTGACTCCTAAAATGCTAAACTATTTTTATGTTAAGTAGTACATACCACCCTCCTGAGTCCCATAGTCCACACAATGTGCTGTCATCTTTGACCACTCCCCTAGGACTACTGCATCTCTCCATTTGCAGCAGTTTAAAGAGTCCAGACTTGCTTGATCATGATGGGAGTTTTTTCTGGGTGTCAGCTCTGATTGATTAGTGGCATGTGGTCACTGGTTGATCAGTCATGTGAGAATCACCTGGAACAACAGGTTTTATTTTCTAGAGAAGAAGTGAGTAAACAAGCAAGTGAAATTGTGTCTAATTCAATCTCAGATTATGATAAGAGCTAAAAAATGCCAGGCAGGTGATGGGGAACCTTAGAGAGCACGTGAAGAGAAAGCCTTCATGAGGAGGTGAGATTTAAGCTAAGCTACGAATGAAGATGAATACCTGAGAGAGCCACACAAATCTCCAAAGGAAAAGCATTCAAAGAAAGAAGAAAGGAGAAAGAGTCCAGGCAGGAATGGATTTGGCAGCCAGAAGAACAGAAATAAGTGCCACGTGGCTGGGTCACAATGCAGGTTGTCCCCACATAGACAGTGGCTATAGGATGTGAGTGTTGGTGGTGGTTAAAAATGTGGATTTTATTCCAAAGGAAAGGAGAGGGCAACAGAATGATTAAAATTCAGTTATCAGATTTACACAATGCCTTATTCTGAGAAACTCAAATTCTGGAAAGTTCTATGATTCCCATTGTCACTCTGTGCTACTGAAAACTCTACATATCTACTTCGATACGTATGTGGGAGATATTGTCAACTGTTCACTAACTTGCAGTGCTGCTGGTAAAGTCTAGTGAAACTTAGACACCAAATTCTAGGACGTTAGAAAAAGAAAAATGACCAAACCACAAACCCTTTATAGAGATAATGGCGATTCTTAGGTACAAACAAGGAAACAAAAACATACCAAAACAACAGCAACAAGAAACGAAGCAAACAAACAAACAAAAAAAGAAAACCAAAACCACATTGGAATTTCCAACTTTCTCTATCTGAGCTTCCCAAAAGCCAAGTAAAGTGGGCCAAACTACCAACTCCCTGTCACTTTGTGAGTAGGACGCACCACATGTCTATAAAATTAGAGACATGGGTTAGGTCATGGTTTTGCTGATTGAGAAAGTATTGAAGAAAGTTTGCCTGATTTTACATACATTTGTCTCAGTTGGGCTAACACTAAAACTAGATGTCCTGATTCCTGTTACAACACTCCATTGTCTCCTTGTGACATTTACAGGACAGGGAAATTATGTAACTTTTGTGCAGGTGAGATGACAGATGACCCAGCCACCTGCCCACAAACTATTCAGGGAACTCTGCCCACACATGCCAGCAACTATGTCATCAAGTATGCAGACAGTCTTCTATCTTCATGGTTTATCCACTGAAGGGATAGCATGCAAGTACTTACACACACACACACACACACACACACACACACAAACACACACTTCATTCCAAATGTTAGAGCCTTCTAACATATGCTTAGGAAATTATTAATGCATGCTAATTTACACACATGCACATACACAAAGCCATTAATCATCTTAACCGTGAAAAAAGATCGTAATAACAGGGTGAGACAGACTAGCCAGGTAGAAAGATGTTATTTTTGCTCATTTACTTACTTGCTCTGATGGCTAAGAACTTGGAAAAATAGGGAATGACCAACCTATAGAGAGTAAAGCTTGTTAGAATTGCAGAAAATATAGAAGTGTGGATTTTCATGGTTCTGATGCTGATACTATTGAAAAGAAAATCCTTACAGGTGGATCTAGATAGCAGGGGAGAGATACTTATTATAGCTTGGCAGTGAGGTTATCTCAGTTTCCCATCAGCTATATTCTCCCAATTTCATCATCATTCAACTATTTTCTTATTCCTTTTCTCTCCATACATTGCTTTTACTTGCTTCCCTATTGCCTATGTTGCTCATTAGTCTAAAGAATACTCAGAAGACAAAAATGTATCTTCTTTATTTTGCCTACTTTCATCGTTCTAAGCATGGCATTATTTTATGATAGAATCTCTCTTATTAAATAAAATAATACCATTTAAACAGCAATGTGTGTTATATGCAACACTAGGTGCTTCCCTTGCTTTATTTCATTATTTTATTTTATCTTTACAACAAGATGTCTTCATTCTTTATTTACAGGGCAAAAACTGAAGATTTCAGAAATCAAATAACTTGCCTAAGGCCATATTATTAGTAAGTAGGAAGAATTGGGATTCAATCCATACTTTGTCTGATGCAAACAAAAGGTAACTTACATACTAATCTAGGCTGCCTTCCTGTATTAACTATTTCATCATGAAGCTGGAAGAGTGGAATGACATGCTGAGACAAGCAGCCACTTGCATTAAGGGAGCTCGACCAGTTGTACTGCTAGACGGAGTCCACATTCTTGGTCTACCTGGGTATTAGAAGGTGGGAAGGTACCTGTGGGAAGAATCCCTTGGAGACCTTTAGCTACTTCCCTTCCTCATGTAATGTCACACAAACAAACTGAGCCAGAGCTACCCTTGGCTTGGTGTATAGAGTGCCAAGCCTATGCTCTGTGGGAGACTAGAAGAAGCAGGAGATACTTTGTGCACATCATGGCCTGGCTTCACACACAGAGCTCTGAGTCACAAGGAGAGTTGACTGAAGTTAGGAAAAGGCAAAGTAGCAGAGTCTAAAGCAGGATGGTGCTCATCCCTTGCTCCAGACATTGTAGCGCTGAATGTTCTCAAAAGAGTGAGGGCAGAGCTAGAGTAACAGTTGGGGAGGTTGACTGGCAAATGTATAACATACATGTATCATTTTTGGAATTGGGAGGCTTAAAATTATGAAGATTACACTAAAATAAACAAGCTAAAGACAATCCACAGAGGGGTATGGAGTAGAACAAGTTCTCACCACAGGTCAGGAAATAATATGCTTGACTTTTCCATCTATGCCAAATTTTAAAAACTTTGTAGAAAATGACTGAGCCCCACATTGGAGCACCGGACTGAGCTCCCAAGGTCCTGATGAGGAGCAGAAGGAGAGAGAACATGAGAAAGAAAGTCAGGACCGTGAGGGGTGCGTTCACCCATGGAGACGGTGGGACAGAACTAACAGGAGATCACCAACTCCAGTTGGATTGGGACTGATGGAACATGAGACCAAACCAGACTCTCTGAATGTGGCCGACGGTGGAGGCTGACAGACAAGCCAAGGACAAAGGCGCTGATCTTTGACTCTTCTGCATGGACTGGCTCTGTTGGAGCCTTCTCAGCTTGGTTGATCACCTTCCTGGACCTGGGGGGATTTGGGAGGACCTTGGCCTTAACATAGAGTAGGGAACCCCGAAGGCTCCTTGGCCTGAAAAGGGAGGGAGGGGGGGTAAGGGAGGAGGGGAGGGAAGGGAAGAGGGAGGAAGAGGGGAGGAGATGGAAATTTTTAAATATAAAAAAAACCTTTGTAGATACTATCCTGAAATTTTATTTAAAAATTTAAAAATATTTATTATAATGATCTTGTTTCTAGAATTTGTTTAAATGCCTTTATCTTTCCTCATCACGTCACCTAAGCATTCTCTATCCTTGCCTTAGAAATGAACTGACAGGAAAAAAAAAGGATCACTTGTTTTCTCTTGCATTCACCAACCCAGGCACTATGACATGCCCCCCCCCCAAAAAAAAAATCAAAGGAAGAAAACATGTACTAAGAGAAAACATTCAGATTCCCAAGACACAGTGACTTTCTATGACTAGGAAAAAAAGAGATAGGTGAGACTTGAAGGTAAACACCAGTTGGATAATGATGGGGAGACGTAGGTAGATGGACCACAAAGACAGTAGTGAATCAGCACCTGAGGGATGGCTACTCTCTACGTAAGTGTGGACCTGTGCTCAGTACACAGCAATAGTCCCAGGATCTCAGCTACTACTGCCTCACCTATAGAGTGCATACATCCCATAGACTAGTGAGCTGTGATGAGCTACCCACTTTGGCAGAAGTCAGCATTTGGCAGGAAGGATAGACAGCCTTACAAAACCTTAGACTTCAGCTTGGTTGCTGCCACCTAGCTTACCCAAGGACTGTCAAACCTTTGCGAGCATCATGGGACACTTGTATACCTCTGGGGTGGACCTAAAGAGGATTGGATGTACTGAGGCATGGATGAAAGAGATCATCTAAGAATTTCTCCATACATTGGTCAATAAAAATATAGACTAACATCTAATACACAGAATAATGACTTTCAAAGTAAGTCCTCAAGACCTCAGAATGTCTTTCTTTTGGGATACGATGAAACCCTGTTTGTGTGGTTGAGTTTAGCATTTTAAAATGGAAGGATTACCTTGGATTAACCTGGAAAGTCCAACATAATCTTAATAGGTACTATAAGAGAGGGGCAGGGGCTCAGAGCCAGGGAAAGAGATGGAGAACATTGAAGCAGAAGTTGAACGGATGCATAGTTATGAGCCATGTATTATAAAAAATCATTAGAAGCTAGAAAATAATTTAAAAACAGAAACAAGACATCATTTCTGGATAATAAAGACCAAGCCTTTCTTTAGCAGCACACTGTCTAGAACCTTGCCTTAAATATGCTAAGTCATGGTACCTGGATTTGAGCCCAGGTTATTATGATCTAGCCTAACCTAACCTAAGGCTAAAACATACTTAATCTAAGCCAAATCGCTTGCCATTACCCCTATTATGAATTTTAATATTTTTAAAAGAACTTAAAAGATATTTAAAAGAACTTAAAAGAACTTTAAAAGATATTAATCTTTTTCCACTCACTTTACTATCTGTTCTAGATCTATATCAAGATCTTGAACAGGGTTTGAGATACTGTGTAAACTGGATTCACGAGAAATAAATTTTGGTTCCTACCAGGTTGTCACAACTATAGGACAATGAACAGTGCTGTGTTGGTGTTGCCAGTGGAAAGTCTTCACAAGACTTATTGATGACAGGGAAGAAAATTCCATAGCATAGGTGATTTATGACACTGCCCCAAATGCCTAATGATTCTAAGATCCTCACAGAGACTGACTTCCCTGTTTGTGACCAAAGATGTTCTCTTGCCTTCAGCTGGTTCATCTGAGTGCTGACTCCATTTTAGTCCCTTGGTTTCTCTGGGCACAAGGAGCCCAGGCATGTGGAGTCCCACCAATATCCCCCCTCTGTACCTTAACACCTAGGAGATGACATTTGTATTTGTTGTTAGAGGGGAATGTAATGTGATTCCTACTCTATATTGCCAAATCTTCTGTTGCAGTATACACTTTATGTCATAATTCTTTCCAGACAATCTGATCTGCTCTCTGGTTCTGAAAGCTAGACACTGGGTAGGTACTAAAAATCCTTTTGCCAAACTTTTCCACAAATATTGAGATTAAATTCTTGTATATGATGGCAGAGGAAGACTGAAAGTGTGGAGAAGAATGAGAAAAGCAAGGAGAACAAAATTACAATGCTGCTAAATAGTATTTCTCTCAACAATTATAACACACAGGGTCATGCAGGTGATGAGAAGAAACCAGAAATTATACCCACAGCTTCCGATGTTCTATAGGACATCATGTTCACTATTAGACTGCTCTAACTGGTGCACCCACATCTAAACCACAGAAAACCCCATCATGGGTCCTAGTTCTTGAACAATGGAACATCTGTGTACCTTCTCAGGAGCCATTCATTCACTGGAATATAAAATTTTCTGGCTACGCGAGCCATCTCTAGATTAAGAACCACTAAATCCTTTGTTCCTATCCATAGTTATGATATTGTTCATCTCTTCATCATACTGGACCCTTTTTTGAATTCTATTCTAAAAATTCTATTTTATGTGTCTCTGTTGACTTTGACTTGAACAAGAGATCTCTGTCATTCCATCCAAGGAAAGCAACGTGAATCACTAAAGCATTTCCAGTCCCGCTGGTCCTAGCACCCCTTTTCTAAATCAACGAGTGATGGGACCCTGCAGATGCAGACTAGTACATCTGTCTATGGAAAATGTTCAGCTCAGAAAAGATGTCTGGGGTCTGTTTAGGACGTCACTACCTCTCTCTAGAGGTCAAAGGGTACTCATAAGGCCACAACGTACAAAGAGTGCTATGAAGACTAGGGAAATGATACTGAGTGTTTTACGTGGCAACATCTACAGCATGTAGAGTTCCTAAAATCAATTGCTTGGGTCTTACAGCAGAAACCACAGAATTGGGGAGTAAAGAATGAGGAGGACATGTTTGTAAAGTGATGTTGTGCAAAGAGCACAAGCTATAATTCATGCTTTGGGTCATTAGACAGTCATTTTTACTTTTAATTCCATTTTTCCCATTGTCATACAATGGATTTGTCTGGAACAGTTCCCTAGGGTATTTGTTTACTTATGTGAATTAGGAAAATTGTGTCTTCATATATTAAAATAAGGGCTGGAGAGAAGGCTCAGCCGTTAAAGGCTAGGCTCACAACAAAAAACATATTAAAATAAACATTACATTTTATTTGTTCATGAGCAACATGCAGGAGCTGTTCTAATGTTTTCAGAGTACAAAGACCTAATAGAAATAAAATGATTAAATAATTACATTTTATAAAACAACACTTTTATACATTTTCCTACATCCTTTTGTTCAAAAGACAATTGTCTTATGCCAATTCACCCCTAGGACAGCCATTTTTCAAATAAAATTATTTTTCAAGTAAAATCAGATGGTCAAATAAATCAAATAAAATCAGATGGTATATATTTCAGGCTTCCTAAGCCAGATACATAGTGTTTTAAGGACCACCAGGAGATCAAGAAGATAAAATTGGAAAAGAAGTCAAACTCTCATTATTTCTTGATGATATGATAGTTTACATAAGTGACCCCAAAATATACAAAGGAACTTCTAAAACTCATAAACACCTTCAGTAATGTAGCATAATACAAGATTAGCTCAATAACATCAGTAACCCTCCTGTACACAGAGGATAAATGGGCTGAGAAAGAAATCAGAGAAACAACACCCTTCACAATAGCCACAAATAACATAAAATATTGTGTAGTAACTCAAATCAAACAAGTGGAAGACATGTATGGCAAAAACTATAAATCTTTGAAGAAAGAAATTGAAGAAGACACCAGAAAATGAAAATATCTCCCATGCTCTTGGGTAGGTAGAATTAACATAGTACAAATGGCAATCTTACCAAAAGCAATCTGCATATTCAATGTAATGCCCATCAATATACCAGAAAAATTCTTCACAGACCTCAGAAAAATGATACTCAAATTCATATGGAAAAAAAAGTCCAGTATGGCCAAAACAATTCTGTACAATAAAGGAACTACTGGAAGCATCACAATCCCTGACTTCAAACTCTACTATAGAGCCACTGTACTGAAAACAGCCTAGTATTAGCATATAAACAGACAGGAGGACCAATGGAACCAAATTGAAGACCTGGGTACAATACACACACCTATGACCAGCTGAATTTGACAAAGAAGCAAAAAAAATCAAATGGAAAAGAGAAAGCATATTCAAAAAATTGCTGGCATAACTGGATATCAACGTGTAGAAGAATGAAAATAGGCCCATATCTCTTGCCATGTACAAAACTCAAGTCCAAATGGATCAGAGAACTCAACATAAAACCAACCATGCTGAACCTCATAAAAAAGAAAGTGGGAAGTACATTTGAATGCATTGGCACAGGAGAACATTTCCTAAATATGACCCCAGTAACACAGACACTGAGAGAAACAATTAATAAATAGGACCTCCTGAAACTGAGAAGCTTCTGTAGAGCAAAGGACATGATCATTTTAAGACAAAATGGCAGCCTAAAAAATGGGAAAAGATCTTCACCAAACCCAAAGAACTCAAGAAATTGGTCCTAAGAGAACAAATAACCCAATAAAAAATGGGGTACAAACAGAAATAGAGAACTCTCAACAGATGAATCTAAAATGACTGAAAGACACGTAAGAAAATGCTCAACATCCTTAGTGATGTTGTATTCAGAGAAATTCAAATCAAAACAATTCTGAGATTCCATCTTACACCTGTCAGAATGGCCAAGATCAAAAACACCGATGACAGCTTATGCTGGAGATGATGTAGGGTAAAGGCAACACTCCTCCATTGTTGATGGGAGGGAAAACTGGTACAGCTGCTTTGGAAATCAATATGTCGATTTCCCAGAAAATTAGGAAACAACTTACCTCAAGACCCAGCAATACCAGTTTTGGGTATATACCCAAAGGATACTCAATAACCAAAGAACACATGGTCAACTATGTTCACAACAGCATTATTTGTCATAGTCAGAAACTAGAAACAACCTAAATGTGCCTTGACTGAAAAATGAATAAAGAAGATGTGGAACATGTACACAATGGAGTAGTAAACAGCAGAAAAATCATGACATCTTGAAATTTGCAGGCAAATGGATATATCTAGAAAATATCATATTGAATGAGGTAACCCAGTCCGAGAAAGACAAATATGATACATACTCACCTATAGGTGGCTTTTAGACATAAAGCAAAGAAAAACCAGCGTACAATCCACAATCCCAGAGAACCTAGACAACAGAGAGAACCCTAAAAGAGACATACATGGATATAATCTATATAGGAAGTAGAAAAAGGCAAGATATCCTGAGTAAATTGGGAGCATGGGGATCATGGGAGGGGGTAAAAGGTAAGAGGGAAGGAAGGGAGGGGAGCAGAGAAAAATATATAGCTCAATAAAAACAATAAAAACTAAAAATGTTACTACCCAGTTTTCTTGGAGATTCTTGCTTACATGCCACATTACTTCTTTTATTATTTCACCTTCAATTTCTTTGTATTTTTTGTTTGTTTGTTTCCTGAGACAGGGTTTCTATATAGCTTTGGAGCCTGTCATGGAACTAGCTCTTCTAGACCAGGCTGCCCTCGAACTCATAGAAATATGCCCGTCTCTGTCTCCCAATTGCCTCTGCAATTAAATGTATGTGCCACCATCGCCCGACTGTATTTTCTTAACATAAAATAATGTATTCTAAATTTTAAATGGTGAAGTGATTTTGGAGAAAATGTTGAGAGCCTTCAGAAAATTAAAATGAAATTATCCTATTATCCATGAACCCCACTTCTAGGAATATAAAAACAAAAATGAAATTTATGCCCTGTTAGTGCTGAAGCATGCATGGCAGCCCTGTATTTGGCAGTTTTGTTGAACTTGTCCACATTGGGTTCCATGGTCTCAGTTGATGAGGATGACTGAGCAGGTCTCTTCCTCAAGCTTCCATGAATGAATTCATATGAATTGTAACCTGTAAGTTGGAGGCATTAGCGATCCTCTCATAGTTACTTTAGAGTGTTGAGGACTGGCCTAGACAAAATCACCTCTTACCAGGGTAGAGGCCTAGGTATTTTAGAAATCTAAGTAAAGAATGCAAAGACACATAAAAATAATAAAACAGAAGCTGTAGAATAATACTGGCGGGGGGGGGGCATTCCATTGATAACTGAAATCCTGCAATTACCACTGCTTATTTTTTTTACAGCTTTTACCCCAAACATAAACAGAGGGGGAGAAGGTAACAAAGGACTTTATTAACATGATACAAAGGATAACTCACACAGTCAATCACTTTAACACCTTGAGACATTAAATCATTAGCATTCTGTTGTCTAGGTAGCAGAAGTTCTAGGTACCTAGAATATTGTTCACCAGAGACATAGCTCCAACTACACCAATCAGAGGAGAAGATGGGTAGACAAGGTAAGAACATAATCAATACCACAAAGCAATGCAATACCAAAAGAAATGAAAAATTTCTGTCAAAGAAATGGAGGAAAAGACGAGGAAAAAAATGGAAGAGATCAACAAACCCCTTAAAGAAAACCAAGAAAAAGCAATCAAATAGGTGAAAGAAACCAATCAAGACTTGAAAACCAAAATATAAATAATGAAGAAAACATAAACCGAGGAAATTCTGGAAACAGAAAATATGGAAAAGCAACCAGGAACCACAAGTGCACATCCCGAAGACTGTCCCTTCCCCAGGTGACCTCACAGTTAGTTAAAGAAAGAAGTAGAAGTACATTTGCATATCAGGATGGCCTGGGCCTACTAGAATGAGCTATTTTAATGTTAAAAGAACCAAGCAATCACCCCCTGAGTTGGGACAGGCTATGCTTGTCAATCATTTGAGTAACCTCCAAACTCTCTGACCATCAGACAAGGTAGAAATGGGCCCACATTTCCTGGGCTCCACAGTAGAGCCATTCATAATATCCAAGATATAGAAACAAGCCAGGTGTCTCTGGGCGAAGAACAAAGCCTGTAATGTGCATAACGGATAACAACACTGAGGGGCTTCAGAATAAGGGGTGTCCTGTATCGGATGACTATACTGTGAGATTATAATAAAGGTTGTCCTGTCTTTTACAGCAGCATAGATCAACTCAGAGTACATTATTTAAATTAAAATAAGATAGAAATACACACAGGAAGATGAATGGTACATGATCTCACTTGTGAAACTTTAAAAAGTTAACCTGAAAGGACTAGAAAATAGAAAGGGAGAGAATAAATTAGAAGAAAAACAATGCCAATGAAAGATTAATTGATTGAAAAAAGTAGAATAATTGTGGTCTGACTGACACAGGAGAAAGTAGAATAATTGTGGTCTGACTGACACAGGAGAAAGTAGAATAATTGTGGTCTGACTGACACAGGAGAAAGTAGAATAATTGTGGTCTGACTGACACAGGAGAAAGTAGAATAATTGTGGTCTGACTGACACAGGAGAAAGTAGAATAATTGTGGTCTGACTGACACAGGAGAAAGTAGAATAATTGTGGTCTGACTGACACAGGAGAAAGACAGGGACTGGTTTGGAGTGCCTGAGTGTCCAATTACCTACCACCTAGCAACACTGCAAATGGGTTGGGGGATGGATCAGTGCATATAGAGGCCTGGGGAGACGAAAAAAGGGCTTCCATCCGTTCAGCTACAGGGGGAGCCTTGATCTGTTATCTCAAACACTTTAACATATTAGAGTCATCTTTGTACTCAGGTTATAACAACAACAAAGTCAAAGGCAGAGTTGAACCTGGTGGTGCTGCTTCCAGCTTTTGAGTAATGATATCGCTCACTCTTCTTTATGGCATGCAGACACTCACAGATGCACCTGCAGGCCTGGCACAGAGGTGAAAACATGAAAAAGAATTGCATTTGTGTTCAGTCCCCACTTCACAGCGAACTTTAGGTTTCTATTTTTGTTTTGTTTTGTTTTCCTAACGAGAAAGATAGCATCTAGACTGCATCTGAATGAAAGAGACGGAGGGAGGGAGGGAGGGAGGGAGGGAGGGAGGGAGGGAGGGAGGGAGGGAGGGAGAGAGGAAGGAAGGAAATAAAAAGTAATCTCAGATACTCTTTGTAGCTCTGAAATTATGTCCCATTCATCTAAAATGGCACCAGGTCATCAAAAACCCTGGAACCAAATCAGAGTTGATGTTGAAATCAAAGCATTAAATCTAAGTTTATACGAAATGGAAATATCATTGGGGAAAGAATATTTTTATAGCTGGGCCTAAGAACCAGAGGATCTGAGATCTTATAGCCCCCTCTTGTGTCTACATCTAGTCATCACACCACCAACCTGCTATCTAATAAACATGAAGCATAACTAAGGAAGTGAATTCATCAAGTGTGTCATTGCTTATTTATCCTGCTCTGCTGTTTAATGTACCTATAAAAACAGCAGCCCCCCCAAAGTCACTTCCGTTCACTCCTACCCACTCTTTGAAAGTTGATCACCTGCTGTGGAACAGTTGTTTAACTATGTAAAACGTGTTGCATTTGTTCATGTTGTAGAATATTTGTTTAACTGTGCAAAGATCTTATGTAAAGATGTGCTGCTGCTTGCCTGTCAAAGGTACCTGATTCATGGTCTAATAAAACACCAAATGATCAATAGCGAGAGAGGAGGTATAGATAAAACTTCTAGGCAGGGAGAATAAGTAGCAGAAGAAAGTTAGGCTCACAAAAGAAAGAAAAGGAGATGACAGTGGATAGCCAACCAGACACCAATAAAGCAGGAAGGTAGGACATAAAGAATGAAAGAAAGGTAAAAAGCCTTAAGGTAAAGTGTAGATGAATAAAAACAGGTAAAATGAAGTTGAAAGACCTGGTGGGACGAGCCTAAGCTAAGGCCAAGCATTCACAATTAATAATTTAAGTCTCTGTGTCTTTATTTGGGAACTGACTTGTCCATTATCTCAGTTTTCTCATCGTCCCTTGGGATGCCATCACCCCCAGCAGCAGGAAGCAATCTAAAGAACACAACACCCACATTCCCAAGAGGTAAGGTGGGTGGTTTTGGTCTTTTGATGGGTTATAAATGTTTGTCATCATTTGGTGGGGATATAAGAACATAGGATAAAAATACAACTATTCATCTCAAATATTTTAAATTTGTATGGATTTTTGTATATTGATACAAATTTAAGGTTCTTTTGCTATAGCGTATATATGTTTCTACTCTTGTTTAAGGTATTGTACCTATGCATCTCATTTTAAAATGTAATGTACAGTTCTGATCCTTGAAAGCTATTATTAAAACTGTTTAGAAATATTAAAAATGCAGGTTAGTGGCCGTCTATAACAATCAAACTTGTAGTCATGTTAGGTATGACTTCAAGGTTAAACATATATTTTAAATAGATCTTCAAATGCTTCAGAGACCTACAGAATATGGAATTTAAGATTTTAATAACCTAGACTTTTCATGAAAGTCAGACATGTCTGCTTCTGGCAGCCAATCTACTTCATAAAAGGATGAAGGATGCCAAAGAACCTTCACGTGGAGTTCACTTTCATTGTGGCAAAAATTGTCATTTGGGTAAGAAACTACCTTTGTCTCAATTGCTGTAAGTACCAAGCATTTGTAATTAATAATAAGTCTTCATGTCTTTATTTGGGAGCTGGTGGGTGGCTCCCCAAAAATTCCAATTACAGTCACCCATTTTGCTTTTCCTGAGGTCACTATAGTTACAATTGTTCTCATAGTAAGAGCAATTAAGATAGAAGACTTTAATAAAAGAACATAAGTTTGAATCTCAGCATTGCCTTTCCTTGAATAGGTATTTCCAGGTATACTAACTTACCTTCTCTTCTAAGAACTCATAAATACAGTCACTTATCAAAGAATAGACCCTGCTCTCACAAGTATATTCTAGGTCATCGCGTCAGGTTATCTATGATGATTGAAGTAAATTCATTTTGCTTTGGAAGTTACAAGTGAGAAACAGGGAGGAAAGGAAAGAATAGACGACTTAGATATCATCAAAATTGAAGGTGTGTGTGTGTGTGTGTGTGTGTGTGTGTATCTTAGATTATAATACTAAATCCTCAAAACAATTCAGGAACTTGGTATGTTGTTTTGTAAATGTGGATTTTACAGAAGAGAAAACAAAGTTCTTATACCAGCAATTCCACTCCCAGTAAATCAATAATTCAAACAATAATTGCAACGTGGTTGAGAGTAGCAAATTCAGAAACAACACAAATGCCTAACAACTCATGAGTAGATAAACAACATGTGTTGCATTTGTACTCTGAACTAATCAGCCCTAAAAATGAGGTACAGATATCACTCCATATTCCAAGGGAATTGAGGCGAGGGTACTCAGTGAATACCAAATTTCTCAGGCCTTAATGTCCCTCACATGGGAGGACATATTGTTTACATATTATTTATAGTCTTTAAATCCCAGAATTTTTGTAGCATCTATTCCAGTGTAATTGCTATGCCAATAGTTGTCTGACTATATCACTTAAGTAATTATTATAAGGAAAAGTTTGTACATGCTTGCAACATACACATTATAATAATAAATATATAATTGTTAGTTTACTCCAAAGAAGCAAAGTTTAGCGACATGGAGGACCAAATGAAATGCCACAAACCCAAAACGTCATGCTAAACGTTAACTACATAGGAACATCCACTCACTGTGTACGTCTATGCAGGTTAAATATTCAGGACTGGTGAATCTAATGAGGGAGAAGGTATAATAGCGACCCCAGGTGCTATGAGGAAGATGAGCTCCTTAACAGGAAAATAGTCTCATATGGGGATGATAAAAAGAATTTGGAATGAAGTGGAAGTAAAGAATCAGCAGACTCTTGCCAAAGCCCTAAATGCCGTGGGAATGTGCAGGTTGCAGTGGTACAAACTAAGCTGTGTGTTTCTTGTAATAAATATGCACTACCAAATGTTGGGACTGAAAGCAAGGGAAAGACAGTCTTTATTCTCCAGATGTCAGTGTCTGACAGTTTAGAAATAATACAAGCGAATCTATTGCCTGATGAGTGGGCAGGGGCACACAGAGGAAGACATTCATAGACAGTAGAGAATTAAAATATCATGGCAGAAACACTCATTCTGGGTGGAAAAAAACCCGACACTATTTCAATCACTCCAATTTGTGAATTCTTACCTGCATATTTTCCAGACACATTCTACTTCTCATGATTCATGTTTTGCCTTTCCTTAAGTGAGTTTTTATTTTGTAACTTGTAATCAAAGGCAGCCACCTTAAGTACAACCTCAACTAAGGAATTCCATGGGCCATGAAACCTCTTGAGCCAAGGATTCCAGTTTGAAATTTACTGTAGAAATTGTGTCCTCTATGAGGTGTTCTGAGAGGATATGAATGGGACCACTCCGTAGGTCATAGAGAAGATCTCTTACTACTGGGTATCATCTCACAGTTTAAATAACTATTATTAATAATGAGAAGTTTATAGTCTCCATCAACAGATTAGTCCATATTTTAGCAACTGTGGCTAAGAGAAAGTGATTGTGTCTAAATTTGCATAACCCTGGTCATCCAAAAATGCTCCAATATTTTGATTCATTTAGGAAGAAAAATATTTGCTTTTCTATAACAGATCCTTATTCATTTAGAGACCATGGCCATGTGTTCCATACTTTGTCCTGTCATGCAAACATATGTGTACACACACGCACACACACACACAATCCTCTTTATATAAAATGATGCTTCCATGACTGTAAAAGAAAAGTAGAACTGGGTATATACCAGAGGAAAGGAAAGAACCAGTGGAAGGTGAGGAGGGGATACTGTGGAGGGCAGTTGGGAGAAGGACAAAGCACAAAGACACATATAAGAAGAGGCCATTGCGGCGAACCCCCCTGGCCAGCAGGGAAGAACGACCACCGAGTCGAGGATTCTTCTCAAATCACGCTTTATTGGAGCCTCTTGGTTAAGGGAGAGCAAAAGCGAGGGGCCCCCCCGAGCACTAAACGGCAGCCGCTTATATAGGGAGAGTGGACACGGGTCATGCCTACGGGAGGTTCTGTCTAGAGCCTTGCCTAATATGGAGTTGTTTACTCGGCGCTGCAGGGACTCAGCGCCATCTTGTGATGGTGGCCGGCAAATCGGCTCCCTGCAGGCCATGATGAAACTCATTACTTCGTGTGCTAACCTAAATTTAACTTTAAAATGACGTTTCTAACCAAACTCTCAGACAAGCTCCTCAGAGCAGTTTAGACTCGAATGCTGTTTACATGACAAGTCACACAGAGCTGAAATCTGCCTCAAGTCTTTTCAGTTACCGTCAGGGTTTCTGATTTGTGCAATACAAAGTACACCATTAGTTTTCAGTGAAAACCATATCAGGAATATAGGGTAGGAGGATTCTGAGTTCCAGGCCGACGTGGGTTGCATAGTAAGGTTCTGTAAAAACAATAGAAGCAACAAAAGCTAAAAACAAAAATCTAAAATAAAAGAAAACAAAACATTTCCAGGAAAATGACTTTTGTGAGCATTAAATAAAATGCTTCACATAAAGTATATAATATACAAAGTATACCATTAGTAAATCCTGGCCTTTATTATGCTTTATTGTTATTCCTCTTATTGGTTACTATGGTTACTCTTCTCTAGCAACTTACTATTTCTGACAGTATATACCCCATAGTAGTTCCATGTGCTTACCATAAAATCAGGTGACGTGAAGCTGATGAACGTCCTCAGATGTGTGAACAAGCTGAGGTAAGATAATTCCAAGTAATCAGCGAATTCCAACAACTCATGACTGCTCTGCCCTAATTTATCCACAAGATGGCACTCAACAACAGAGTGGCTTGTCTTGCTAAGCCCTCTGGAACAGCTCAGGTGAGTCCTACTTACTATCTTTACTAACAAAGGGCCTTTTTTCTAAGAGAAAGGCTTTTTAGCATCTGAGGGGTGGGGATATGTATCTTTTCTTCTCTTAAAGGTAAATCAAAATATTTAACCCAGGTTGAGAAGTGTCTCAGATTGTGTTTCTGTTGATAAAACACCATAATCAAAGCAAGTTGGGGAGTGAAGGGTTTATTTGGCTTACACTTCCAGATAACTGTTCATCACTGCTGGCCTGGAAGCAGGAGCTGATGCAGAGGCCATGGAGGAGAGCTGCTTACTGACTTGCTCCCCACAGCTTGTTCAGTCTGCTTTTTTATAGAAATCAGGACCACCAACCCAGGGATAGCACTACCCACCATGGGCTGGGTCCTCCCCACTGATCACTAATTAAGAAAGTGCCCTACAGGCTTGCATTTCTAAGCCAATCTTATAAACGCATGCTCTCAATTGAGTTTCCCTCCTCTCCGATGACTTTAACTTAGGTCAAGTTGACATAAAACGATCCAGCACAAAGAGGTTTGCCAGGAGGAAAGAGCTGTAGATATACTTTTTTTTTTTTTTTTTTTGGTTTTTCGAGACAGGGTTTCCCTGTAGTTTCTAGAGCCTGTCCTGGAACTAGCTCTTGTAGACCAGGCTGGAACTCAGAGATCCGCCTGCCTCTACCTCCCGAGTGCTGGGATTAAAGGCATGCGCCACCACCGCCCGGCTTTAGATATTTTTAATAGATATTTGAAGACAACATCAAAGAAAAAGAGTGACTATTCACCACATGATAGGTAATTCGGTACAACTCAGCCATAGATGTCCCCATAATACAAACTTTCCATGATGACATCCATATCCGGTCATTCTTTCGGAGAGAAGGGAATAAGCCACAGGAACTACAGCTGTGTCCATACCGGCACGACTTTATTCACTCTGCTCTCCACAATACATTGGGGCAAATCTCCATTCTCTTCATATTGTGAGTCTCCTTCCTTCTCCACCCTCAACAGACAGATTTAGAACATTCCAATCTTTGCTCCTACCCTGTTTGTGTAGTAGAACTGGTCAGTGAGAAAGGAGATGAATAGAGATGTAAACAGAGAAAATTTTCACAAGAAAGGCAAATATTTGCAAAGCATAAAGAATAGAAATGGAAAGAAGAGAAATAAAAAGAAAGGGTCAGTTGGGCTCCGTTTCACTACTGTTGCTGTGATTGCATCAAATGGAGATTTGTGTGATCATGAAGGTTCAAGTAAACAGACTTGGAATTTGACTGAGATGCTACGACTGTGAGATCTGGGAAAAGGTCTGTAAAGACCGTTTAGCTATGTGCTACATATGTGTTCACCTCTACCAAAAGACTCATGCAAAGATCTGAATGACTTTCAAGTACTTTGAATGCTGGACTTGCTTTATTTCGAGTCAAATATACACATACCTGCTACTCGGTTCCCACAAAGACACCATTGGAGGCACCCATCCTCACATCTGGCTGATATAAACTGTAGTTTTCCCTTCTTTTGGACTTTAAAGCATTTAAAATGGTATTTAAAATGTTTTAAGAACTTAAGACTTTTCATGACATTGAGACACATCTGCTCCTGGCAGCATCGATTACTTCAAGAGGAAGATGGGCATGGAAGAGACTCCTTATGGAGTTTGCTAGCCATTTGGGCAAGAAACTGTTCTTTCCTGGACTGCTTGATGTTATGCTGTGTGAGCTGGACATGCAGAACCCGTAGAGAAATGACTGCTGAACCTGCCGAAAGGTGAAATGTCCCTTTGTGGGTTCCTGCTTCATGCAAAGTCTGCCAGATATTCTGCAGGACACAGAAAAAAGTGACTGACAAACTGCCATTGTAGGCGGAATTGTTTTTGTAATTTCCTCCTTTATGGAAATGTCTGCTGGATGCCATGGATATCCATTAGTGGTAGGCTAAAGATGGGTGCCTCAATGATACAGAAGAACTTTGGATGACTATCCAGGCAGAAAAATGTCTCCATCAATTTTAGAGTTTTGGAAGTTACCAAGCTGTGACTTAATTAATACAGTTTGTGTATGGTTATTTGGGGGCTGTGCAACCTGGAACAAACAAGCAGGCTCCTTACCACACCAACATTCTCTTATGATTCCTCTGAGTATCAGTCATACATGTGATGTACAGATACACATGCAGGCAAAATATTTATATACATAAATTAAAATAAGTAAATCTTTGAAAAATACTAATAAGCCAATAGCAGGCAAATGTGCTCCTCCACCACATTCAAGAATGCAGTAAATAAGAATCTTCAGTACATCTGCTGCTTCTTGTGTTATTTTAAATGTCTATTTCAGATCATCGGAATTTCACCAAGTTGGCTGAGAGCAAACAAGGGCACTGTGACCATTGTACAAGAGGCGATAGAGCAGACTCAGAAGTTGCTCATAAGGTCACCCTCAGCTTGAGCAAGGTCATCCATTCTGAAAGGCATAGGCACTTTGTCCTCTGACTGTGAGATAATAGTGCATAGGTGGAAAAGGAGGAGTGGGTAGGGAAGGGAAGAGGAGGGAGATGGGAGGTGACTGTCGAAACAGCCAGTCATAAGTTGTTTTTATTAGGTACTTTGTCAAAGACATAAGAAAAAAATGAGTAAAAATGGCGTGTATCACATTTTCTTTATCCACTCACCTGTCGATAGACTAAGGCAGGATATTGTGAATGAAACGGTAAGAAGCATGCGTTTTCAGGTATTAACTCACAACCCCTCGTGCATGTTCCTGCCTGAGCTGCCTAACCTCATGCCTCTTTTGCTGTGTGCATCACCGACCATTTTCCACGTCTACGGCACTCACACAGGACAAGCTTGTCAGCACATCGTCCATCTATCAGCATCCAGGAGAATTAATCTCTGGGAGCAGAGCACGATAGCAGATGGGCTTTACTTGCCTCACAATGTGCGCTTACAAACATTGCATGAGAGAATATGAAACCCCAACACCTGTTGAGACAAGATGACCTTCGTTCTAGATTGTGCCCTGTTTCTGAAACACATGGTAAGCAAGTAGTACAGGTTTGGGCACTTAATCAAAATCTGTGGGCCCTTGTCAAGGCAAATGTAGGCCACCCCACCCTTCCAATGGTGGAGGAAGTCTGGCTTTCACTGGGGAAAAACTGTTTCCGAGTTAACAGGAAGAAGAGCACCAGAAATCGTCTTTACCTTTTGCAGACGCCCATGCATGGCGTCCCTCTTACACCCAGGCAGGGAGGGGTCCTCAGTATTGGTTTTAAAACAGCTCAGACACGGATCTGGCCTCTGAACTGAGAGGTTGTTTCCACACCCTCTCACACCCTCTCACAGACACAGAAGCTGACGACCAGAGACTTAACTTAATGTGAGATAAGTCATGAAGTGCTCACTCTGATTCCCCGCCCTCCTCCTAAGCCCAGGACTTAATCTTACTCATTTGATCCAGCTGAGAAGAAGCACTATCCTTGCATAGAAAAGTTCTTCCTTCCTCACTAGCTAATAGAGTATTTAACTACCTGTGTATGAGTGCTCATAGAGAAGCAGTCCCACATATCCACAAACAGGTATAGAAAAGGACAGAGAGAGAGAGAGAAAGAGAGAGAGAGAGACAGAGACAGAGAGACAGACAGAGAGAGACAGACAGAGAGAGAGACAGAGAGAGAGTAGGTGTTCAAGGGAGGGATTTATCAATACTCTATTAATAAGTGACAGAAATGTTAGATTGCACTGTTCAAAATTATGTTTTATTTGCTAACTTCTGGGGCCTTTAATATTATTTAAAAGATATTGTGACTCCCTGATAGAGAAGTAAATTCCCAAGCTTTTTTTTCATGATCTATCTTTTTTTGCTTGTTTATTTGTTTATTTTTTTTAATTTTTTTATATTTAAAAATTTCCATCTCCTCCCCTCCTCCTCCCCCTTCCCTCCGCTCCTCCTCCCCCTTCCCTCTCCTCCCCTCCACCCATACCTCCCCTCCCTCCCTCTCCAGGCCAAGGAGCCATCAGGGTTCCCTACTCTATGTTGAGACCAAGGTCCTCCCAACTCCCCCCAGGTCCAGGAAGGTGATCGACCAAGCTGAGAAGGCTCCCACATTGGAGCACTGGACTGAGCTCCCAATGTCCTGATGAGGAGCAGAAGGAGAGAGAACATGAGGAAGAAAGTCAGGACCGTGAGGGAACCTCCACCAGGAGATAGATGAAGAAAATGACTGAGCCCCACATTGGAGCACTGGACTGAGCTCCCAAGGTCCTGATGAGGAACAGAAGGAGACAGAACATGAGAAAGAAAGTCAGGAACATGAGGGGTGTGTTCACTCATGGAGACAGTGGGACAGAACTAATGGGAGATCACCAATTCCAGTTGGAATGGGACTGATGGATCATGAGACCAAACCTGTCTCTCTGAATGTGGCCAACAGTGGGGGCTGACTGAGAAGCAAAGGACAATGGCGCCGGGCTCTGATTCTCCCAAGCTTTTTAATCATGGTTTTTTATGGTCCCATCCATGAAGAAGCTCACAATGTCAGTGTTCCAGGAATGCTAACATAGTCTAATAGTCATGAGGAATACCTTCAGTGGTCACAGAGCTAAAGTAAGGTGGTTGAGCTTCCAAGGCATGCTTTTTCAATGATGCCTGCCATCCACACATCCCCTTTTTGAGGTCAATATCAGGTCTACTACAGTATTCAATAAAACTTCAGTCCAGGAGACTGAAACCCAGCCTCAGCTTTGCAAGAGCCTTCTTAACTCTTTGAACACATTGCATAGTGGCTGGCACAGTCGATGTCTGTATCATTTAAAAGAAAACCTTTAGTTGAAGTTTAACGTTGTTGACTTGGATAAGAATGACTCATGAGTCTGTTCAAGCTTGGAACCAGCAGAGGTGCTGAAAGCTGTGTTCGGCAGCCCTGGCAGGCAGCAAACTTCCAGAGACAGAATACAAAGGTAGAGCGGAGACATTAGATTGGATACAGGTGGGCGTTTGCCTTATTCATACATAATCCAGGGGAGAGTCTCTAATTAGAAATTAGTTGGTAGTTCCTGGTTGTTTAGGCTTCTGTTTTGTTTTGTTGTTCACCTGGAGCTGGGTTTTCTTTTGCTTGTGTGGGAGCTCTGGTTGCAGAGACAACTACTGGCAGAGGTCTCCTTATTTGCTTTAACAGTGTTTGATTAGTGAGTAATTGCTGCATGACAACACAGAAACACACTGTCACCTTGACTCTTTATGGTAACCTTAATATTACTGGAGTTTCCGGATAGAAATTTGACATTTAGAAGGAAGCTGTAACTTTACACATTTATATGCAGCTGATAAGTACACATGCTCAAGAAAACCAAGTCAATCTCATTTCCATAGTCATGCGGTCTCTATGACAGCAACTAACTTACTATTTTCCAAATTCTGGGTTGTTGCAGGGAGCAGCTGCTTGTTCGTCCCGGCTGCTCAGAACCAAAATAACCACACAGAAACTATATTAATTAAATAATTGCTTAGCTCTAACTTTTTATTGGCTAACTCTTACATATTAATTTAACCCATTAATCTGTGTATCACCATGAGGTCATGGCCTACCAGTAAAGTTTCAGCACATTTATCTCTGGCAGTAGATAAATGGCGTCTCACTGACTCCACCCTTCTTTCTCCCAGCATTCAATTCAGTCCTCTTCACTACCCAAGTTCTGCCCTATCAATAGGCCAAGGCAGTTTCTTTATTCATTAATGGTAATCACAGCATAGATAGGAGACTCCCACATCACTGGTTTTTCTTGTGTGTGTGTAGAATCCAATATGATAGGTTTAGTGGTGTCTGAAATGGCATTTATTACAGTAATCAGAAGTCAGTTTTTCCTTTCCACATATGACTTTATACACAGTCTGTACTCAGAGGATGGAAGAGTCTTAAAGTAATACTTCAGCAGGAAATCAGAAATGTGTAGCCTGATATTCAAAGTGGTCTCTTTTGCCATTTATCGATACCTTCACCACACTAATCTCTAACTAGCCAGAATTCCATGGAGCCCTCCTACAGACAAGACACCATGGAGGGATAAAGCAGCACATTGTAGAAACAAGTAGAAAATTGAGAGAAAATAACCCACAATGCTTTCCTGCTGCCAATCACTCACACTGCACAATTATAATAGGAAAACAGGAAGAGAGGAAACCCATTGATAAAAACAACTAAGTCAGCTTCACTGAGCAAAGAACAGAAGAGACACAGGTGGTGGATGGCTCTGGTTGAGCAAACTGATGCTGTGTGGTGGACTTTTGTCCTCTAGAGCAAAGAACAAGTTAGTTTGTGCCTCTTCTTTGATCTAGAGTAGAGCTGATTTTTTTTTTTTAAAGAAAGAAGTGGGGATAGAAAGTGTAACTTTTTATAGTGTGCAAGTATATTTTACCTACAACTGGACCACACTCCTATTTGAGAAAGGAAAAACAACTTATCATTTGGAACTTTTTTCCAGCCTTCCTAAGCACTGTCACAGAAACTCCCCTTACTGCCTTAGATTCTCCTGTCTGCTCCTCCTGCGAATTAACTCTCAAATGTCTCCTCCAGATGATCTTAGCATTTCTTCCCAAAAGTGTTGGACATTATCTGTCCTTGATATGCAGTGATTAAAGATGCTATCCATTCAAAATTCTTGTCTTCTGAAAACTTTAATCATTCCATCTTTTGGGGCCCAGTCACAACACCGCTCTTCTAGTTCCATCTGCTAAAAGAATACCCAGATGCTTAAGAAAACCCTACTCTCAGTTTAAATGACCAACTGAAATTTGCCCCAATTCCTCCGCTTTCTTTCCCCTGCTTCTTTTTCCTGATAAAGGCATTGTAACAGTTCTAATAACCAAGTCTGACAAACTCTAATGCATATACCACTGTTATCTGTGTCCACTACTGAATCTACACTGGAAAGCCTGTTGCTTAATTGCCTCATCCCCTTTGTCTGAGCTAATGACATAATTTTAATGTATTTCACTGCTTCTTGTTGACTTTTTTTTTTGCCTAGTCCAATTTTTCTACCCCATAATATGCCAAAATGTAATCTGATCGTATTACACTTAGCAATATGTTGCAAGTCTCTCTTTAGGTGTGAAAGGGAAAGCAGCTGCGGATACGTGTGAACATAGAGGAAGGGAAGGCCAAGGTCGCACCTCACCACTTTGGGCTCTCAGCTGTTCTGCTGATTTTCTCCCACACTGATCTGTTGGTGAATGATATATTTGTCTTCCTTTCCTTGATTTTCCTTTTTTTTCTTTTCAAATGGGAGTTGTCATGAGATGGATGAAGAGATAAGTAGAATGAAAGACAGACGAGAAGAAGGAAGAGATCCTGGCTTTTTGTAAAGGTTGTTTATAAAAGGAAAAGCTGTCAGCACTTTGATCACTATAAAGAACAAAGGCTCCTCAGTACGACCGACTGAAGTGCACTAACTGCATCAACAGAGAATCACAGTGACAGTGTCATGTGTGAGTCTGAAGTCCTGGCAAGGAAATACCTAAATGCTAACTACTTCAGTCCTAGCAAAAACAAAATCAAGATCTTTGTTTATTGGATGCTTTTCAGTGACTTAAAACAGCAACATTTTACCTTTTTAATTCCAAAAGTATTCAATCCTTAAAGTTGGTGAGAAAGTATTTTGACTGCCAGAGTGGAGCACAGAGGGCTTTGGTGAACAACAGAGCAAACATTAACTCTAGCGCCATTGATTTTTGTGAAAACAGCAAGTTTCCCTCTTACTAACGCTTGTATAACACTCCATTGTGACTTCACACCATAGTTTCTTTGATATTCTTCTGTTGATGGACATATATGCTGATTCCATAGCTTGACTCAATGGTTGTGAGCGGTGCCACAATAAACATGCATATACAGACAAGTCTAAGCCTATTTGCTTTCTCCACGTATATGCTCAGGACTAGGACAGCTAGTGCTATGTAATGTGGTTGTTCAAAGTTTGACTAACTGCCATACTGATTTCCATGTGTCTGTACATTTACATTAACACCAACCATGTGTATGGAACCCCGTTCCTCCATATCCTGACAAACACTTGTGATTCTTCCATATTTTTAGTTATTTATATTTTATTTTGATGATGACCATTCTGACAGTGGTGTGGTAGATGTCAACATAGTTTTGATTCATGTTTCTCTGATAGCTAAAATGTTGAGCATTTTTTTCATGCATTTGTTGTCTATTTGTATGTTTTCGTTCTTTTTTTACATTGTCTAGTGAAGTTGTCTGCTTATAACTGGAATATCTAGAGAGTTCATGTTTAATATTTTAGCTTACTAATATCTCCTGGATAATAATCTTCTGTCAGATGACCACCTGGAGATGACTCCTGATCAGTAGGCTGTCTCTTGGCTCTGTTGTTTTCTCTTATATGCTCTAATTGGCTTTTTTCATATGAATAACTCTCTATTAATGACATGGAGACTTCTTATTAAGTGTGAAAGCTTGACCTAAGCCTATGCTTATTCCAATTAGCTCTTTAAACAACCCATTTATATGAATCTACATTCTGCCATGAGGCTCATGACCACTCCTCAGTACTGTAAGTCTGGTTTCCTCTATGTCTGACTAGTGAATCTCCTGTCTCATACTTTTTCCCCAGGATTCCTATTGCTGCCTGGAGGTCCCGCCTATCTTTTCCTGCCTTGCTACTGACCATTGAGCTCTTCATTAAACCAATCAGAAGGTACCTTAGGTATGTTAAACAGAGACAAATCTTCACACAGTGTACAAAAAGATTATCTCAATACTTTGTAGTCTCTTTAGTTTGATAAAATCCCACTTGTCAAATATGAAGAAAATGAAGATGGAAATAAAGTTAACAAACCAAGGTGAAGGATGGTTCACCTAAGTAAGAAAGAGGAAGACAACAAGACCACCTCAGAGCCAGCTCAGAGCTGGGAGAAGGGAAGACAGTAGCTAAGGAATAAAAGAGAAATGGATCCCAAGGCTAACAAAGAAAAAGAAATGACACCGTCATTTAAAGCCAGACTCTCCAGTGCTGCCAGTTGTCAAACACTTCTGTGCAAAGTGACATGGAACACTTCACAGGAAATCTGTTCTTCATTTTTGTGATACTGTGATTTTTTACAGTAAGATTATTAATCTGTTAAATTAATGATGATGTTGTACATAAAGAAAAAGTTCCAGTTATCCCACTTTCAAATTTCATAGAAATGTATTCTGAATTTTACTTTCCTAATAGTGAAGAGCAGAAAAGGGAGACGGGTTTTGAATGGGGTCAGGTTAACAAGAGGGACAAAGGGATCCAGTGACCCTTCCGAGTCCATTTTGAGGGTCCCAACATGAGGTTAAGGTTTAAGTGGAAGGCCAGAGCAATGCACAGTCAAGTATTCCTGGCCACAGTCCAGCCCAGTTCCTTGTCGGTCTCTCATTGTCTCTCTAGTTAGGTTGTTTGGAAAGGCATAATCTGTTTCTGGGAGAATTTCCTCCTCTTCTGCCTCTTACTGTCTTGTTTCTAAGTATGAGATCCTGGAACAATTCTAATTTCTTGGGATACAGTGTTTTAATAATCAGCAAAATAAATGATGGACATAATGTCTTTTTAGAATATCTTTACCCAAGACAGGTTAACTTTCTTTCTCTTCTGCTTCCATACCTCAGTTTTGAGGTAGAACATGTCTGCATCTAAAACAACACTATAAGCAGAATGCAAGTAGGGACCAAAGTTAGAACATACTCAGTTTGTGTCAAATAGCCCTGCATGAAAACCATTTTTGTATAACTATTTGGCTGATATAAGTAATTCCACTTCATTAGATTGAGACAGGATCTCACTATAAAGTTTGGGCTGGGGTCAAACTTATGACCCTCCTGTTCCAGATTCCCAAGTAGGTGCTAGGATGGAGGTGAATGCAACCATGGCCAACGCTAAGTGTCTTGGGTGAGTGATGATCAGTCCCCAAAGAGTGGCTCGTTTTACAAAGGTTTCCCATGACTCTTTACATTCAGGGTAGGTTTGAGTCATTCTTCATAGAATGAAATAAAAGTTGCTGCAGCAAGCATGCCATGACAGTAGTTCCTCTCTTGGGTGACACCTCCGTCATTTTCACTGCTGAACTGAAAATCGCCAGCTGGAAAATACTGCTGTTGTTGGCTTGTTTGGCAAGAGTTTGAAATTATTCTTAGACACATCTTTGGCAGTTTTTATTTTGTCTTGAAGTAGTAAAATAGTGACTATTCTTTTTTGGCCACACAGTTCACGGGTTCTCATAGCGTTCATAGGACAGTAGCTATATTATGCAGAAAGTTTCTGAAGAACCACACTTTGAAACATTAAAGTTACTTTATGTATGTATGAAACTTTGTTCTAAATAGAATTATATAGCATTTTAAAGACAACATAATCCTGGTCATTGTTTTTTTTTAGTATATAAAGTTATCTGTTTTTCTTTGTATTATACCTTAAATTTTTAGACATGGTCTCAATTCTCATAAACTGGGCATTGTGTGTGTGTGTGTGTGTGTGTTGTTTGTTTTGTTTTCTGAAATAAGAGTCATACAGTGGTTTCATATCCTGAACTGCATTTTGAATTGTTTTCCAATGCCCCATTCAATTCCCACACAGCCTGGGTGATGGCCAGATGGCTGATGGATGGGGACCAGCCCCACCCTCCAAACAGAGATTGGGCCTGCCAGCCTAAGCCTATTTCCACTCCCTGTCTTGTGTGCCATGCTAGATTTGTCAGGCACCCGTCAGCGAATGGCACTCCCATAGCCGTAGTCAAATCAGACAGGAGCGGGCAAGCACATGAAAAGGCAAGCCTGGGAAAGAGCAGGAATTTTCTTTACTATGGTTGGGAGGATGATATGCTGTTTTTGTCTCAACTATGCCTTTTGTGAACTTAAGACTTACCCTAGGGGCTGGAGAGTAAGTTGTTAAGAACACTTACAGTGCCTGCACAGGACCCACATTCCATTTCCAACACTTACTAGAAGCTCAGAAGCTTTGTAGCTCCAGTTGAGGAGTGTTAGATGCCCTCTTCTGGCCTCTCCAGTCTCCTGCACATACATGGTGCACATAAACTGATGTGCATTGGACTCGAGCACACATACACATTAAATAAACAAAAATTCTTTTCTTCCCAGACAATCCAGTTCAGCCATTTTCCTGTGGTAGAAAGTCAGCTCAAGGATGAATGAAAACAGACATAAATACATAAATAAATACATAAATAAATATTAAAAAGAACTTGAGTGAATGCCTTGAAAGAACTGGTGCTATAGCATTTTAGGTACATGAAAGTCCTTTTGCCTTTTAAAACCAGATTAAACTGAGCCTCCTATAATTTTTGTTACCAAAAACATTTTAGTTCATATAACAACACAATGAGGTCCAAACCTTAAAAATCGAGGGTGTACATACCCTCTGATCACAGCCACGCTTTATAATTTCTCTGTATGTTCCACCACTCTCAGGGCAGCACCATACAACATTCTGGGATGTGTTATAGGAGCAGTTGGATTCTAATAAGTGACTGCAAGCCCTGACTGCATACTGCATGCAGAACATTGAACGGTGATGAGCATGGATGAAGAACTGCATTTTTAACTTATTTGAAATCATTTTAATGTGAAGGGTCACGTGTTTCTGGTGACCATAACATTAGACAGTATATCTTTCCCCTAGTGACATTTTCCTTGATTACAGCCATTTCCCACCTTCTTTTTCTATCCAGTTCTTTCCAGCTAACTATAATTTTTGTTTGCTGAAATATCACATAAGTGTAGCTATCCTTGCAAGTCACATCCAAATACAGAAATGCTAATGCCCACAGTACAGTGATTTACTGGTAATTTCCTATCTTTTATAAAATTTTATAAAAAATATTAATAAGCATGCTATTTTAAGAAAATATTAAAAATGGATCCATTCCAAATATTCTAGGAAAAGGAAAGTCACAGTCAGCCCTGACAATGCCTTCCACTGGCTGCCTTCCACCAAATCATACTATTTATATTGGATTTCACTTTATGTACTTAGACCATTGCCTGTTTTTTTTTTTTCTATTTTTCTTCATGCCCACATTTATTACATTTCTATAATGTGCAAAATGTTTGAGATCATTCACAAGGAACACCAAGGAATTTCCTTGTCAAACAAATAGAATTGGCACCTCAAGAATGTCTAAAGTGGTCTTCTCATGGAATCTTAAACATTTCTAATTCTAGAGCCTTGTCTTCTCTTGCCTTGTCTAATACCTCCAAACAACTCAGAGGAAGTTTTTCAACACTTCAGTTATCAGATCATCTTCGCCATCTCCATTCTGGATGGATAGAGATGCCTTAGAGCACATTTGAAATAGCAGGAATGTTGTCAATGGACCTTACTGCTTACCCTTTGAGGAGAGCTATAGTCATTGGTATGAGAAGACTTAATGATAGGAGAGTTTCTATAGGGAGAATTATGTTCATTGCTCAGAACTGGGAGCAACAGCTATGACTATTAGATAGAAGGGAAACTCTTGAAACTAAAATAACCAAAGAATACTTTTGTTGTTTATTTTACATATGTTATCGAATCTGGATCTCCTAACAAGACTCAAGCATAGACAGTAAACTTAAAGCCTAAAGAAAATCAATAACCTGCCAAAGATCTCTTGGCTAAGGTTTGCCTGAAGCGTCATTCCAGTTTTATCCTTTTTGACTTGGAAGTCGGTGCCATATGCTCTCAGTGAGTTCCCCTGGAAACCACGATTGTGGGGTGACTGTAAATATTACTGGGGAGCAAAATGATGATTTGTAGTTACAATCCAAACACTTTAGCTTTTCCAATTGCCATGGGATCTGGTAGCTTGAATATTCAGTGGGATATTGTGGTGGTTTCAATAGGTATGGCCCTCATAGACAAATGGATTTGGATGCTTGCCCCACAGGAAGTGGCACTATTAGATGGTGTGACCTTGTTGAGGAAGTGTGTCACTGTCAGGGCATGCTTTGAAGTCTGAGACGCTCCAGTCAGTCTCTCCTTGCTGCCTTCAGATCAAGATGAACAATTCTCAGCCCTATATCCAACACAATGTCTGTCTTTACGCTACCATATTTTCTGCCATGGTGATAATGGACTAAACCCCTGAACCCAAATTAAATGTTTTCTTTCATAAGAATGGCTATGATGATGGTGCCTCTGCCCAGCAATAGAAACACTAAGACAGATATTTGGTGTGGAAACAGCAGAATTAGCAAAAACAAACTTCCCCTGTTTTCTTCTGTATGCCAAGATTAAAACTCATCATATTCTTCCCCAAATTAAGTCCTCACCCCATACTTTTTCTTTTTCCAGAAAGGGAAAGCGACTATCAGCAGCTGTGTTTCACAGACAAGAAAACAAGTCTTCAAAGAATGCTAGCCCTGATGAAGTCTGTCTCTTTATTTCATGGAAACATTTCCCACTGCTCTGATGACAGGAGGCTCATTGCACCACCTGCTGTGGGATAAGGTTCTAGTACACTGTAAAGATTTGTTACATGTATTGATTTAATAGAACAGTTATTGACCAGTAGCCATACAGGAAGTTTAGGCAGGGTGACCAGCCTAGGAGAATCCTGGGAAGAGGAAAGGCAGAGATATAGTAGCAAGCAAGACACAGAGGAAGCAAGATGAGAATGCTTTACTGAGAAAAGGTACCAAGCCACGTGACTAAACATAGATAATGATTAAAAGTTAATTTAAGTTGTAAGAACTAGTTACTCATAAGCCTGAGCAACAGACAGAACAGTTTGTAATTAATATAAGCATCTGCAAGTCTATTTGGGACTGAATGGCTATGGGACCTGGCGGGACAGAAACTGCTGTCCAAAAGCACCTGACACTTTGTGGGTGAGCAAAGATCTCGTACAACTTGTACAACTTTGGAAATCGACAGAAGGATTAGGAGTTTATAATATCCACTATGTAGTAGTTTGAGGCTAGGGTACATGAGACCCTGTCTTTAAAAGAACAAGCACACAGCAAACAATAGCACAACAGCAAAAGTATCAAAGTGAAAAGGGTATGAAAAGACCCAGGCTTCAGCCTACCTGCTCACCTGTGTCATCGCTGCTCAAGTTCTAACTCACATTATTATTGTCCTCCGTACTATTATGGTGACAGTGTGATTATGACAGTGAAAATCTTCAGAACAATCCCTTTGCATTATGTCTTACCTGACTAACAGCTTCTGTTATAGATGAATAATTTGACAAATGCAATCTGGTCACAGCATATCTCCATTTAAATCCTTTTCACATTGTCCTAAACAGAAATCCCAGCTAGGTAAATGATCCTACAGAATTCCAGACGGGTGGAGTCCTGGCTATTTTCCAGGGTGCACAGCACCTATGACACTATGCTGAACTTCTTGGATCTGTTATCTACTTTCCTTTTACTGATTATAAATCTTGGTCTTCCTCTATCCTCCCATTTATTTCAGCACAGTTGGTACTACTGTTGGGATGTTTCCTGGCCTTCCTCCACTTGCTTGTAGCAAGCTATTCAGCAATGATCTTGCTGAGATAGAATTCTCTCATCAGTTTGTGTACATCTCTGGAAGAATTCATGACTGCTGGAATTGTTCTTGGATGGACCATTGCTGTGTTTCTTAAATATAGTATGGCTTTGGGCACCTTATAGATTAGTATCTGGAGATAGATAGATAGATAGATAGATAGATAGATAGATAGAAGATAGATAGATAGATGATAGATAGATAGATAGATAGATAGAAGATAGATAGATAGATGATAGATAGATGATAGATAGATAGATAGATAGATAGATAGATAGATAGATAGATGAAGAAGCAAGTCTAAAATACTGACCAGATATAGTAGTTTGAATGAAAATAACCCCCATAGGTTCATAGGGAGTGACACTATTAAGAGATAAGGCCTTCTTAAAGTAAGTGTGGTGGTGTTGTTGGAGGAAGTGTATCACTGGGGGTGATTTTTGAGGTCTCAGAAGCTCAAGCCAGGCCCAGTGTTGTCTTATTCTTTGTTCTATGGATCCAGATATAGAACTCTTGGCTCCTTCTTCAGCACCATGTCTGCCTGTATGTCACAATGCTTTCTGCCATGATGATAATGAACTAAACCTCTGAACCTGAAACCCCGTCCCAGTTAAATGGTTTCCTTTATAAGCATTGCCACATTCATGGTGGTTTTTTTCACATCAGTAGAGACCGTAACTTAGGCAATAGGCTTTTACAATCCATGTTATAAACCAGTTATCTGACTTACTTTATCGACTTTAGCATCAAGTGTAAATCCTACCTCTGCCTTTTAGCAGCAGTGAGCCAGATTTGTGCGTTAAAATGTCCACACCTAAATTTATTTTGCCATTGTTATTGTTATATTTTTTAGTAATTACAAAATGAGGATAATTATACCCATCCTGACCTATATTTCAGGGTAGGGTAATTGTGAGGAATGTATGAGTTCCCTTGGGAGTGGGACTAAAGAATGGAAATTATTCTTACTAAATTATTTGAGCTGTTCAATCAAGAGAGGCTGAAAAAACAGAACACCTCATGTACAATATAATTGCTTGAGAGTTGCTTTGTGTTTTTTAAAAATTGGTTCCCAGGCTCTGGATTGCTGATGACAATGCATGTTCAGAGCTCAGTCATACACAGCTTGCTAAAGACTGAAGGGTAATGACCATAGAAAATCTAGCCCAGTCATCTATAACATACACCTACTTGTAATGTATGGTAATATGCCAGGACTTAAACCTAGCCCAGACTCCAGCAAAAACATTAGTTCTTAAAAATTGAGGAAAAATAAAGACAATCTAAGAAATCACTTCATTAGCCATCACAGGAACCTAATACAAGAGAGAATGCTTGTTATTATTCTGTCCAATCTCCTCATTGGAAAACCGTAGAAATTTGAACTAAGTAAAAGAAACAAGATGAGTTCAAATTTACACAGCAAGTTAATTGCATAATGGGTACATAACATATACCACCAGTCCACGATTGTCCTAAGCACTCCACCACAACATTATCCTCAAGGTTATTATAAATACCATTTTTCTTTTGATAGGGTATAATTTGTATGTAAAAATACTGGCATGTATATACATAATTGTTGAGGTATAAATCCCAATGGAGTTTTCCAAACAACAAATTTTGTAACTGTGTTCATACTTATGACACATCTCAGAGAAATCATTTCAGGCTCACATGTACTATCCTCCTCTCTCCCTGCCAATTGTTTTTCTATTTCCTCTATCTACAATATTTTCCTTCTTTTGAGAAGTTTATATTAATGGGATTCTTCATGCAAAATTTTGCATTTAGCATCTATTATTTACATTAATGCTCTGAAATCCATTCATACTGTCACATATATAAGGAGTTCATTCTTGATGCTGCCTAGGCATCTACTTCATGGAGCTGCTTCAGCTTTATTATTTATTTACCACATGAAGGACATTTGAATTCATTCCAGTTTGGGGTTATTAACAGACTCACTATAACTATTCACGTCTTTGTGCATCAGTATATAAAGAAATATTTGGGAAAATATGTATACATTCAGGAAACTGTCTCTGCCAAGGTTATGTTGACATATATATATATGTGTGTGTGTGTGTGTGTGTGTGTGTATGTATATATGTATATATGTGTGTGTGCATATCTCTATCTACACACACACACACACACACACACACACACACACGGATAAAAACCTGGCAGAAATAGGACACTGGAGAATCTGTTCCTATTTTACACTCTACGAAAAATGCATATGAGTTTCTATTTTTCTTCTTCCTGTTGTGTTTTGTGTTTGATTTATTTTAACTTTATCTGGTTTGATGTAGGTGGAAGGAGACACTTTTGGTTTTAGTTTTTTTCTTCTAGGACAAAGAGAACAAGATTCCTCTTCATATATCTTCCATGTATGTCCATCAACCAGACATTTGCTCAGATATTTTGTCCACATTTTAAAATTGGCAAATTTCCTAATTATTTCATTTTGAAAATAATTTATATAGCCTGGTTACAAATTTTACAAAGAAATGTGAGTTTTTTTAGTGATGGCATATTTCCCTTTTTCTAAATTGTGCTTGTGAGTATGTGTGTTTATCTTGTACTTAAGGTTATATCTAAGAAACTTTTATCTAGCCTATAATTGAAAGATTTTTCCCTTGTAATTTTATTACTAAAAAGTAAAATTTTTGTATTTAGTTATGTGATCAAGTTTGAATTAATTTATACATAGCACAGATTATAGCCCCAAACTATTTTTTCTTTTTTCCTTTTTCTTGAGAATACCCACATATTTAACATGTGCTTAAAAGAAAATCTTACCTCCATTGGATTATCTGTCCACCTTTACTGTAAATCAGTTGACCACAAAAATGTTGACATACTCCTGGACTCTATTCTATTTAATAAGTAAGCTTAACCTCCTTCCATTCAAACATTTCATATTTTATTAATAATACACATAAACGCACCATATATACAAATCACACACACACATGAACACACACACACACACACACACACACACACACACACACATTTTGGTTGCATTGTTTCTTTACCTTTCTATCCAAATAGCAAGTCAGATATGTTTTTCATAACCTGGCAATTCCACTCTTAAAATACTTTACAAGTTTCTGTACAACTTCCTCTTAGAATAAGAGCTATATTTAATGAATAATTTGGAAAAAAATACTATTTATAACAAACACATTAAATTTCTTTGCTTATTCTTATTTCTTCCAACAGAATAATAAAGGTTAATGCGTATACAACATGCTTCTTTTCTTAGATGTATGTTTAAGTATATTGTATTTGGTGTTAATAAGACTGGTACAGTTAAATTTCAATTCTAAATAGTCTATACACATAAATCCATTTGGTTTTCATTTGTTAAATCTCCCTGTGGAACAGTGAGAAAGACTGTGTGCACCTCGTCTGTAATCTTAGGGGAGAGAGTTGTCATCATGACTAAGCATGTCAGCCCAGGGTGTTTCATAGATTTTCTTATCATGTTGAGAAATTTCCTTCCTGTTTCTCCTTGTTTACTAGCAAGTATTCACACACACACACACACACACACACACACACACACACACACACACACACTATTGTATGGTTTATCTATAATAAATACTAAACTGTCAAATTACTTTGTCATTATCATATTAATTACAATGATTTTTCTTTTTAAATATGTCCGTATTTTAATTATTGACCTATAATTTTCTTGCCACTTCTTTTTCTTATTTTGGTATCTAGGTAATGTTGACCTCATAAAATGATCTGACTAATAATTACAGTGAAATACACTCAATATCATTGGCTACCAGGATGTAAATCAAAATAGAAATTACATAGTATTTCATATCAGATAGAAAATCCTGAACAAAAGAAATGATGTGACTGGGTTATAAAGTTGAGCTCTCATGACTGTAGCTCTCATAAAATGCTTGCAAGGATGTAAATGGTTTAGTTGTTTTGAAGAAGCTGAAAATCTTCTTAAGGTTAAAGTAAGCCATGAGATGAGCAGGTGATTCTGTTGCTATGTGCATATCTGTGGAAACTGGCATTGCACGTCCCCTAAAAGGCTCACATGAACGTCCATCTCCTTGATGCTTAATTGTCAAATAGTGTAAACAGTCAAAATTTCTGGTAACCTGTGAATTAATAATTAAAGTTTAGTATATTTATGTAGTAGAATACTATTAAAAAATAAAATATACATACATAAAATGATACCTAAGAACCTCAGTGACATTATAATAAGTGAAAGAAGCTGGACCCAAAAGCCATATATTGCATTATTCCTCTCTATATAAAAAACCAGCATCTGGCCCATCTATACAGATTATAAATAGTGGTTGGTAGGGGGAGGAAGAGAAAAGGTCAGAGGGAGATGAACCACTACAGTTAGTATGCGTGGGTTTCTTGAGGAATCAATGAAAGTTTCTAAAACTGCCTGTAACATGTCGATGAATGTATGAAATAGTGAAGTGGATACTCCAGATGGTAGGTTTTGTGCTATGTGGACTATAGCTTGAAAAGAACTCTTAAACCTTGGTTGTAAATTATTCTAGCCTCTTCTATATTGTGAATGAGTTGTAGGTCTGTTATTTACTTGTTCAATGTTTTAGCATTTTATTGCTGAAGTTCCTCCTGCATGCTAGGGAAGTGCCTTCCCGTTGTGCTCTATCCTCAGCCTTTAGGGTTTCATTCTTCCTGCTTTGTGCTTTTATTTTTCATTAAATGTAGAGAGGTTGAGTTTTTGACTACAGGTACTGACAATTCTTAAATTTTTACAGGTATTCATTTGTCTGTGTGGCTCACCCTCCTGAATGCCACCTATGTGCCACAGGGCACATGTAGAGCTCAGAGGACACTGAGTGGGACTCCGTTCTCTCCTTCCATCATGTGTGGTCTGGGTACAGCAGGTATCATTACCTTCTAAGTCATCTCATTGGCCCAGTTGCAAAAGTTAAATCATACTACATTCTGAGTGCCATGCTGATGAGATCTCACATCATGCTACAGCCCACTCGGAATGAAAACCATTCCTTTGTTGAGCACACCCACAATGGATATGTTCTCACCTTTTAGTCCCTTAAAAGTGGTCTGTATTATCAGATCAAGTGCCACTTGGTCACAGTGCTTCTGTTCAAGTAAGCCTTACTTTACTTTATAATGGTCCACAGGGCAAAAGAAGTGTGCTGTCACTTCAGCTGGGCTACAGAAGACACGTTTAAGTGTAAAGCCTTAATATGGAAGGAAACTGTATGCTGAGATCATTATATTTCATTAACGTTATCATGTATGTTATTAGAAATTGTCTCTATCATTAATTATCAAGAGTTGTGTGCCTCTCACTATGAATTGTGACTTAAACTTTATCATAGAAATGTATGGATATTAGAACATGTGTAGAGTGTGACACTACCTGCAGTGGACATCCACAGCAGTCATACAAACCTTGAACAAAAAAAAGGACTGTTCTAGTATCTCTTCTGCATTTTTCTTGATGTTATGCTCTGTAAATCATTGGGAAACTTGAGTTGTCATTGGCTTTCAGTTTTTGCCTCATAGAGTAACATGAGGCAAATTGATTCTTTGGTGATAAAGAGCTAATTCTGTTGTTGTAGTAGGAGGCCACTTGTTCACTCCCAGTTGCCAATACCATAAAATAATCACTCAAAAATTGTGTTAATTAAATCACTGCTTGGCCAATCACTTAAGCATATTGCTAGCTAGCTCTTATATCTTTGGTTAACCCATTTCTATTATTTTATATTGTTCCATGATATTTGTGGCCTACTGACAAGGTTCTGGCTGGCAGCTCGCATCTTTCACCTCTGCATCTGCGGCTCCATGGCATCTCACTGACTCCACCTTCTTTTTTCCAGCATTCAGTTTACTTTTCCTGCCTAACTCTATTCTGCTAAGCCACTGGCAAAACAGCTTCTTTATTCGTTAACCAATAAAAGCAATACACAAACAGAAGGATTTTCCACACCATGCTGTCATGTATATAAACCAATTATATAAACTAATTATATATTTTCTTAGCTAGTCAACTACTTTGTAGTTTTGTGATGTCTCTCCATACCTATGAATACTATTTGTTCTGAATAGTATGCGTTTTGATATTGAAATAAACAGTATGGATTTCTTTTGATTAGTGTTTGATGCTACAGCTTTTTGTATTCTTTAAGATGTTTTTAGCATTCATTTATTTATTAGAGGAGTGTTTGCATTGCACAGGCCATATGAAGGTCTAAAAATATCATATGGGAATTACTCCATCATACAGGTACTGGGGTCTGAATTTACATTGTTATGCTTGCTAGCAAGTTCCCTTATCCACTTAATCATCTTATTAACTTTCTTGTTTTTACTTAATGTAATTACTAATATGTAATTGTTAATGTGTTTTTACTTAATGTAATTATTAAAATGTTTCATTTTCACATCCCTTTTAAAAACTTAATTTTATATTGAACTTTTTAATAATGATGCTTAAGTGCTCTGGTCTTTAATATTTAAAAAATTACTATTTTTGTAATTAATTTGGCAAATATGCATATATATATATATTCACACATACATGTGGAGAGGGTGAAGAAAGAGACAGAAGAAAGAGAGAAAGAGACAGAGACAGAGAGAGGACACCTTGTAGAGAAGACTAAGGGGTTAGCTCTCTGATAGAATTAGTGGTTTTTGTGCCTGAGGTCCTGAGTTCAGTTCCTAGAAAGAATATAGATACATATGCATGTCCATCTATCTCTCTTGCTCCATCTCATTTGTCCATGTGAGCTATGACAAAGTTCATCTTTTGCAATATCACCTCCTCCCTCAGCCATGTTTTAGCTACTAGCAAAGCAAAAGCTACTGAACACCTAACCACCTTACTTGTTTACACCTGTTCCTTTAGTTCAAGCCTTGAATCTCATTCCAATGGGCATCTGAAGTCAGCTCTGGCCTTCATTGTTATTCACACATTTAACAGGCACCCACTGGACACTCAGTGTATTTATTAAACACTCTTGACTCACCAGTCATTGTTGAGTATTCAAGGCAAAGGGTATTCAAGGATAAATAAGGCATGGCTCATTTTTGAAGAGCATGCAACTTAGTCGGTGTGGCAGATATATAAACAATAACTCATTGTTCTGTACAGTGCATGCTGTCATGAAGGTGTGTGCAAAGTGAGCTGACAAAAGAAGTGATTGATTGGTCATGGATTAGATCAGTGATGTGAACGCGGTTTCTTTAAGAGGAAATGCAATAGTTAAACAATGAGTTGGTGGGAGCTGGTTATACTAAGCAGTATATACAGAATAGTAAGCATGTAAGGCCACCTGGAGGAGGTGCTTCCAGGAAGATAATAGGGGGAGTGACATGGATAAAAGAAGCAAAAGGATTGTGATGCGTGGTCAGAAGGTGTTGGAGTGTTATAGTATTTATTAGAAACAAAGGAGGCCAAGGTTATCATACATAATCTCAGTTATACCTATAAAATGTGTATGAAGCTGGTACTCCAATTGTCTTCATGCTGGAAATGGTGCTATGAAGTTAGAGAGCATAGGCTACTTGCCAAATAAAATCTCAGGAACTCAGAGAATGCTAAGTGATTTACTAAGTAGGATATAGACAACCCAGAATGCGCACTGGATGTAAACAACCAATGCATGCCTTCCAGTACATGCCAGAAGAGGCAAACTGGTTAGAGGCCAACTGACCTGTGCTTTAATAATCATTCTACTATACTATACACCTGAGAGGAAGCCTCAACCAGCAAATGTGGGCAAGATATGCGCCATCTTATCTGTATGTAAGGAGCCACAGTATCATGTGAGGGAGGTGGCAGAGGATGGAACCATAATTAGTGTTTTAGAAATGAAAAAAATGGCAGCATTGAGAAAGACAACCTGGAATAAGGATTATCACAAAATAGAGTGCTTAGGTTGCTCTCACTGTGCACCAGGAAAAGTTCCAGGAGTAATATTTACTGTGGGTGTAGGAGAAGCAAATTTTAAGGATATATGAAAAGAGAATCCACAGGACTTTGTTGAGAAAATTGGTTCTTCAGTGTAAAGAGCTAAAGAAAATTTGCATTTCTAAGCAGCATGTGGTAGTAGACAGTGTGCTTTTTTAAATTCTGGTTTCAAAGCATAACAGGGTACTAACTACCGACTGTAGTTTTACTACTTAGTGAATGTTTTTACCCTACCTGAAAACATTTTTTTTCTCCCTGCATCCTCCCCAGCCCCTTTCTTCTTTCTTTCCTCTTGTCTTTCACCTTATTATCTTTCTATAACATTCACAGTAACTGAAGCAAATTTGAGAGTTCAGTCAGCTTGCTTTAATTGTCATTTCTAACGTGATCGCTGCAAAAGTTGAGAGCTAATTCCTAGAATCAGGCTCTGTTCTTCCAGGAGCCTCTGCCTGAATATATTTCATCCCTTCTGCCTAAAGTGTCTTCTCTATACCTTGCTTGCATTGACAACACTCATATAATTACCTTTCAACATGCAAATGACCCTCCTTGACCGTCACACCCTGCTGATGTACGGTAGGAATCTGCCATAGCTCCATTATCATTTGTTTTGGAAGAACTCACAAGTGTGTCTCCTTGAGCAAAATGGAATTTATGTTATGTGTTTTTTTAGTGCTAAGCAAGTAGTACAAGCTCAAAATGTACACTGAATAAGTAATTAATAAATGAATCTATGACATGAGAGTTGGCTGAGTGACAAGCCATAGACAGATAAGTCTTATGGTGACAGAGTGCTGCCAATCCTCAGTACCTGAGGAGACTCTCACCTGAACTGTAAACATCCCTTCCAGGGCAGGTCCCTAACCTCAACTAAGTTGGAGCTGGAATAAGAGAGGGCTCTTGTGGATTCTTGATGAGGAATAAGGAGAGAACTATATCCCAGGTAAGATTCTCTTTAGGAATGCTCAGAGAAAAACACACTCCAGTTATCCTATTAAAGAACATAGTGCTGTGCATGATTTGGGCTTCCAACACACTATTCATTTTTAAAATACTATTCTTTCATCATGTACTTGACACCCTCTGGTCCTTTATGTAACTCCACAATATAAATTTTTATGAATGAAAACATTTATGAGGGCATAACCAACCATAGTTACTAGTCTCCACAAACAAGTATAGGATTTCCTCCATTACGTTTCAGTGTTGGCTAAAAGAATAAATCAATTTTAGCTCAAACAGTAAGTTGTTTTACTATGGCTATATTCTGTGAAACATCTGAGATATACTTCTGACTGCTGATGGGAACTTCCTCGGTAATCAGTTATCATCTATTTGATCTTCAAGCTTTATCTCCTGTTTGCCTTCTGCCAAGAATTAAGAAGACACTATGGGCACTGCGCATCCTATATATCAAACTGAGATCAAGCTAACATGGCTGCAGAAGACCAAGACTTCCTTCAGAGTCCAATAAGAACTGGAGAGGTCAATACAAGGAACCGAGCAGATGTAGATGTATTAGTGAATAGCTGAGGAGTGCAGTGCCCCTTGCTCGATCCAGGCTCCTTACCAAGGCACTCAGTGGCTGTCAGTACAATATTACATCATGGTCACTCGCAGAAATTTTGCAGTCACACAACCTCAGGTAGAATCCCCTGCTCTGCCTCACATGGGATTTGTAACCTTTGAGAAACTAATCTTTCTAAACTTGTATTTCATTATGCAAAATAAAGATAATAATGGCTATTTTGGACTACTATGTACTTGTGTTTTATCTAATTTCTCATGTGACCAGAATGTTCTATTAGTAATAGTGGTCTTCATCTTGGTGTTTCTTGCATGGTTAAGTGTCATTTCTGTCTTCGGACAGTCCAAGTGAACAGGATGGGAAGGAGTGGGATGGGATCATGTGACGTGGAATAGAAGGCAAGAGAACACAGAAGAGAAGAAAGAGGGGTAGAGAGGAGAGGAAGGGAGGAGTGATGAGAGGATGTTGAGGGGAGAGAAAGGAAAGGGAGGGGAGAAAATAAAATGCCCATCATTTATTTTCCCTTAGTGAGTACAAGGCAGTGTGTTACCTGCTCATATATATTTGCCTGTTGAATCTACAGACAATAGCAAGAAAAATAAATATTTTTATTTTTCAGACATTGGACCCAAGGCACACAGAAATCGAGGAATTTGTCAGCGTTCATGGGATCTAAAGCACAATTCTTTCATTTGTATACTTCCTAACAAAGTAAGAGACACATTTTAGGAAAAGATCCTCTGCTTCCTTTTCTCAGCATGAATAAAGCCCTCTTTCATTTTTCTTTATCCAAGTCAAGTTCATTTGCTTATTTGCCTGTGGCTGACAAAGCACAGCTGGCTAGCTGCTATTTGCCTGGCGCGCATGAAAGGCTCCGTACAGAGAATCAGACATTCCATCATTGCTATTTAATGTACTATGGAGACATAGGCCAGAAAACATTATGTTCTGATTTTACAGATAAAGTGGCTAGAGCTCAGAGTGGCACCAGTCAGTGTCACACAGATAAGGGCTGAGAGAAGCTACTTGAGGCATTCATAGGTTTCTTTTCTCAAAGATATTCATTACTTCATTTATTCATTATATATTTGTTAGCGTCTACATGGAAACATGGTGGTAACGATCTGATACTTATGACAGAGCTATTTTCTTGCTATGCAACCAATAAAAGCAGTTCACTCAGGGTTTCACCTGCCCTATCTCTTTGAACTCCCAAGAAACCAGCAGAATTTTTTCATAAATTACACTGGCTAAAGCTTTTGCTTTCCTGTAGTGCAATTTGAAAAAACATGCCCTTCCAAAATGTTCTGGGATATTGTTTTTTTTTTTTTCCCAGCAAACACAGCCACATGATAGAATCCATGACACAGTTCATGGAGATCACTGGACTATCTCTTCCCCAGGGATCCACAATATAAGGACAGTGCTCCATCATAAGCCGTGTAGCAGATGACATAAAGCTATCTTGATGAAGGCTTGCTGATGGAAGAGACTGTCTGTGGATTAATCTTTACTTAAGGAGAATCAATTGGTCAGGTCTTTGAGAGGAATGGATCAAAAATATTGGCAGTATGTATTTTTATTGAAAATTTTTATTTGTAGATAGATAATTAGAAAAAGACAAAAGATAGATGGTAGGTGGATAATAGATTAGATAGGTAGGTAGGTAGGTAGGTAGATAGATAGATAGATAGATGATAGATAGATAGATAGATAGATAGATCCCCAGGATAAAGGAAGAGGGAACAATTAAAGTCATTAACTCTTGAGCAATGAAATTAAGGGTTCTAAAGGCAGTTAATGAAGGAAGAATGCCAAGCAAGAATAAGGTACAATGGATAGCATAACAATTACACAGGATGTGGGCATTTGTACCTAAGCCTGAAGAATAAACTACAATGCTCCAGGGAGAAATGATAGGGAAGCTATCCCATCAACAAGAGTATGAGCAAAGAAAATGACCATGATCTGAGAGGGTATGCCCATCTGTGTGAATGGGAAGTCAGTCCAAGTATGGAGAGAGACATTTGACCTGAATGCTTATTTTTGTGCCAGTAGGAGACTGAGTTTATCAACTCCGTAGCATAACTTGTAGTCTGGTACTTTAATACTTCAGGCTATATTCGTTCTTTTTTAGGGGGGCTAGAATTTTCCATTCCTTTTATTTTTTCCCCTCTGAAAATCTTTTATTACTTTATACATGATAGGAATCAAAATTTCCACTTCCTCCCCTCCTCCCACTTCCCTCCCGCTCCACCCCCCTCTCCCCCTCCAGTCCTAAGAGAGGGCAGGGTACCCTGCCCTGTGGGAAGTCCAAGGCTCTCCCCCTCTCCATCCAGGTTTAGGAAGCTATGCATCCAAATAGATTAGGATCCCAAAAAGCCAGTATATGCTGTAGAGACAAATCCCAGTGCCATTATAGTTGGCTTCTCAGTCTGTCTCAATTGTGAGCCACATTCAGAGTGTCCAGTTTGATCCCATGCTCGTTCAGTCCCAGACCAGCTTGATTTGGTGAGCTCCCATTAAGTGTGAGTTCAGGCACACTTAAGAAAAGCTGTTTGTAATTGATAGCTTCTCAGGAGCAATCAGCCAGCAAAAGCTGAACCTTGTGCTTGTTTGTTTGTTTGTTCCTGTTTATTCAAGAAAGAGAAAAAAAATGAAGCTGGATGGGTATGAATATGGGAGAGTAAATTGGGGAGTTGGGGTGGGGGAAGGAATATGATCAAAGTACATCATATGAAATTTTCAAATGATTAAAACCGTTACTTAAAAAATAAGCACCCAGGATCATGAGCTGCCCTTTTGGTCTTCATTCCCTATGGTGGAATGCCTTGCTCAGCCCTGATGCTGGGGGCAGGGGTTTGGTCCTGCCTCACCTTGACAAATCAGGCTTTGTTGACTCCCCATGGGAGGCCTTACCCTTCTGGGGGAGTGGATAGAGGGGAGAGGAGGGGCAAGCAGGAGGAGGGGAGAGAGTGGGAACTGTGGTTGGTTGTAAAATAAATAGAAAATTTAAAATAAATAATTTAAGTAAAAAAAAGAACAAACAATAATTAGAAATGCTTTGTCTTTGCATAGTCTTTCCTGTTTCTAAATAAATTCTTGCATTGTTTTCTTTTAATTCCATGATGAAACTCATTGACATTTTTAATGGAATTGAGTCTGGTCTGTAGCATCTCTTCAATATACAGTACTGGCAGAACCAGGTATCTATGAACTTAGACTCACACCACTCACCCTGTACAGAAAAGCATCAATTAAAATGGATCATTTTAACATAAATGATTTTAATTTAAAGGGATTTAAAACCCAAAATATTAGTGCTTCCAGCAGAAAATATAGGGAATGCACTTGAAGTTATAGGTACGGGCAAGAACTTTCTAAGTAAGACTTCAATAGCACAGAAAATATCCCTAAGCATCAAGAAATGAGACTAGATGAGATTAAAATGTTTCTGTACAGTAAGGAAACGATTATTAATTATTTTACCAGCTACAACTCAGAAATGAAACTGATATCCACAACACGTAAGAACAGCAAGAATTAAACACCTAAATCACAACACTGCTGTTTAATACGTGGGCTGATGAACAGATAGTCTTGAAAAGATGAAACACAAAAGCCAACAAATATGTATTTTCAGTGTTCAACATCCTTAACCATGAGGCAAGTATAAATTAAAATCTCGGACCTTCCATTTCATCCCAATGAATTTGGCTATGACCAGGACCACAAGTGACAACAAAGACCAACAAGATTATGGAGAAGAGGAATCCTTTCTTCACCATTGATGGAAGTGTAAACTATTGCAGCCGATATGGAGGTTCTTCCAAAAACTTCCAAGCAAGGCTACCATATGGCTTTGCTGTGCTATTTTGGGGTATACGCAGGGATATGTGTACACTCCCGTTTACTGCTGCTGCATTCATCACAATGTCTAGGAAATGGATGTACATCCACGAAGCCTGAATAATGAAATTTAGCGTGCTAAGAAAAAATGAAATTATAAGGTTTCTGGATGGTGGAAGGAGGGTATTGTATTAATAAGGTGATCTAGCCACATGTTCTGTCTCATAAGAAAATCCAAACTTTCAATGCTTATATAAATGTAAATGAGCGGTTGTGAGGGTAGTGTAAACTATGAAACTAGACAGGCAGTTGAAAGAGGGAAACAAGTAGAAGTAATGAGAAGGAGCGGGTAAAGGCAAAAGGTCACATGGGACTTGAAATTGATAGGATGCTATTAGGGGTGGAACAAGGTAGAATAAAGAAGAATAGAGAAGAGGGTAAAAGAAACGACAAAGGCAAATTTTGTTTGAAAAATGCCTAAATGAAACCCAATTCTTTGTAAACCAATGAAATGTTTTAAAAAGAAAGAAATTGCTTTGATTTTGAAAGACAGGGCTGAGCCTGTTGTTGGAGATCTCAGAGCAAGCTGTGTAGACATCTTGTGCAACAGCCTAAATTCCACAGCAGGTGATGTCACCACAACTGTCCTATAAATGGAGCAAAGATTCAGGTGCATCTAAGTAATTTATCTGCACCAATAGCCAGGACAACAGGAATGGCTTTCTCAGTTCTGCGACTGACTGCTGTCCTGGGACTGTGTGCCCTAATCCTGACAAGCCAGGCAGGTAAGTGTTTCTGATCACAGCCCAGAAACTTGGGCATAGTTAGTGATGGGTGGAAGCTGGCACAGAACATAAAAGGGGAGGGGCATTTTGGCATTGCAGAAAGAACCCTGGGCTGGGAGCCTGGAAACATATCTAATTCCGAAAGCAATTTTATTAAGCTTGATTTTGGTTGTATCCTCCATCTTAGTAAATACATGATGTTTGGAATGAGTCCTTTCTTATATTCTTAAATGGTGAAGGGATGCCATTACATTATAAATTCATTGAGAAGTGTCTGTGGGGTGTTTTAAAGATTATAACTAATAATGTTTAGTGATGATGAAGATATAATTTTCAATAGCACTCTATAATGGAAATGGAAATTTATAAGTGTAAATTAGGCATGATATTAAATACATCTAGATGTGATACAAATAAGAAACATTAATTGCTGTCAATCTCATATGTATCATAAAATTTAAATAAAATAGGCAAATGTTTGGAATAGTGCCTGGTCAATAAAAATCACTAAATAAATATTAAATGCTGTTGTTATCATGTATAAATTATTTTTTTTCAGTTTCTTCAAAATGAATTGTTCTTTTTTATCTTTATTTTTTTCTCATTTTTTTATTAAAAATTTCCATCTCCTCCCCTCCTCCTCCCCCTTCCCTCCCCTCCCTTCCACCCATACCCCCACTCTGCCCCTCTCCAAGCCAAAGAGCCATCAGGGTTCCCTTCACTATGTTAAGTCCAAGGTCCTCCCAGCTCCCCCTAAGTCCAGGAAGGTGAGCAACCAAACTGACAAGGCTCACAGTGAGCCCGTCCATGCTGTAGAGTTCATGCTCATCGCCGTTGTCCTTTTAAGTTTATGTACAGTTTTATTAGAGTTTAAAAGAAAAACACCTCAGGCAGTTTGTATATCTCAGCACATATACATGTGTGTTTGTGCACACATATGTGCTTGTGTGTGTGTGTATCTTTGTCTATCTTAGCTGAGAAAAATAAGTAATGGTATTTGAGTTATTAGTGTAGAGAACAGATACATGGTGGCAGGCAGAGAAGGGGCTTTAGAAAAGAAATTAAGAAGGCCCAAAGTATCAGAAAAACCCAAAATGGAACAGAAAGGTGCATGATGCCTAATACAGAGATACGAGAAGGTGAAAGGTCTCACTTTCTGAGACAATATGGCAGAAAGTCAGCTGCACCAGCTTGGTATTTTTAGCTACTGTGGTAAGTTTAGATAAAACTTAACAAGAAACAAAACTTTTATGTAAAACTTCATTAGACATATGCTTTTGTTCTTTTAAGCCAGCATTTGTGACTAATATCAAGAAAGCAGATTAATAAAAGAACTCCACTGATTTAAATAGAAGTTTAACATCTAAATACTGAAATTTGACCTTAGAATACATATATTCTAAGTTTCATCCTTTACATACCTTAAATAATTTACCTAGGTTCTCCATAACTTGCTTAGTCCTTCTGGTTTTCTTTCCCAAATGTGGAATCACATAAAATCATAATAATCTTACTAAATAAACTCGCCATTTTCTTTGGTTGGTGCAGATTAGTAAAGTAAGATTGCAGAGGGAAAGGGTTTTTTGTTTTGGTTTGGCTTGGCTTTTAGGATAAGCACAAGTGAAAGTTCTCTGATTGTGAAATCTGAGTTTCTAGGTTCTTCCCATTGCAACTGAGCTTGTGTTTCTTTTGTAACACATGAAAGCACGCAGAGGGCTGCAAGCAGCGTGCAGCATTTGCATTTAGGGATTAATCGTTTTGTCTGCAGAAGCTATGAATCTTTGTCTTGTGTCTGTTCAGCGTGCAGAAAGCAGAATGAGCAACCAGCCACTCAGCAGCAGGTCCCTTTGCCTGTAAGCTAGCAGAGCTCACAGGCCCAGGTCACACGTGGCACCCCTAATAAGAAATACAGATGAGGGATGCATAAGACCTGTGCCAGAGGGGGACATGGGATGTCTGTGTCCACCCTGCTTCCAAAGTTCTCAACACAGTGCTGTGAAGGGTGATATTTGCATTCTAAAGACAATCCTCATTCATCCCATAAACTGTGAAACTGGTTAAATAAGTCCAGTTTTGTGTTAATTTCCTCACCGATTTAATTACATAACTATTGATGTTACAGATCATGCTTTTATATGAGCATGTATAATGAGCATGCTTTTATAATCATTTTGTAAAATGTAGAAATCAATAAGAATAAAAATGTATTTGTTCAGAATTTGATAATCACATTCAATTAAAAAATTCAGTAGAAATCTTAATGTAATAAATGGTACTTTGTGTTATATTTTAAAACAGGAAATATTCAATAATGGACCTTGATGATTTGAGATTTCTGGGTATTCCAATAGCAGTTTAAGTTTTCATAATATTTTAAACTGTTAGAGGAAAATCGAGCTACTTATAATTCTGTTGCTGTTAATAATACTAATACTAATATACTAATAGTGCTGTAAATCAATTATTGTGAGATTACCCTGGGTTTGGTTCTGTGATAAGTAGTTTATACACTGTGGATATATATCTATACACACATTATAGCATAAACAATATATACAATACTTTTCTTCCTACCAATATCACAATGAAGAAACTAAAAGACAGTGGTTAAATGTGATTTGCAAAAGTACATGGCTAATATTTTGTTGAAAAAAAATCAGATTGTAGGACCTTAAAATGTGTGGCACACCACACAATAATACCTATGAATATGTATATGGACTAAAGTCTAGACTGATTCCAGACTTCCCATACACTAATCCCCAGCTCCTCTGGTACTAAAAAGCTAGTATTTAGTATTACATAAAATGAATAAAACTGACATGTGTTGCCAAAGAGGACTCTTCCTTTGTGTAGGGACTTCCTGTGTTACACTTGGCTGGTATCCCCGGAGAACCAGTCTATGGAGGGAGAGCAATACAATATGAAGACCATGCCTCTGGAGTTAGACAGAACTCAGGTTCATTTTCTGGCTCAGCTGCCTTTTCCTGAGTGACTTTAGGTGAGTCGTTGGACTTCCCAGAGCATTTCTGCTCTCCTATGGAACTGTGACTCCATCACTCAGTAGGATAAGGACACAGGTCTATGAGGTTGTCCTAGTCCAGCATCTGTTTCTTCTCACAATGAAAATAAACCCATTCTAGGAACTCTAATCACACAGACCTCTATGTGAGGGTCACCATCTTTAGTTTAATTCAAGCGAAAAGGTTCTTTATACACTCTCCTCGGAAAGAAACCAAACCAAAGCAAAATGTGTTCTAAATGAAAAATTCAACTGTTGGATGAATGAATCTTTGATTATCATCTCTTATAAACCCCAGACTAAGAGCCCGTTAAGCCTTTGACTATGACATAATAAATATAAATGCTTACAGAATTTATTTCCATTTTTGCTAATAATTTCTATCTTAGAACACAACATAGATAACACATTTCTTTCATCATTTGGTAGCCCTGAATGACCTTCACCTGAATCTAGTGGAAATAGTGCTAAGGAGTTGAGACCCTAATGACTCAAAACTTGTAGTGGGGAAGCAATATAGATATGAAACACTTTTCTGTATCTCAAAAATAATTTTTGTACAAACAATGCTTAGTATTGATCTTAAATGTCATAAACTTCCAGAGTCAGGAGCAAGATAAGGTCTTCAATTTTTAAACGTCACTTAAATGGACTTTTCTAAAATTTATTTTTTTTCTAGCATTTGTGTGTGCCTAAAAAATAATTAAAACTGACTTTTTTATGAACTTGAATTTTCAAATAAACAACCAATTATGAATATTGTGAGTCTATCCTGGATATCACATTTATCAGTCTTAACATTAAAATAATCTAATAATAATCTAATGTTCAACTGAAATCAAATAAGTAATCCAGTATTTTTAATTAATTAATTATTTTTTAAAATAACAATCTTTTCTTATTTTACATACCAATCCCAGTTCCCACTCCCTCCCTTCCTCCCACTCTCTCCACCCCCCCCCCATCCACTCCTCAGGGAGGGTAAGGCTTCCCATGGAGAGTCAACAAGATCTAGCTCATAGCTTTGAGGCAGGACCAAAGCCCTCCCCACTATATCTAGGCTGAGCAAGGTATCCCTCCAAGGAAAATGGGTTCCCAAAAGTCAGTTCAGGCATCCAGTATTTTTATATAGAATTTGGTGGCACCATAGTTCTGTTAATAAAATGAAAAAGTAAAGTCCTGCATTGTCTTATTATCAGGGTTCAGAAAGAAGGCTGCATGCTGTAGTGTATACCACTCTACCAGAACTTTTCATCTCATAAATGAAGACCATTAACACCCAAGGGACACATGTGCATCCTTCAGCTATGAAGGATAAGGTACATGACTCCTATAGGCACCATGCTCTCTTGGTTTGCACAGTCTTCCCATTCCTAAATATTATCAGTTTATCCATCTAATAAGCTAAAATTTGCATATCTTAAAATATTACCCAGGGAAAAAAATTACACAGGATTCGTAAAAACCATTGTTCATAAAACTAATAGGTAATAAAAAATGACAGAAATTATTTATCATTTATCTTCCATTTGCTCTCATAAATAAAGTACAGTTTGTGTACTTTTCCTACAAAGAGCACATAGTTTTATTACAGAATACTGTAAAAATCTCAATTTTGATTTCAGACAAACATGACCCTGGATTGTATATCTATCACCTGGCAATTCTTCATCTTTGAAACAGCTTTGAAATCTCTGTCCAACTTTACTTCTTCAGCTTTAAATTGGCTTAGCAATTTTCTTACCTCATAGAATTATGAAGATAAAAATAACACAGTGCATGTGAACTTCCTGGTAGAGGTATGTGCACAGCGGAACTACCCATGAAGATTTTCATCTTCCTCATTTATATTACCATTGGCAAAGAAATCCCATGGAAACAATGGTATCCTATATTACACGGACAGCTAAACTTTCTGTATCTCAAACTTGGTACTGACGTTAGTATAATGCGATGTAACAACTTCTTGTTGTACCTGTAGATAAGAGCATCTCTCAGTTCTCATCAGAGAAGCCTATATTTGTAGTAGATGATAATTAATAAGGAGACACCCCCTATATGTATGCACACACACACACACCCGCGCGCACACACACAGCTTTTCAACATCCATTGAAAAAAGATTGTGGAGTGCTCAGCCCCAAATTGGGCATTCATATCACACCATTATTCTCCCATGTTGAAGTGGGTGGTAACCTCATGAAAACATTATTTTCCAGACACACCAGGGCAGATACATAGATAAACCTGTAGCAATTGTGCCAGCAAGCAAAGACCTTCATAAGACCAGCAAAATAAATTCTCAGCATAGAAGAGGGACCTGGACACAAAACCCACCACTGGCTGAGGAACTTTTGGTATTTGACAGCTACTGAGAGAAGTTCGTTTTCTTTAACACCTCACTCTGACAGGCTCAGACACCAGGACAAGTCCAAGTCCCAAAACTAGATAGGAAACACAAACTGGACTTGATGGCGAGAGAAGAAAAAATAAAAAGAAGTAATCTCAAAGTTGGATGGGAAGGGACAAGAGCATGGAAAAGGTGGTGAGTGTGGGAAGCTGGAGTGAACACTCAAAATACAGTGCATGACGTTCTCAAAGAACAAATAAAAATCTTACAAAAAGCAAAAGGAGGTACCTCTGTGGGCTTTGTTTTCTTGGTAACCAAATGTAGCCATTGTCCACTTAGATACTTATGTCTGTTACTTGTATGTTTTAGTAATAATTAAAGACTTCAATCAAACAAGCAAAAGGATGCTTAGGGACAGGAAGATGAAACTAAGGAGTTTGTACCAGGTGGATACCAAGGAACTCCTCAGATCCAACACATACACACAAAAAAAACATTTTCCTTTTGGATTGCAAGGAATCACATTTGAAAGTCTTTTATGTTTATGTATTTTTGTTTGTTTGTTTGTTTGTTTTCAGATGACAAACCAAATGAAGATGGCAACCCAGAGGAGAAATCAGATAACCCTCCAAATGACTCCAGTAAAAAACCAGAGGGAGATTTCCCCAAATTCTTAAGCCTCCTGGGTTCAGAGATCATTGAGAATGCCGTGGATTTCATCCTTCGCTCCATGTCCAGGGGATCGTAAGCAATGAGATAAACCTCACTTTTGCCAGCTTCTGTAGAAAATGAGTACACTCAAGAAAATGAATGAAATAGAGAAAACGCATTCATTTTTCATTTAAACAAGAAATGTCCTACCTTAAGTTGCATTTTACATGCAAATACAGTGCCTGAAATCTAGAGTGAGAGTACCCCCTCAAGATTACACAATATTTTAAAATCCCGGGGCTATAATAGGAGGGCAGAAGATGCAGAGCCAAGATATGGAAGAGAAGTGGTTTTCATAAGTCCTGTATTTGTGAAGAAAAGTGAAGAGTCTTGTATTTGGCTTCTAGTTGGAGTAGTTCAGGAGGGATAACTGAAGGAGTTAGTGATGTCTCTTTAGACGCAATGTGCAGAACTCTCAGGAGCAGCGTGTTGGCCACCATGAAGGATAATATAACCCAGAGACTTTCTAATGTTCCCAGCCTACTTCTTTTTTCTTTTTCTTTTCTTTCTTTTTTAATTGATTTTTATTGAGCTCTACATTTTTTCTGCTCTTCTCTCTACCTTTCCCCTCCACTCCAGCCCAGCCTGCTTCTTAATACGCCTTAGATGTAACATATTTTGCCTTTGATTTGACCTCTCCTTATTCTTCATGCTTCTTTCAGCCTGCACTGCTGCAAGCTGCTATTTTTGATTCATTTTTACATAGACACCTGTGGAGAGTTTATTTGTAATAATAATTAATAATATATTATTAATAACATTGTTAATAATATAATAACAATAAACTCTGATTTATTACTACACAGTGGATAATTATGTTTGAATTAGACCTCCTTCACCTGCTACTCACAGGCAAGGCTAATAGTGCAGTTTTAAACAAGCTTTCTGGGTAATTCTGACACTAAAGCCACCTAACTAAGTGCTCAGCTACAGAGCTTGGCCCTAAAGTTCTATCAAACCCTGAAGTTCTGTTCATATTCTATTTAAATAGAAATTCTCATGTTTTCCTGGGGTAAGTATACATGGCTTCTTAAACTCAACCAAGAACAGATGAAGAGCCATTTTCATAAAGGAGTAGTTGGGTCTCTTCTTGTAGTCCTCAATCTGCTTAAAATCTGTATGTTTGGTTGGTTGTATAGGGTTCTGCCTATAAACCTTCTCCACACATTGTTAAAGCTCAAAGATGATTCTACTTTATGATTTCATTTCATTTTATGGAAGTTTTACTTGCATATGTTACCTCCTTGTGATTATTAATAGAAACAAGAAGGGACATTATAAGAAATGAGTTAGTAAACATCTGATGTACTCTAAATACAAAGCAGTTAATAATGTCACCTACAAAGCATAGCAAAGCAAGGAGACAGAATAATTACTTCTCAACAGCGGAAGTGTCAGATAGGCCACTGTATTGCCCTGAAAGTTTACTATCTGTTCCATTAAGGACTTGTAGGTTCTGAGTTCAGAAATGTTGCCTCCTTGTCTATACGTCTCATCATATTCAGAGCAGACTCCTGCTTTGTGATAGGAGAACTTTTCATGAGGTCAGGCATGCCGCCTTAGGAGTCCCTTCTGCCTGAAACGCTCTTTGTATTTCTCACGGCCACTGTTTGGTTCTGTCATTCATCTTCAAGCTCCTCCTCACAAAACTATTCTGTTATGCTCTTATTGCTAATTCCTCCCAGCTCACTGTCCCCTGTCACTTTGCTTTGAGGTGGTATGATATTACTTACAAAGGTCTAAAATTATTTGTTTGCACTCGTGTATCTTAATGAAACACAGAAACCAGATAGGTCTGTCTTGTACAATATAATATCATAGCATCTTCCCATGGTGTCAATCAGTAAATAGTTGTTCCTTTGATGAAATAGTTAAAGAAAAAGAACTTAGAGCTTATGCCTAAAGCCCGTGTATTTCAACCCTACTATGGAAATCTAAGGGTCTTTGTTCAAAGCCAAAACATTCCTTGTTCAAGCAATCAAATGTAGTTGAGGATATAAAACATATTACAAAGTTTCTTTACAAAGGAAGACCATGGGTGTTGTGGAGGTACTGCATGAGAGGCTTTCAAAAAAGCATTTCTTTCTTAGTATATAAAACATTAGGATGAAAATTATGAAGGACAAGATCTAGTCTGTAAATTCCTTCTTTAAAAAATCTTTAGTCTTTAAGGTTAGATAACATGAGCTGATGCAAAGACAACTATAAATAGCTAGCAAGATAATTCTATCTGAATACCAATACCCACAGGGTTTGGGGAAAATGTGAACTATAATTTAGATAGTTAAACATAGGTAAACACATAAATGTAGATATAAGCATATTTGCTCATGTCATCATTAAAAACTAAAAACCTATAAAGTTTCTCATTCCTGAAACAATTCCTTGAATTTCTACCACTTACACAGCAAAGCACGTGACTAAAGCTGATGGTGAAGGTCTGCCCTTGATGGTCTTGTATTTCCTGTCTTGTTGACTGTGTCCTTTGCTTTACAGAAACTTTTCTGTTTCAGGAGGTCCCATTTATTAATTGTTTCTCTCAGTGTCTGTGCTACTGGAGTTATATTTAGGAAGTGGTCTCCTGTGTGAATGCATTCAAGTGTACTTCTCACTTTCTCTTCTATGAGGTTCAGTGTGGCTGGCTTTATGTTGAGGTCTTTGATTTATTAGGACTTGAGTTTACAATACTAAATTCTAATCAGCCAGTCAATTTCTGCAGACAGAGATTCCTTTTGGAAGTTTTTATCTACAGCCAAATACAGTTTCTTATTAGGAGTTGTCATTCCCAATATGAACCTGGATGACAGGGCCCCCCTATTTGTTTTAAATGACCCATTCCTGAACATGTCCCCACTCTCCATTAGACTACAGCCTGTTTATAAACCATATATTTGCATCATATTTTATCTCCTCAAAAACTCCCTGATTCCTAGCCTATGAGTTATAGATGATGTGTGCCTAACATGTATTCATCACTCTAGAGAAATCGGTTTTGAACTTTGTGATCCGTCATCCATATGTTGTGAAAATGTGGTTTCATCTTTCTTCTTAGTATTTTATACATGTAAAAGAAGTATAAAAATTAGTAAAACAAATTTACTCAAATTCATATTCTTTATTAAATCCTGTTTTATGTGCTAGCATCATATATGTGTGTGTATGCATAGCTAACACATACAGGTACATGTTTATATACACAATGCATAATACTTATAGGGTTTCGTTTATTAAAAGACCAATAACTGATAGGTTTGTTACTGAGTTCAATGATAATCATGCCCAAATACCTTGACAGCTATAAACTATTGTGGAAATCTTGAGTCTTACTTCACTTTCTTATAGCAACATCTGGAGAAGAAAATTATACCTCAATTATGAGAAAGCTTAGTTCTAGGCACAGTAGCACAGGCTTGCAACCCAGACTACCTAAGAGACTAAGGCTGGAGGATCACAGTATGAGGCTATCCTAGAAAACAAGACAGACACAATTTCAAAAAGATAATGAAAATAAAAAATTTAAATTGAAATAAATGAGGGAAATGAGACAGTGTAATAGTGTGATCTTGTTAACATTCCCATAAGTCTGTCTAACTCCTGCTTTTTTTTTCTTCTCTTTTTCAAGAAGTTTTATGGAACTCGATGAGGACCCTGGACAGCCATCTTCAAAAGTGACCTCCTAAGGTGATTTTAACTAATACTTTACAGGCAAAATAATAGCATTTTAGAGAGAGAAAATAGGGGTTTGGATTACTGTATTCATCGATTTTGGGGACTCATGAATACAACCAGAATGGTAGGGTTTTGTTGTCGTCGTTGTTCCTTCTTTGTACTAATTGTAGTTTGTTTCTAAAATGACATGGATGTGTCTATATTGTTATTTTTTTTGTCAACTTACCGAGAGGCTCTTAAGGGAGGAATCCAAGTGTGGCATGAAATAGTGAGCAATGAGAATAAAGAGGTCTGGTCCCAGCTATAATTCTCCTTAGAAGCTGCCATTAGAGTTCTGTCCCCTCTACAAATACATGACATAATCAGGTTATAAAGAGAAATTTCTTTTGACTCATGATTTTCAGGGTTTCATTTTCCAATGCACTGGTGTCATTGCTTTGGGCCAATCGTGAGGTAGTACATCATAGCAGGGGCCTGTGAACCCCGTATCTCATGGTCAAGAAGAGAAAGAGGAACAAACCAGAGTCCCGTAATGACCTTCCCATCACATACTCAAGGCTAAATTCTTTCCACAACCCCTAATAGCACTGAGGTAGGGAATCAAGACTTTCACACCTGAGCCTTTTGGGGGGCGGTTATTCAACATTCAAACCTTAGCTTGCTTTGTAGAAATCCACCTGTGAAAGAAGAGGGCGGTGCACACTCAGAAAATCAAACATCTAAGGAATCGTGTAATTATGCAGTAAGTCAGTCATAGGAAGAGTGGGATTTGCTGCACTTAATCCACGGAGAAAGCACTAGAAATTTCCCTGTCACCCATACAGACATCTAGCTTACCTGCAAACCATGTGGTTTGAATTCCAGAACTCCCACTCTTCCCTTACTCAATTACCTCCTGAGAACTCGGGTTGAAATAGAAAAACAAACATCATTTAGATGAAAAAGCAGTATCAGTTCCTGACTTGAAATGAGTTACTGCTCCATTTTAAGTGCTCGATAGACACCTACTTTATCGTTTCTGTAGAAGACAAACATCATTATCTTAAGTCTCACAAGTGAAGAAATGAAAGCATAGAAACACTTGTGGATATGGTCATATTAAGGAAGCAGGAAAAGACTGGAACTGAGTCCCGTGCCGGAATATGTGGCCTATATCTGAGCCGTATATCACTGCTAGAGAGCAGAGGATGGCATATGAGGAAGCAGCTGGAGTCATGATTCAACCATGGTGCTTGCTAAAACAAAACTCCTCCCTCTTGGGTAGTTGATTTGCTTTCTGTACACCTCCAGAAATCATAGTCTTTCTCAACTTCTGTTGTTATCGAGGCTGGGAAAGTTTCTTTACTGGCTCCATTTCATAACTTAGGTGTGGCCAATGTGAGCTCAGAAAGTCACTATTAGATTACCCTAGAGCATAGCCTACTCTTTCATGAGCTCTGAAGGATGGAAATAAGGCTTGAGTATTGTAATCAAGATATTCCCAACACACATAATCCTGATTCTTGCTCAAAGCCAGATAGACTTCTAAAAGCACTCGCTTGTGTGTTCATGTTTCCATCTTCCCCTCGGGGAAGGGCTTTCCTCCGATTTCAAGCACCCTAACACTTTGTCTTCATCCAGGCTGCTACTGTACACCTGTAATCATTTATGCCCATATCCCAAATCCTGGCAGGGCCAAACTGGGTTTCAGTGTAGGAGAAATAATGTAGATGAGGCATTATGGAGGAAGAAGAGATCAGTTGACATCATGATGGTACAAGTTCAACCTGCACTGAGGACACCAGTTGTCTGTGCCTCCATGGATCGGAGACTCCACCTCCTTAAGACTCATGTCTCTGCTTTTGAATTTGAAACACTAGAGGAATGTAAAGATTCCAGAATGTAATGGAAGGATTTCTTTTTTTTTAGCTACCCACAAAAAAAGTCTTAAAAAGATAGATTTCTGAATAACTCTAGCTGCCTTAATGATCCATGAAAAATTGTTCAATATGGAGGTGTAAAAGAATTTTGATATGGAGCATCTCTTTAAATGACCACGACATAATCACTGTAGATAGCCTCTAATGGGTAATTGAAGTTTTGTTTTTACGGTTAATGTCTTATCTAATCAAAAGCAAATCATCACTTTACAATTAAGTGATTCACAGTAATGTCTGTTTCTCTATTTCAGAAAATGTGACCAAAATATATTTATAGATTAATGGGGCTGGAGAGATAGCTCAGCAATTTGAGTACTTACTGCCTTTAGAAGTATTCGTTTGGTTTTCAGCTCCCATGTGGGGCCTCTTACAACTGCCTGACTCCCCTCCAGGGCAGCCAAGAACTCTACCTTCCTTGAACACATGCATGCACACACAGAGAGAAAAACATTTGCATATTAATAAATAATAGGATAAATCTTTTTAAAATATACATAATTAAAGATAATTGATGGAGGATCAATAAGTGTCCTATGTTTATTTTAGTTGTGTATTTGGTACCATGTTTGTAGCACTTGTCACCTGTTTGACAGAGTCCCTTAATGATTATTACTCTGTCTTAATTATGTGTTAAACTTTGTGCATGTTGCCATTGGGAAGGTCACCATTTGGGCTATCACTGAGATCAGTGTACCCTGAGAACATGTAGGTAAATGATAGGTACCTATGGTAGGGCTAGGGGAATGTCTTGGGAAAAGGCAATAAGGAACCCAAGGAGGAGGGGTGAGCGTGATGAAGGCTTTACAAAGAAAGTGAACTGGGCTAAGTCAATATCAGGGGAAGAAAAGAGAGCAGTACAGAGATCAGAAAATGATGATGCTCCAGCAAGTGAACACCTCGTTAATCTGAGACCCCCTCATCCTCAGCTACTCTACAATGATGTGACTCCCACTAGACATGGGGTTTCCAAAAAGTTTTAACTGCTGTTTCCCCGAATTACTGGAAGCCACTTGGATTCAGTTTGTTCCTTTATATAACTTAATTCATTTGATATATTTGACTCTAAACTGCCTTTTCTCAAAAAAAAAATAGATAAACCTCATTAGATAACCAAGATCTTCAGAAGAAGCAGTGAATGAGAATGTTCTTTACTAATTGTTATTTCTATGACTATTACTTTTGTTAAGAATATATATATGTATATATATGTATATATAGGTATATATATATATATGACACACAAAGTCTTGTGTTTACATTTATGATGTCGTACCTAAAAATAAGTAAATGAAATGGAAAGTTCTGATGCAACAGATGATCAGAATTAAAGTTGGGCACACTCTGCCGTTTCTCGGGTCAGCTTCCTCTCCACCAATGATAAGATAAAATGCACGTGACTGCTGTGTCTTTTGCATCTGCCAAATACCAGGCCACAGTGACAGTGATGTTTCTCTTCGTCCTTGAGTTTGTTCTGCATGCGTTCCACCATTTGGTGCTAAGCCATTGCTTATTTACCTGGAGATTGTGTGTATTTCTGTTTCTTTGTTTCACTTCTGTCTCAGACCTGTTTGACAGCTGAATTTACAATAAATCTTCTCTTGCTTTCAAGTGCAGAAGCATTAAAATTTTAAAGAAAAGGTAGAAAGTATTCACTCTGTTAAGTTAGAATATTAATTGTGGGTCTCTCTAAACTTGTGTTTTGAAGGGCACACCCATCTGGCAGCTGGACAAAACAAGGACAGCCAGATCCTGAACATCTAGTTCAGTTTTACAAACTCGTCCAGAACCTGAGATATCAAGGCAGCTCCCAGCAAGTCACCAGGAATGAATCCCCAGTTTTAGAAAAATATAATCCATTTCAGCTCTTTGATCTTGCATTTCTCTCTCTACAAAGTCAGAAAAAAAAGGACCCTCTTAGAGTTCTAGCATTACATACTTGACTTTATGGAGATTTTTGTTGTTCCTGGCAAGTTTCCCTGGCATGTTTAACTTCATAATGAAGCAAAAAATGAGATTATACATTGCATATACATATGTACATAAGCAAATTCAAGGCTTCTTTGTATATACAATACACATATATGGTAACAGATTCTAAAAGACGAAGTAACACATTTAAAATTTAAAAGCCAGTATGTAGTAGAAAAGGGACTTAATTCTTGCTTCAAAAATGAAGTTTTTAATTTCTAAAGATATATGAAGTTTCAATATTTTACACATTTTTTAAAAAAGTTTTTCTTTCAAAATATCTAAGTTCCAAGTCCTTTGTTAGTAAACTCAAAACTGATCTACTGATGTGCCTCTTTTCATTCAAATGTCTGTTTCTCTTCCACGGTCATTATTCTTCTGCTAGAACATCAGGCATTGAGGAGGGAAGAGGACCTAAACCAATGAGTGTGTCCTCTTCACAGTTCACAGAGTTCACTTCAGTGCACAGAGCTGAGTCCTCAACAGCCAAAGCAGCCAACTCAACAGGCGCTCTCTCCCAGAACCATCTAATAAGTCAAAAGGACAAGATTGAAGACCTGGAGCAAGGTGACCGTGGCCACACTGGAGTCTAGGACACACATTCATTCTGTTTCCACTCTTCAGGTCAACAGATTTGCCCCGGGTCCTTCTCAAGCACTGCTCCTATTTCCAGTCCCACCCTGAATGCAGTCATTGTATTTTCGATGATAGCTATTACTTGGTAATCTTGCTGTTTTTATTTATCCGTGATAGGTTTGCATACAGCACAAAGAACTTTTAATGATATTGATGGAAAAACCATGGACTGAATATTGAACCAGTGGAAAATAAAAATAAACACTGTATTTTACAGTGAATTGGGATAGCCCATTCTATGCATTTTTTTTGGAGAATGGCATCCATTTCAAATATCACACCCTTCCTAAGTTATATAAACATCTATTAAGCTCAGCATCTGACAGACAAACAATTACAATGCTTCTGTGAACAAATTGTGGTCCCAAAATCTCTTTTTAGGGTTTTTGTTTGTTTGTTTTGTTTTGGCGGGGACACTTTGTTCGTAAGTAGTACTGTGGGTTGAACCCAGAGTCTTTCATAGGCTCTGCAAGGGTTCTTACGTTCTTACACTGTGTGTGTTATGTGTTTGAAACAGAGAGAGAAAGAGAGAGAGAGAAAGAGAGAGAGAGAAAGAGAGAGAGAGAGAGAGAGAGAGAGAGAGAAAGAGAGAGAGAGAGAGAGAGAGAGAGGAACATGGGAGAGGGGAGAGAAAGAGAAGAGGCCATGAAGCGGGGAGAACAAGAGCAAGAGAGCAAGAGCTCACATGCACCTGTGTGGGCACCAGGAGCTGCCCATTGCAAAGAGACCAGAGGAAACTATACACCAGTCTTCTCTATATCTATCAATCTCTGCTTTGTTTCTTTGAGACGGGGTATCTCCTGGACCCTGGAACTTGAGTGTTTTGGCTGCTTGACCATCAACAAACCAATGCGAGTCTCTTGTCTCTCCATCCAATGCTGGGGTTGCAAGCCTGGGCAAGTCCACTCCCAGCATGCCACTTGGGTGCTGGGATCCAAACTCAGTTCCTGACTGTTGCACACCAAGCACTCTTAGCCACTGAGGTGTATTGTGAGCCCCTTTTAGACTTTAATTCACTAATTTGTACCTGTGCGGTAATTTTACTACAATGAGTCAACACAATACCCTTGTAAACAACTCACTTCTGTCAAGCATTTTGAACAGACTCTCTCAGGGTGGTACTGGAAATAGGAACAGAAACAATGTCAACACTGGGTTTGCAGTAGTTGCAGTTCAAGAACTCCAGAAATTCTCCGCTCTTTGCAGAACATTCTCTTCTCAACCTCTGCTGCTATCTTTCCCCTACTCGCCAACAATACCCACAAGCCTTGCTCATATGAATAGTGTGTTTCTTTTGTGATCTTATGGTCTCTGTCAAACCTTATAATCGTGGTCTCCGGGAAACTTTATAATCATAGTGTGACTGAAGAGAGGTAGAGAGACTCTCTGTGCTCACCTGGGTTCAAACACAGAATACCAAAAGGCAAGAAGAGAAACGGAGTGAACCCCAAAGAAACATGTGTAACTCCAAACATAAAATCTCTGACACTGGAGGAAATGGTTCACACCACTGTTATTCTGGCCTCACAAGTTCCTATTTGACTCCTAGATTTGGGAGAATCGGCATTATGCCCTTCGTGGAAGTGCTGGGCAGAAGGAGAGCTTCTGTTATAATAGAATTCAAATTGTACCAGTCTTCCGACCACTGCCCACCTTTATTTCTGAGAAAAGGCTACATTTTAGTTACCTCACGGTGGTGGTTAGCTCCACCGGAGCTGCCCGCCTGCCCCGCCTTCTGCTGTATCTCATCCTTCCACTTCTCTCTGGGCAGGTTGAGACATATTTCTGAAGTGTTCTTTTTCGGGCTTAGAATTGGATTTTACTCTTATTTAAGATTTTCTCATACAGGATAGCGATGTAGCTTTATCTTCATTTCATCAAATCCTTTCTCCAATATTACCATCTCAGAAAGATTGTCATAGGTACTTGTGTTTAAAATCCCATCTCCTGGACAGAACTTCCCATTAGAGGTTAGCATTTCATTCCATCATGTACATCTCTTAACATGGTGTTTAAATTTGATTTAACTTCTTCATTAGAATGTTTTATTTATGTGTTTATGAATATATATATATATATATGTATATGTAATACATATATGAATATAACAACAATTAGTGGGGAAAAGGCCATGAATTTGCAAGCAATGGGTATATGGAAGGTTTGGATGAAGGAAAGGGAAGGGGAAATCAGGTAAATATAACATAATTTCAAAAAAATAAAAGAAATGATTTTAATGATTTTAAAAACAACGGAAATAAATCTAAAACATATTTAAAATTGAAATTCAGCCGGGCGGTGGTGGCGCACGCCTTTAATCCCAGCACTCGGGAGGCAGAGGCAGGTGGATCTCTGTGAGTTCGAGACCAGCCTGGTCTACAAGAGCTAGTTCCAGGACAGGCTCCAAAGCCACAGAGAAACCCTGTCTCGAAAAACCAAAAAAAAAAAAAAAAAAAAAAAAAAAAAAAAAAAAAAAAAAAAAAAAAAAAAAAAAAATTGAAATTCAATCTCGTAAGATAGGAGTTGTGTTTTTTAATCAGTGTTCCCTGCCCAGTTGTGAGCAATAAAACCAGACTCTGCTAGCAAATAGTTACCTAGCAACTATTTCTCATACTCACCATTAATGAAAAGATGAAAATCAGAGAAAGCTTCCGTACAGTGAATGTGTTATTAGTGCCAAGCAAACATCATTTCAAGGTGGCTATTGCTTTCAAAAAGCTCAAAGTCACTATGTATCTTGTTTACCAGTTACATACAGTGTGGTATGATGATGAGGACAGTCATGGCAATATGAGAGATGGAAGAGCATCCCCTGAGCTCCCTGGAGAGATCTTGAAGGACTTCTCAAAGGCAAAAATCTTGGGACCATGTTCTGATATGTAGTAAAGGAGAAGAAAAGGCAATTCAACTGGGGCCAGGCAGGTGGGTAATTAGACATGAGAGAAACAAGGAAACCATGTCATCTCATTGGTGACTGTGTCTCAGACAAAGGGCCTATTTGAAACTCAGAAAGCAGGCAGAGAGGCAAATTCCAGTTGCTATACATGTGCGTTAATGAGGGATCTACATCTATTTCCTTAAAAAACCCAGGCTTCATTACAGCGTCTTTTCCAGTTGACTTTGCTCCATATGGGTTTTTTCATGAGGGACATTGGTGGTGCTTCATGGGCAAGTGCCCATTTTTAGAGGCTAATGAATATTGTGAGAAACAGTTGGAGATACAGCCAACACCTTATTGGTTCAAACTGACACTATAGTTAAATGGTATATTAGATATGCATCTCATGGTGTGTAAGTAATTTTTAAGTTTATTGAATCATGACTAATACAACCACAAATAGTTAAAAGTATGCATTTGAGGAATTTCAATAACTATGTACCCACAAAACTGAAGAGTCAAATAGAAACTTATGAGTTCAGAATAACAGTAGTGTGAACCATGTCCTCCAATGTCACAGATGGTATGTTTGGAGTAACACATGTTTCTCTGGTGTTCACTCCTTCTCTCTTCTTGCCTTTTGGTATTCTGTGTTTGAACCCAGGTGAACACAAAGAGTCCTTCTACCTCTCTTCAATCATACTATGATTATAAAGTTTCACAGAGACCACGAGAACACAAAAGAAAGACACTATTCATATGAAAAAAGTTTTCGGGTATTGTTGGAGAGTAGGGGAAAGATAGCAGCAGAGGTTGAGAAGAGAAAATATTCTGCTAAGAATGGAAAATTTCCAGAGTTCTTGGACTGCAACTGCTTAGCCCTACTGCAAACCCAGTGTTGACATTATACCTGTTCCTCTTTCCAGTACCACCTGAGAGAGTCCGTTCAAAATGCATAACAGAAGTGAGTTGCTTACATGGGTATTATATTGATTCATTCTACTAACATAATACTTGCTGGCATCTTGTGCCTAGCTGGCTTATATGGGTCCTAGACTACCTTGGGAAATCCCAATCCATTGTTAGCCTACCTCCAGATACAGATAAAATGAGAGGGAAGTCATATATCTGGCTTTTCCTGTTGTTAATGTAGTTTTCTTGGTGACATGGGTGAAGAATGAATTAACATGAATAAAAAACATTAGAAAGAAAATTGAGAACAATTCATCTTCTGTAACTACTTCAAATAAAATGTTTGGTAGAATATCTAAAGTATGTATCATTCGGAGTTTTATCATGTTACCCCTTCACTCATAAATTGTCATGCTCCATGGGCACTGGCAGATGCAATATTCTGTTCATTTTGAACTTCCCCAAAGTGGGAAACCAATCACAATCCATCATTCTTGAATGCAGCATTCTTTTTTGAAAGACACGTTCAAAAGAGGAAAACGGTGGTTCTCTTATAACCTATTACAACTGAATTTTGAAAGCACAAGTCATCATGGATATTTTAAAAGAAGTAATACTTAGGTTGATATGTAGAGGAGAAAAAGAAAGAACATGGCAGGATGATGGAATGGGACAAAAATCTCAAAGAGAGTGAAGATGAGGCATTTGAAGTAGAGTGAGGGACGTTTGTAGTAGGGCTGCTGTGCTCTGCCCACAACAGCCGTAAAAATGAATCCATAGAAGTCATGGAGAAAAATAATCTTACAGGATCTCATAGGCTTCCCAAACCTGAATCAAAGTGCTTAAGCATTAGAATGAATGTGAACATTGTTTCACATCTTAAGCCTCCACTTAGTTGATGTAGAGAAGAGAGGACAATGGAAAGCCTACTCAGGAGCAGTTGGAAGAGATAAACAGACCAGGGCAAAATGGTGTCAGCGTGAAAGAAGTGACGTCAGGGAACTCAAGAAGATAGGAGGTGACTCCATGCAGATGTGGTGATGAGTCAGATGGGATCTGTCAGGGAGAGGGAAGTACTGATAATGACTCCTACATGGCTGACTAATGTCTCAGTATGCATGGTGTTGCCACTCAAGGAGGTGGAGGACACTGGACATAAAACTACTCAAAGTTTTCCTGGGATGTTAGAGAAACAAGTGGCTGTGATTCTGATACCCAGAACTTGGTTTCTACCCTTCCATCCATACAGCCTCTGTTCATGTTCCCTGCATCTGATCAAATCACTTCAGACACACAGATGTGGCTTCTTTACTTTGAAGAGGCCAAGTTCTCTGTATCATGAGGATATTCACTCCCCTGGTAGCTTTCCAGTATATGAGTTGGTAAGATGGCACACAGTAAGATCTCTAGATGATTAGGCCATTACCACAGCTCAGGAGGCCAGCTCCTAGGACTGCATTCTGGGTAGCACAAGGATGCCTTCAGAGTAGTTGGGACTTAAAAAAAGTTCCTCTCTACCTGAGGGCTAGACTTTTCTGAGGGCAAATAAGGGCATACACACTTTCTGATAGTAACTTAAGAAAAAAGGAAGAAGCAGATGCTTTCCTGATGACAACCTAATCTTTTACTTCATCTCGTATAATCTCTTTCTCTTGACAATCTCTCTATACAGTTACATCTCTTTACTTGCAGCTGCATAAACTTGTCTTTACATACATACATCTGTCTTCTACACAGTCACACATCTCTATACATAGTTACATTTATTTTCACACAGTTGCGTTCTCCACACAGCTGCATACCTTCACATTTCTTCTTTACATAGCCTCATCTCTCCACACATAATTACATTCTCCACACAGACACATACTTTCCCCTCATATATATGTACATATATATGTATATATCTTCTATACAGCTACATCTTCTATATCAGCTACATCTCCTCACACTTCTTACATCTCTCATATTTCTCTGAATATTCAACTACATCTCCCTTTCAGCACACACATACACAGAGAGACACAGACACACCACTCGTATTTCTCTTCCTCTATAGCACAAATACGAATCACCTTTTCAAGGTCACATGGCACTTCTGAGTAAACAATAAGAAACAGAGCCATACTGATCACACAGTTTCTCTCAGGACAGGGAGGTCACACTGACCGGGCATGGTGAGTAAAGTAGACACGGATCTCTGGGTGGTCAAGGTTCACAGACAGAAAGTGACATTGAAATTCAGGACTTAAACAATAAACAGGTAGTTGGCAGAACCTTGAAGTTAGGAGTATGTGCAGGGGGTTATGTCTACCAAAGTTGCTTCATTCCTGACCTTGATTCAGCAATAAACACCAGGGAATTTGACCTTGTGTATTTGTCTCCAGGGGCAATCCGTTTGCTTTGAATTTGCTCTGAAGTCTAAAGTTAACTGTCTTTGAGACTGAGAATACTATTACTTTCCCATGTCAGTCTGAGTAATGAAAATTTTCCTAGTTATTTCTATTCATCAGAATTATACAGCTTAAGCAGAAATCATCTCCTGTCCATACACAGCTGTATGTTTGCCCAGTAGATGGAATATTTTCATGAGATTAAACACACAAGCAGTGGGGAAAATACCCATTGCTGTTATTAGGGAAGGAATGTATGCACATGAGAAAAATTACAGACAGAAACAACCAGTCATTTATAGTCAATCATCCCATGGTTTTTTCCAAGTGGGGTTTCCCATTGGAAAGCTACTCATCTGGTGAGTCAACCTGTAGAATATTAGCTCTCATCCTCTGTAAACTCTCAGTAGCCATTACTACCAGAAGCTATCAGTAGGCCATGCTGGTTAAACTTGTCATAGTATGTTCAGCACCATTAAAAAAAATACTGTAATCAATACTTAATGGCTATTTAACGAATAAAATACATAAATAAGGCAACCAATGACTAATAATTATTACTTTTAGCTACGCAGTAGACAAGTTGACAATTAGTTGAGCTATGCAGTTGGCTAGGGGAATTATAAAGAGTAATTTTTACATAAGTATGAAACTAAAGAGTGCTTATGTCTGTGTTGTGAATAGGCTTTAAAGTTCAACCTGAAAAACTCTTGAAGAATTTGAAGTTTGAATTACTGTACTACAGAAAAACACCTTTTTTTGTGTTACTGAGGGATCAGAATGGGATCTTCGAAAATACAGAGAATTAGGATATTAATATAACAGTCTGGTGACACTAGTAAGGCCTAAAAAGAGTAGTTAGTGGAAATGAAAACTATATAGGTTAAATAAGAAAAAATTATTATTGATATAATTTATCCATAATTTATCTGCTTTCTAAAAATGGAGGTTGATTAAAGAAAATATTTAGTATAGTTCCAAAGTTTCTGTCTCAGAAAACCATGAGAATTATTGTTTTATAAACTAAAACAGGAAATTAGAAAAGAAGATTGCTTATTATTAAAAGAATACTATTCACAGAAAAATCACAAAAAATTTCAGAAGCAAATGAACAGTGTAAAGTCTCTAAACATGTATGTGTGTGGTTTTTAAATACCCTTATGAACAACCTTAAATTTTTTTACTTAAAAAATTTACATACACATATTTTGATCATATTTTCCATCCCTCAGCACCTCTAAAATCTTCCCACCTCTCTATGTGTCAAATTGTGTGCTCTTTCTTTCTCTCTTATAGAAGCAAAAAAATCAAAACAAACAAAAATCTAATAAGATAAAAAATAACAAGACAAATCAAAACACACACACACACACACACACACACACACATACACACCATAACATATCAAACCAAACCAAAACAACAATAAAATAGTCAAACAAAAAACACAAGCAATCAACCAAACAAAAACAAAAAATAAACCCTCAACAACATGGAGTCAATTTTTGTGTTGGCAAACTGCTCATGAAGCCTGTATTGGAATGTGGTTGATAGACTCACTGACACTCCACTGGTTAAAACAATTTTCCCTTTCCGCACATATATCAATTACAAATCAATTTTTTTGTTAGGAGTTATACTTTGTGTCTACTTCATATTCTCTATGTTGGGATTTCTTCTGGTTTGAACCCGTACAGGTTTTGGGCTTGCTGCCACAGTCTTTGTGAGTTTCTAGGTATGGCAGCCCTTTGTTTTGAGAAGTTTAAGTGCCAGACTATTGAGTTAAAACTTAGATGAGACATCTCTTAGAATTAGTTGTCAGGCAAGTAACTAAATCTCTTCTCAAAAAAGACATAAAGACCAATGATAGATTTCAAAGTTCAAAACAAGGAGAGTCTATGGCACATTCAGACTCCATACGAAGTGAAGGGAGAATGACAGAAGAGCTTAAAACCTTGTATTAGGAAGACAACCTAGAAACTGACAAGAGGAAAATCATAATCACCCTTGCTGGAAAGGAAATTACATATGCAACCAAATAATCAGAGTCCAGAGACTGGTGTCTCCTGGTAAAATCGTGATTCATTGCAGTCCTGACTCCTAACACCTAGAACCTTGGATGTGGTGCTCTCACTTCAAGAGACTTCCACCAATGAGAAGCAAAGGGAGCCACACCAAACAGTAGGCTTCTCTTTCTTCAACTCCTGTAACTGTCTGCGACTTCCAAAACCCACTTACCTGTGAACCATAGAAACTCAATCTGTGCCAATCAACATGCTATTTGCTCTCTTCCTTAAAAGAAACGAGTATAGAGGAAGGACAAAGAAACATGTCTAACAGCAAATGATTCTATGACCGTGATAGGCCCAAGAACGCAGAAGACAGTAATACTCTGCATAGGAACAAACTTGATTTTTCATGAAGGTCTGTTAACATGAAAGGTTTATGTGTCTGGGACTGGAGGAGACACATAAAAATGATACTGATGAGATTGGACGTGTGAGCAAAGGCAAATCATTAATAGCCCAGTGTATCACACACAGAAGTTTGACATCTATTCTGCAGGTCTTTATAACATGAGCAAAAATTCTGTCTTGGAAAGGGAAGTTCAATGTTGCCATGAATGCTATATTTAACAGAAGAAATAGATAAGTTATAAATACTTTGCATAAGAATTATGTAGTAAAGGCTTGACCTGATGGGAGGCACATTAGAACTAATGGAATGGTCTTAAGGTAGCTAGAGATGTAATAGAATTGACACCATGGGATTATGATGACATCAGCATGGTCTTAGTCTCGTTGAACATTACTTATTTTTTTTTCATTTTTAAATGCAACTTTTTTAATGAGAGAATAAGAAGATGATGAATCTAGAAATACGAATAGATAAAGAATGGTAGGGAATCAAGGTGCTTGACATATAGATAAGAAAAAGGAATGAGTATATTCTTCATATGCTAGACTAGCTTTCCAATAACAGAATCTCTTGAGACTGTGACCCAAGAGGAAAGCTGTCTAGCTAGGTTCCAGAATGAACACAGGCAGAGTCACCTATCTTTTCTTTGCTTTATTCATTCTTTTCTGGACTCACTCCACCTTAGGACATTCACTCTACAATGGTAGAAGGAGATGCAGCCAGCTGGGATGTGCACATCCTTCTCTGTCCGTTCCCATCTGGACTGTCTTCATGCAGATGGTTACACCAGGTGTGAAAGGGCCTCCTGGAAAACAGAAGCACAAAGATAAAGAAGCCAGGCCAAGCTAACATGTAAGTAGAAAGTTTCAAAAATAGTCACTTTTACCCTCCTATTTGACAACATTTTGCTGAGGTTGACGTAAAGATTCAGGGTGCCTTATCAAGCATCCCAAAGCTGTGCAATTAGGTAAAGTCATGAGTTGTCCTGTTCCAATATTCTTTCTATAAATGCAGATGCTTTGCTTTTTGGAGTCTCTGGGATGTGCATATTTCACGAGTACAATCAATGAAGTAAACTAACGTACTTATAAGTAATGAGAGAACATTCATGTAGATAAGGCTTCTGCCATGGAACAAATGCCTCCCCCATCCAAGTCTTCATTACCAGAAGCTTCTTCACAGACTCTGAAGCCTCGGGCCCCAGTTCGTCCACACACTTCTTCAGCCCTTGCACCAGATGTTCTACAGAAATGCCCAGGGTTTTCAGAAGCATCTTCAAAGGGTCAAATAAGGGAATAAGGTTGTCGACAGGTACAGGAAGAGGGACACTGTTGATGAGGAAGGCCGTGGCTGCAGAGCAAAGGAGAACAGAGTAAAAGATGGTACGCACATCCCTGTCCGACACCCCATCACCTTCCTCTCTATCCGTCACAGAGCCTAGCCTACATCCATTCAGTTGGATTTCCCATAAATATGTATGCATTTTGGGCTTTGATTGTGACATCCCATCTTCCTAGAATGTTCCCCATGTAACGGAGTCCTTCTTTCCTCCTGTGGCCTGGTTTCTTTTCAAACATTACCTTTAGAGAGAAGCCTGTAGCAACCACTACATTTGAACGCCATCTTCTCTTACTCTTTTCTCATATTTTTCTTATTATTGTCTCCAGTATTATGTTTGTGTTATTTTACCAGCTTCATCCTCTCATTGGAAAAGAAGGTATTTATGTCTGCTGCTCTGCTAGATGTTCAGAACTGACTGCGGCATGTAGTAAGAGGAAGTACTGACAACAAATTCAGTAGGAACTAATGGGTGATTGAGAAAGAAGATGCTTTGTACATAGGCTTGCCACAGCCCCAGCCGTTAGGCCAATGGAGAGGTGCCATAAAGTTTTTCCATTCAAGGCCAAGAATGGATGGACTAGATCACAGCCCATGAAATCAATTCAACTCATTGTAACACCATAATTGCCACCAATTAGAGAAGGAACAGTTCTGAAAATAAGAAAAGAGAAGGCACTTAGATACAAGATCAATACATCATTGAGATGTTAAAATGAATGCAAGCACACACACACACACACACACACACATTTAGTCTAGCCATCTATCCAAAGAGGGAGACCAGAGTGCAGAATTTCAGTGGGTATTTTAATAGGTAAATGACAGGGTTGTACTATAAAAAGATTTTTTTAAAGCTTTCACTGCCATACCCATTATTATGGAATTTTTTAGAGGACAGTAAGGAGTTATTAAACTTTTTTGTTGGGACTAATATGTCCTGGCCTTCAGCTGGATGATGGGATTAATGACTCTTGGCCTTCAGCTGTTCTTCTCTCCTAGAAACTTCTAATTGAAGTTACTAGAAGCTGTGCCTACCTTAGAGGATCAGAAGATGGGATTTTCACCTGTTGGCCATTGACTGCAGTGTATTTAAGCCTACATGGTGCTAATAAAGAGGGGCTTTGGTATCAGTGTTTGAAGGTCTGCTTGTCGGTCTGTCTGCGTGTGTATTCTCAACCTCCAGCCCCTTGCCCAAGGCTCTCGAACTGGGTTCTAGCGCACAGAGCACAGACGGGGGGGGGGGGGGAGACGTGGTGCGTGGCACTTTTTCATGGGGAAATTTCATTTTGCATATTTGATTTAAAAAATAATAGTTGCTAGCAATAGGAAGGGGCATAGTGAACAAAGGGTAGGAAGAAATTAAAAGGGATGTTTAGAGACTGAGCAAGGTTATAGAATGGACAGGTAGAAAGGAAACAGCATAATTAGTTCATGATGGTATAAATATATGTACATACCATTTAAAGCCTCTTAATTTGTACAATTGACAACTTAATAGCTACAACTTAAAATAATGGTTTATAATTTTCCAGATAAAAAGGAGGAAATTACTTTGCAGAGAAAATAAACAAGAGAAAATATGTGATATATTTTTGGGACACCAGTACAGAGGCATACATACATGTATGCAGCGAGCATTTGCATAAGAATCTCTATCTCACTAGCTAAGACCTGCCAAGGTGCAGTTTTTCTCAGAAAACCTTGTTTCCTGATTCAAAGTATGAAACTGAGCCTGTCCCACACCCTGCCTCTACCTTCTATCACCTCTTTCCTCTCAAATGTTCTCCTCATAGGGCGGTAGTTCTGATCCATGCTCCTTTCTGCTGCCTTATCTGTCTACAAAAAGTTTCTTTGCACACTAAGGGACAATGAAATACTCAAAACTTGCCAAATTTCTCAAAAATAAAAAAACCCCAAACAAACAATGATCTTAGGTCATGATTCTAAGTGCAAGCAGCACTTGTAATCTCATGGTTAATCTTCATACCTTCCATATTAAACATTTCCACTGAGTTTCTCTGTCTTTCTGGGGAACGTTTGTTGAACCTTTTACACTTGGTGAACAATGACTATCATTGAGCATTTTTCTCAGGGACTCAAACATTTCATCCCCATCCTTACCGTGACCACCTCTGAGAGGAGCGGCTCAGCCTCTGAAGAAGCAGGTTCTGTACCTTACTAGAAAGTTAAACGCTTCACCCCTCCACACACACACCCTGCACTCTGCCTGTACGCCTGACTGTAGCCTGCAGTGCAGCGACTCCTGCAGAAGTCTCTTCCCACTCCCATCTAGAGCTCCTTTACAGCAGCGTTTATACCTGATAGATGTAATTGTTCCAAGGGAATCCAATTAGCCTGCCTAATTGAAGATAACAGCAAGAATTACTACAAAAACTATTAAAGATTAAGGAGAACTGGGATGTCCTTGCCCAACAGTAGGAGCTGGCTAATTTACTGTGTATTGGAGATAGTACTTACATTGGGTTAACTTGACAGATAGAGGAGCCCCACTATCTTCCCACAGTTACCACTATTTTCTGGGACTCGGAAAAGCCTCTTTTCATACTCCACTGCTGGTAAGCCAGGCTTAGCTGTGCTATCACACAGCGAAGTAGAAAGGTAGAGTACTATTGCTACTCCAGACAGTGACTTACCGGAATAACCACAAATACCAATGGTCACCAGTAGAAAGATGGATACCAGCTTCATAGCTAGTGTCCGTGATGTCCTGACTTTAGAATGCAGTCAGAAAGCCCAACAAATCCCCGGAGTCGATAGTTCTGCTTGCCTTCACAGGGATGGCTGCTTCTCACACATGTATTAATATATACACTAAAGACCTGAACTTCACCCACCGCCTTTTGACTCACCCTAGAAAAGAAGAGCATTTTTTTGCTTCCTAAGTAAACACTTTGGAGGGGTTTCTGCTTTTCATCACCTTCTCATGAGAAGCAAAGCCACACACGGAAGTAGTCTCGAGTAGTTCTTTCACAAGCCCTCACATCGAAACAATGGCAGACGCTAAGGAATTCTTCTCCTTGAAGAACACTTAAGGGCAAGTAAGGGCTTTATGTCAGGATAAAGCCATGTTTTCCTCCAATTTGTTGTTTATTTATTTAAAGTTCAGAGAATTGCATTGCCTGATGGGATTCCTAGATTTAGTATAATGACACTACCATGTTCCTCTTGAATTTACCCGCTGATCAATATCCACATACTGACTATGACAAGCTCACCAGGTCTCTGTTACTTTTCCTAGTGTCCTCCAGTAATTTAGGGAAAATTCAGGGTGTGTTGATCTATCATCACCCATGTCTATGTTTAATCTATAGCATCCTCAATATCAATATACATTCTGAGAAGCAGTCTATTTCCAAGGCTGCCCTCCCTGGACCAGCCATGAGACACCAGAATGACCACATCAGTAAACAACACTTACTGGAGTTTGTTGGAAGCATTGGCTGAGCACCTAATGCAAAGAATGGGGCACAAAAGAACCTTCAAGAGGAGAAACCGGGGTCAGAGTTCGTGTGGTTCATGGAGTGAGCTGAGTCATATTCTACTGCCTATTTCCAACACCAGAAAATGCTAAGGAGACAAAGTATGCTGTCATTCCCTTAATGTGTGAGATCAAACTTGCCCTAACTTGCCCCCATAAGAAGATAAGGTATTATTGTGAGGACTTAATAAACTGCACAAAGGCATGTGTGCCAAATCAAAATTAATATGTAGGCCATCTGTTACTAATTTCCATCCACTGCTAAATTGTACTGTGGTACTGACATTAATTTCAGCGACTTGATAAACTAAATGAAAAGGCTACAGATTGTATCAGTGCAAAGTCAATGCTGCTTTCCCTGCTATGTTCTGCCTCTGTTTCTCAAACATATTAATAACTATATTAATACATCATGTGGCTATGCCAACCTCTCAAAGCTGCCTCCCATACGTTATATGTCATCATTTCTTTTGGCATACTAAACCTCCACTGTCTTTTACCAGGGCTGCCATGGTCTGGTTTAATTTACAGATCTTTGCCTTGCCCTTCTCTCCTCTGATGTGGTACAATGAATTTTCTTAGTAGTGGTTTCTGGTGTTTCCCTCTCTCTGCTTCGGGAGATCTGTGACAGCAGCTACTACTGTTCTTCCTCTGGGACGCTAGCCCCTTCCAGTCAAGGTCTCACCTGTGCTTCTGATTTTCTCAGCTCCTATGTGAATTGCCTTTTTATTCCATATTTCTGATATTAAAGACATATAAAAATCCTTGCTGACCCCGAAGACAATGATTTTGCCCAAATTCCTAATTTCCACAGGTTGAGAGCAACTCACCCGTGAGTGCACATTTTCATTCTTATCATAAACACTCTATGGATAAGTTTTCATTGTGTTTTTTAAACAAATGACAGGAAACCAAAAGCATTGAGTTAAGGTTATTTAATCAAAAATAGGATTCACATTGTCATCTCAGCGGATATAGATAAATTTTTGACAAATTCCAGCATTCATTCTCAGTAAAAACCCTGAAGAAAGTAGGAATAGGAGGAAAAAAAATGTCCCAACATAGTAAAAAGCTGTATCTTACCAACCTACAGCCAACATTACACTGAGTGGGGAAAAGATCGTTGCATTTTCACTACAATCAAGAAGGGACAAGGGCTCTTACTTTCTCTACTCTTGTTCAGCAAGGTCCTAGACGTCTTAGCTAGAGCAATAAGACAAGTGAGACAGAAGCCATAACAATAAGAAAGGAAGAAAGTTAGCTACCCTTGTTTGAAAATGATATTATCCTGCACATATGACACTATAAAGATTCTACCAGAAAATTCTAATTACAACACTTTCAGCAAAGTAGGAGAATACAAATTCAGCTTTTCTATATGCCAATAGCAAACCTGCTGATAAAGAAACCCAAAATCAATTACATTCACAATGGCTTCAAACAATCATAAATACCCAAGAATATGTCTAACTAAGGAAGTTCATGACTTTTCCAATGAAAATGATAAGCACTGAAGGCAAATAAAAGACACAAGATTTCCTAGATCCATGAAATAGCTGAATTCATAGAATGGAATACCTATATTACTGAAAGTGATCCACAGATTAAATACAGAGAAGTGCCATTAAAATTTCAATGGCGTTACTCACAAAAGAAGAAAAGAAATCCTAAAATTTGTATGCGATCACAAAGACTACAGAATGACACAGCAGTCTTAAGGGGAAAAAGGGATGATCACAATATCTGATGTGAAGTTAGGCTACAGAGCTATTGCTACCAAACAATAAGGCTCTGGAACAAAAGAATGGAGATTTTATAAATGTTTCTACGTTATTGATATCGTGCTGTTAAATTCATCTCTGCTGTTACTGCCACCACCATGGACGTCCTTTCCAGCTCCTTTGGCCTTCTAACACAGAACAGATACCAGTGGCTCTTCAAGAACCCTCCAGGCCTTTGGCGCCAGATTGAAACTGAAGAGGCGCCACCCACACCGACTGCGCAGTCTCAAGTTCTCAGTATCCCCAGTATGAAGGCAGTCATCTTGCTTCAGTCCTGTTTAGGACTACTCCAGGCTTACTGCCCATGGCTTTCCAATACTTTACAGGGAAGTCTTCATAGAGTGTCGGTCTGGAAGGCAAAAGTAGGAAGAACAGCATAAATTGAGAGGGAAACAAAGCAAAGCTGAGGGAACAGGAGAACAGGAGGGAAGGTGCACAGCTGACTGGATGTTTTCAGTCAAGGCTTCCAGTGGTGCTTGAGTTTAAAGATTTGGGTGAAAATAGAAACGAAAACCTGTGACTTGCATTGGCTTATATTAGAAAACAATTGGAAGCAATTCAGTAGATTGATAAAAAAAAAAAAAAAAAGTAGGGTGGGTTTCTGTTCTTTGTACTGTTCTTCTCCTTCAGAACACATGCCCAGCACAGAAATCAGACACCTGCTACACATGCTCGCTTTAGATCAGACAAGCACTAAGTGTGTCTGATAGTGTGTCTGATGGACTACCTGGGAAGTGTGACACTAATATTCTAAACTACAACTAAAGGAATGGGATAGATATTCAGTCTGGGAAGATGTGACCTAAGGCCTTGAATGGGAAAGGGAACCCAGTTAGAAACGAGAAGGCAGAGAGACCTGCTGTGTCCAGCAAGACTTCATGCTCATGCCTTGCCCATCACAACCCTGCAAGGAGCACCCTACAATTGGCTCCCCAGCAACAGGTACTCCCAAACCTACCCTGCAGTCACTGATTTCTCCTATGTGATCCTTCCTTGGGTGTGGGATAGGGAGATCGTGCCTTTGTTTTATACTTTTGTATTCTAAATCATAACCGGAAAAATCTCTGACAGTGACTTCTCCCTTTAACGTCAGGCTTTGGCCTTGGCCCTGTCTGCTGCTGTATGTGGGAGCTGCGTTCCTCCTAGTACATGTCAAACTGAATGTGACCACACTCCGTGACCCTCGGGAGTTCAGATTGCACTTGGCCAAAGCACAGGACTGGGAGCAGTGTCTTGGCTTGGAATCATTTCCTTTTTCCTAGATGTTTACCCTCACTGTGGTTTTGACGACCAAGACACAGCGCTGGAGAACTGTAGGGGCTCCTGGCAAGGGCTCCTGGCAAGCATGGCGTTTCCGTAACACTTCTCCCTACTTAATGGCCTTCCAAATACTGAAAGGGATCTTTTATTCCTTAAGTGCTCTGTCCTGGGTTCTTAATTATTAAAAATGGAGGCCCACAGTGCCACACAGAGCAGGTTTGGTGTGTGTGTCTCTATACTCAGCAGTCGGGAGACAGAGGCAAGAAGATAAAGAATTCAAGGACATCCACAGCTACAGACTGAGTTTTAGGCCACACTTGGCTACATGAGAACTTATCTTTATTATTTTGCTTTGTTTTAAAGTGGGGATGGAAGAAATAGAAGTTCAAGTCATGGGATATCCTTCAGATTTATGAAATTTGGACCTGCACCAGAATCACTTTCAAATCAATGGTACGCATCTGCCCTCTTGTGGTCAAGTTTGAGATTACACTAGAGCGTGTCTCCAAAGACTATTAAGTAGGAATTATTGTAGTTAAAAGAATATAATTGATTATAAAGCATAAAGCCAAAAGGGAACAATTTAAAATGGAAGATTGTTAAATTCTTTTAAGTGTGTTTGTTTTGGTTTTAGCTTTTGCTCTATTTCTGAGATAAGTCCACAAAAAAGGGACACTATCTGAAGAAAACCAGAAAGCTTAGAAACTCTTACTGCATTCAGTGACTTGTGGAAGTGAGTAAAGAGGGTGCAGAGAGAGTGGTCAACTTGGCTGTTGTTGCCACATAGCTCGAAGATTCTAGCCATGGTTGGCAGTGGGGGTTCCATCAGGATCCTTCTGTCCTGCCAAGATCCTGATAAGTAAGCAGGCATTCTGACCACCGGCTGTAACAGTATTCGGTCTCTCTCAGCAGCCTCTCATCTGTAAATCATAGCTCTAAGACTTCAAGGTACTACAATGAGTAATTGTGGGGAATGTTCTGAAAGAATATATATTCGCACACACACACACACACACACACACACATGCGTGCGATGGGTAGGAACTTAGAAAACAGCATTAGTCACAGACCACATTCCCATACCTGTGAACAAACATTACCACAACCGGTCACATGATGACGAGTGTTCCCAAGGAAAGACTTTGGACAAAGGAATAGCGCAGTACAACATGGTACTTTATTAAGGTGGTCTTGATTGTGCATATCACCTCACTGAAGTCATATTCTTTATGAGTACTATGAAACTCAAGAAAATAAATGACTTCCATTTTTAATGGTTAGTACAGTCCAAGTATATGGTATGTAACACTAATAAAAATACTAATACCTATGATCATGGTCGCCATGCTGAATTTTTGCCCTATTAGATATATTTCTAAACATTCCCCAGAGTTACCTCCCTAAATCTTCACAACACCCCTGTGAGGTATGTGCTCACATTGTTTATCTTGGTAGAGATGAGGATACTGGGGCTCAGAAAGGAGAGACTGTCTTCTTAGAGGATGGTGCTAAAACAGGACGATGAGAATGATGCCCAACATGACACCAAGACGCCAAGTTCTAAAGCCCAGACACTGCTGATGTAGTTAAGTCTACCGTGGGCAACCAGCCGGAGGATGTGTGTACTGGAATTCACCCTAGGGAGAGTGTGGGAGAGGAGGCAGTCCAGGCATCTCAGAGCCTTACCAGAACAAAGAGGCATTGGTGCGTTTGAAGACTGGGCCATCTTGAGAGATTTAAAAACCAAAGTGGGAGAACGGAACCAGAGAGCAGTGTCAACACTAATACAAAAGTTACTGAGATTTCCATAGAAACAGAGAAAACAATAATATGCTGGTCTGACTCTTACACCCGGATCCTGAATGCAGCTCATGTGACTGTCTTCCTCTAAGGGAGTTTGGAGGCGTCTTTGGAGAGCCTAGCCCTTTGAGGATACAGGCTTCAGGATGCCCTTTTCCCATAACAGGAAGGAATGATAGTGATGCAGGTACCAGTCCAGGTTTGTCCTAGAAGATGCTGGTTCAAGACACAGACGTACCGATAGTGAGGCAGGCTATGAAAACAACCTTTCTGGGCAAGAGCTCAACAGTAAAATACGGTTTTTCTGAAGAAGATGGGATTCTGAGAAACGATAGTGTGAAGCCCAGGAAAGCTCTTTGGAAACCAAACTGGGGCTATAAACAGGACATTTTTTTTTTCATGTTATTCAGAAAGTGCTATACAGAGGGAATCAAATCACACACCATGAATGTGAATTTTAAATAATCAGATTCAAGCTCAAATCTATTTCTGTCTGACTTTCTGTAACTTATTAACTTCTCTGGACCTGGGTTTTATCATCTACAATTAACTCTACTTTGCGGATTTGTTGACAGGAGTAAATTAAATGTGATACATTCATGAGGTGCTAGATAGGTGTGTTTGCTTGATTTAGGGTATACAACATGTGTTAGCAATATTCTGGCTGGCATAGTGTAGCAGTACAGCTGAGAAGGTGGGTATAAACAAACAGACAAGAGAGGAGGCGAGACCGGAATGGTAGTGGGTTGGGGAAGGGACGCACTTCATCAATGAGATGGTAGTGGGTTGGGGAAGGGACGCACTTCATCAATGAGAATGGCGCATCCTAAGATAGGGGCAGGAAAGCCATCTTTATTTTTCATAAGATGATATGAGGTGAGAATTTAAAGAGTGCTCAGCTACAGAAGCTTGAACCTAATGAAATCTCAGCTATAATTATGGTGCCATAGAATATATGTGAGTTGGTAGATATCCTGGTTTCATAAAATATTCTGGCAACAAGAAGCCCAGGAAGGAAATGTTTAGTTTAGTTTAAAATTCTAGGTTGCTGTCTATCAGAGAACTCAGAGAAGCACGTGATATCCACAGTTAATTACCCTATGGTATGTATCTTTTATTTTTCTGTAAATCTAAAATAGTTCCAATGTAATAAAACATCTACTCTTAATGACAAAATATAAGTCAGTTGGTAGTGGTCTGAACTAGGGAATTGCCAGTAAAAATATAACTAGCCAAAATTTTGAAAATTGATTCATCATGTCTTAGTTAACTTGGTTATTGGACAAGGATGACCTTTAAGAGAAAGATTTAGAATAATGATTCTAAATCATTTGTAGGAACAAGACATCTACTTAGGTTCTGCGCCTCTCTAGGCCATTGGAGGCATAGCCTCTCATACATCAGAGAAACCATCCTGACTAACTTGCCGGAATAATCCTGGAATAGAGCACAGTGGTAGAAAAGGAACCGGGGGGATAAAGACAAAATGTACCTTTGGAAAGCAATGACTGGCTTCCAAAAATCCTTGCCAGACCTGGAAACAAGGGTAACACCATGGGACAATGGTGATGTTGTCAAAGGAAATGGGAACATTCCCAAAAGCAGGGTTAAACAGACCAGCTTTGTGTAGTGCCCGTAAAATGTTTTCAGGATGTCTGACAGAAATACACACGGTAGAACACAGCCAGGTAGAGTCTGGAAGCACACACCGTGTGTGCATCAAGGATGAGAGAAAAAGGTTGGTCAGAAGTGGCAGGGCCTGAAGGGCCTTTCCTCCAACTGTCTGCAGCTGCTTCTCCTAATTACGCTCCAGCTGTGCTTGCTCCCTGCTCCTCCTGTGTTTCTTTATTTAAAATTTAGCAACTTGGTGGTTAATCTTTGCCCCTAGACATACATCATAATCTTTAACTTTCGAATTCTTTGGCGTCTAGATACCATATAAATTCCTTTCTTCTCATAAGCATTTGTGTTTCACAGTAGCTTCCCTGTTCCTGCTGAGAACTTAGTTAATCATTGAAGAGGATTCCTGACTGGCTAGGGAACGGAGCATCTGGAATGAGAGACAGGGCTCTAGGTGAGAAGTTGGGTGGGAGGCACTCACAAAAGGTCTGAGGTAGTTGATTTCCATCACCAATAATGACCTGTGTCATTCAGAAAAAGTAAGATAAGAGAAGTTTCGGGAGATTCATGTAACTAAAATTTACAATAGAGAAAGACTATACCCATAAGAAGAAAAGGGGAAGGAGATTGATTCCAAATTCAGCAAGAGTGTCCCAGTAGCAGCAGCAGTAAGCATTTATTAAGGTTATGTTCGTGTTTGGCATAATTAAACTTACATTCAATAGCCTATTTGATTTCCGGTGATAATTCGTGAAAAAGGTACACGTTCACAGTTCTTACTTCAATGTTCCAAAGCCCACAGAAATCTGAAAAAAAAAAAGTTTTGTTTATGAAACACAAAATGGTTTGTTTTGTTTTTCAAAAAAAGTTTTTTATGAAAAACAAAACGTTTTGTTTTGTTTTTCAAAAACAAAAAGTTTTGTTTTTCAAAAACAAAAGTTTATGTTGTAGTTCAGATAACAGTAAAATATGTCAAGAAATTAATTTTCTTTGCAGACAATGCCCAACTTAAAATGGTCTGACTTGTTCATTTAACAATGCGGTGATAGTATCAAAGTATTCCCGTGTAGTCATTCTATTTTTCACTTTTATTGCCTCTCTACCTATCTCTCCCTCCCCTCACCTCCACAAATATCTTAAGAATAAAACAGAAACAGACTTAGTGCAAGTTGATATTGTTAGAACTTAAACCAGGACCAAACTATTGAGGTGCAGACTTAACAAATCAAAGCAGACCTGGGCGTCCAGGTTCTCTCAGTATCCCTCAGTCCCTATCAGTTACAGGGTATGGCTGGCATACCTGGCCCTTTATCCTGAACTCTCTAGCCCAGGGTCTAGGCTGCCCTTCACCCAGAGGCTCTTCCCTATATAATTCAGACATTTTGGTTACCTACCCTTTTTGTACCTTTGGTCTCCTGGCTCCTTTCCCTTTCTTCCTTCCTTCTTCTTCTTTCCCTTTCCCGCACAGCCCAGTTCAGCCTGCTCATGTCCACTCTGGTCTCTCCCAGAAGTCCCTGCCTCTGTCTATGCTCTCCCTTTTGTCTACAATAACTTCCTCCTCTTCCACCACACCTAGGAGCAACCATGTCTTCTCTTTTCCTTTTTATTTCTTTTTTTTTTCATTCAGATATCTCACAGCTTAGACTTACATACATACTGTAGGCATGCTGAGAGCAGCCAGGCTCAGATGGAGTGTTCTGAAGGTTAAGTATACTGAATGCATTTTCTATTACCAGTGGGTTTACCAAGATTCTACCAAATTGTGAGGTTTTAGTCTGTGTTTTGCTGCAAAATCACCGACCTTGTTTGATAAGAGGAGTCTCTGGTGTTTTGATTCCCTGTCATGTGCTAATCGAGTGTGTCTACACTTGAACTTTCTGCAATGTGCTGAGTAATAAGACACAAGTAGATAGATAGAGATAGACAGGAATGGAGGGAGAGAGAAAAAGAGAGAGGGGATAGACAGAGAGGGATGGACAGACAGATAGATAGATAGATAGATGATAGATAGATAGATAGATAGATAGATAGATAGATAGATAGATGATAGATAGAGATGGATGGATGGATAGACAGACAGAGAGACAGACAGATATACAGACACATGGTTGTATGTGAGAGTGTGAATGTGTGTATATGTATACACATGTGTATATTTCTGAATTTTCATGTGTGTATGAATTCTAACACTTGTCTGGTCCCAGGGACTTTTGCAAAAAGTCTGTGGAAGCTGAGTCCTGAGTGGGAAGCTTAATTCACAGTCACACAGACAGGCTTTGAGTTGTCGACTCTCCTCCCCACAAATTGGGCTTCTGGTCATCTTGCAGTGTGATGAGAGCCTTCGTCTCTCAACAGATGGTTCCACAATTCATCTGGAAAAATAAATAACTAAAAGAACTGTCTGTAGAGGGTGATAGTCTGAAAAGCACCTGTTGGCCATTACATCACTGGGGCTGAGATGCTATGTGGTTCTTCTGTAGACAAGAAACTAACTTGCTCTTTGGTTTCTGGGCAGAGGCAGAAAAATAAAGTCATAAAAAATGTGTCTGATTATGTGTGGAAATGACCAAGGAAGATTTTCAGGTAGGAGCACATAAGAAACTCCTGGATTTTTTCATGTGCTTTGTTGTCCACTGTGTGATATGGTTAGAGTGAGTAGATAACCCCCAAAATACACACACACACACACACACACACACACACACACACACACACACACACAACACACACACACACACAACACACACACACACAATGTTGTTATTTAACAACATGGGTGATTGACTTGATTCTAAACATAAAAGTCACCGTCTCATTCAGTTTAGTTTATTAGAGACAATAAATTGAAAGCAATCAGAACTCTCAATCTAATGTTTCCTCATGGAGACATGTATAACAGAGAATGAACGGATGAACAAATCGAGACTGATGGCCGTCTCCAAAAAACTACACCCGTTTCCCATCTCACAGCCCTTTTTAATTGTGTCTCTTTTCAGCAATGCCAAGCTTCCTATCTCTTTAGAGCTCCAATTGGTCAGAGTTACAGGTGTGATGTTAGCACTGCATTGCTCTGGGATAGCATTCCTCTTCAAAAGCACAAGAGTAAATTAGCACTCTCCAGATAAAACACTTAAAATAATTTCAACTGAGGAGTGCTTGCTAGGCTAAGTCTTCTCAAAGAAGAGAGAATTTAGGGTGGACCTTAGAAATTACTAACAAATATATGAAGCTGTATCATAGAGACAAATAGAATTACTCTGAGGTCAAAGATTAGATAAACGGCAGTTTCAAGAGTTCAAAGCGGGAGAGAAAGGCTGCATCTTAAATTGAATGTAAGTAAATAGACACCTTCAGGAATAAGGGACCTTTGCTCCTTGTACATTTTATTGAAGAGATTCAAAACTGCCTTTATCTCAAGGTGACACTGGCCTGGGGCATGGAAGCAGAGCTTGCCCTTTCTGGCCAACCAACAAACAAGTATTTATCCTTAATACTGTTTGATCTAACCTGAAGGTCACCAAGAGTTGCTACGAGTGGCCTCTGACTCAGGAATAGTAACTAACTGCATTTACTATTTTCAGTTCTCCTTCTTGTTTCGTTTGCTTGAGGTAAGGAAAAACTAAACAACAATATCCATTGCTGTCCACCTGTGCCAGGTCCTGCCTGCCATTGGTTCATCTAACCTTGCTGTTAGTTACAAGACTAGCAAACTCTATCACTCATGGAGATGTTAGTTCTGTGTGGGGATCCACTGTTTCCCACTATCTGAAGTATTACATTTTGGTTGGATGACTAGCGGTAGATCCACAGTACTTAAACCTCAGTATGAGAGTTAGAAGCATGAATATTATCCTGCCCAATACCTTAGGAAAAACATAGTTATATTTATTCATGGGAACAGCTGCAGACACTAGAAAACCATGTTGGAACATGTGTTTGACCTTACAATGGTAATGTTGAAATGTTTTTATAGTGTTTGCATCCCCTAAACCTGGTAGTAGATTTTTTTTTCTTGGTACTAATTTGTTCTGAAAATACTACTTATCTTCAAAGAGACTAACATTTTGTCAGGTATTGTAACCAAGTTAATAAAGGCCCTGGGATGATTTCAAACAATTCCACTCAAATACTTGTTCCATTATGTACGCAGTCTCCTTAAGTTTCACTTGTCTTTAAGAAAGCAATAAAAGCAACCTGGCTTTGCAATGCACATCTAATGTAATCAGCTTTACATTCTAAGTTAAGTGCATAGCTTTAATAGCTAAGCTCAACTTATCGAAGGGATAGGTTGAGGTGTTTTTCTCATACGTTAGCAATCTTTACAGAGTCAAAAACATGCTGGCAATAGCAAAGAAAGACAGAGTAGAAGGGTAACTGCCACCTGATGTGTACAATATTAACAAAGGTGGGGCAGTGGTGAGGGACAGAATGACGACAGACGGGCCAGGGGCATTATATAAAAAGAAAGCCCTATAGATAGACACAAGAAGGGGGAAATGAGAAAAAGAGGGGGGGTCTAGAAATTAGGAAGTCCTTGAGCAGCTGTGGAGGAGGGTCACCAGAGATCTGGAGAATATCCGGAGTGGCAGGGCAAGCATGCTTAGAGACTTGACTAGTATTTGGGAAAAGGAGATAAAAGAAGAGAAAGGAAAAATGAGCTACAGCTTTAATAGAATATTAGCAAAAGGACATCTGCCTGGACAGGTTGGGGACAATGGAGAACTGGAGACTAAAAGGATTTTTTTCTTTTTATTGAAAGGGTGAAAAACTGCATGAAAGTAGCGCTCCATCATTTGGGGCCAACGAGGAGGGTATATTTAGCATTTGCCCCTTCACCGTCTAGTTGAGTTAGCTTTAAGTCAGAAATGAATAATTAACACCATTTGTTGCAGCTACGTTTCCTTTTGATTTGGTTAACTTTGGTCCAGTTTAAAACCTTGTCATTGGCTCATTGGTGACAATGGCTTAGGACTCCTTATCACTTCCTGAAAGGCTTCTGTTGATTTATTTCCAGTCTAGTCATCGAAGACCAGCAACTTGTAAGACAGTACCACCAGCTACAAGATTTTCCCTTTGAAAATCTATCTCCTTGTAAAAATCTTTCTTTCTACCAGGAAGTTATTGTCCCCTGATCACAACATTTGACTCAGAGGAAACTGGTGTATTGATACCAATATTTTCCTAAGCATGACCCAGAAGTAGATGTCTTCAGGGGTCCTTAATTCCTTTTCTTCCTGCCTAGCATCTCCTGGTATCTCAGCAAAGATAGATAATATCCACTCATTCACACATATATGGGCCAAATGGATTCTACCAAAAGTAATGTTGCATTGCCGGGTGGTGGTGGCGCACGCCTTTAATCCCAGCACTTGGGAGGCAGAGGCAGGCGGATCTCTGAGTTCGAGGCCAGCCTGGTCTACAAGAGCTAGTTCCAGGACAGGCTCTAGAAACTACAGGGAAACTCTGTCTCGAAAAACAAAAAACAAAACAAAAAAAAAGTAATGTTGTATTGCATAGGGAGAAAGGTTGTATGTTTAGTCATTAAAAATTATCCCCAAATCCATATTTTAAAAGTTCAATTGTAATTCTATTGACATCAGAATCAATTGATTTTCTTCATGATGGGTGAACTGTTTAGCAATATTTTCATTTATTAAAAAGCTAAAAATAAATGAAAATACTGTCAAACATGACTCAATATTAAAAATTGTCATGGAGCCTATGAAAATGTAAGCATCTCATTAGAAAGTGTTTATAATATATGTAATATCTTTAAAGCATAAAACAGGTTGGGGCTAGAGAGATGCCTCAGTGGTTAAGAATACTTTCTGCTCTTACAGAGGACCCACGTTCAATTCCCTGCATTTAGATGGCAGCTCAGAGCTCTCTCTTTCTCCAGTGGCAAGGGATCTGATTCCCTCTTCTGGCATTTAAGTGTAATGGGATTTTTATACATATATACATACATGCAGTCAAAGCACTCATACATGTTAAAAATAAAAACAAATATTTTTTTAAAAAAAAAATCAGACTGACTGTCAATGACAATAGGAGACTAGGAAACTTGGTTCCTGAAATCTAGGTCAGTGTTCTCATCATGGCGGTAAGCTCAGTTTTATATAAGGTCGGCTAGATCTCCATGATCAGAAATGAGAGAACCGAGATCCTAATGCCTCTGTTTCCTTCTTCATAACTGGGAATAAAAGTGACACAGGGATTAAGATATGAAAATGAGTTCGACCTCAGGGTGGTTGAACTCCCAGCAATAGTAGTTACATTTGTCAGGATGATGGGAATAATGCAGTGGATATAAAATATCACAAAGCAATAACTTTATAAACTTCCATGAGAGACCATGAAGTGGAAAAAAACATTACTGATCCAATCAAGTGCCCCAGATATCCTTCTAAGATTTAGAAGATAAGCCATTAAAAATCTCTGGGGCTAGTTCCAGAATAATCAGTGAGACAGAACCAAGTCCACATAAGAAAAATGATGGGGTGGGGATATGGCTCAAAGGACAGGAGAGCTCAACTCATAAATATGAAACCTTAGATCAAATCCCCAGCACAGGTGTTGGTGGGTTAGGGGAAGCAGAGACAGCACAATTGCTGGGATAAAGGATAAAGGAAGAAGCGAGAGGGCAGAAACTATTAGAATAGGGCACCTGAGGTTCAACTCTGAACTCTACATGGGCATTCAAGCCTCTCTGTGTGTGTGTGTGTGTGTGTGTGTGTGAGAGAGAGAGAGAGAGAGAGAGAGAGAGAGAGAGAGAGAGAGAGAGAGAGAGAGAGAGAGGAGTGAGAGAGAAGAGGAGTCTAAACAGTTATGAAGCTCCTTGAATAATGAAAACTAAGAATGTTGTTAAGATATGGCTGGGTCATTCCCGTATTGATAACCCCCTTGCACTCAAGAGCTGGACGCAGCAGGATATGAAGCCCAAGACCAGCCTTAGTTATATAGTGTGAGGCCAGGCTGTGTTGTCGGAGACCCTGTCTCAAAAAACAAGCATCAGGCTGGGCGGTGGTGGCGCACACCTTTAATCCCAGCACTTGGGAGGCAGAAGAAAGCTGATCTGTGAGTTCAAGGCCAGCGTGGTATACAGAACGAGTTCCAGGGCAGGCACCAAAGCTACAAAAAGAAAGCCTGTCTTGAAAAGCAAAACCAACCAACCAAACATCAAAAGGACTTGGCTATGTCAAGGACATGTCAAATGTCAGACCAAACAATTTCAGCTTGACGTCTCTCTTTTCCTTACACAATAACTTTTATACAGGATGTGAAAATCAGCAGGTACCTTCCCGACATCCTCATTCCAGCAACTTTCATCAGCATCAATTGAAAGAATTCTCCTAATGGTTGTCATCATTCTCTGTTCATGTATATAATCAGTCCTTTCATCAGCGGGGACTCGGTCATGTCATATTTGAGTTCCCAATGTATGCCAAGAGCTAAGAAAGGGGAAGAGATTTCCAGAAGGCTAGACAATGGAAGCGTTCTAAACATGACATAGACTGAGCACAAGAGTATCCGGGTTGTTCCAGTCAAAGCCTGTACCATCCTCCAAAATCAACAACTGTTACTCTGTCCAGACACTGAGCATAAGAAGCCTAAATACATATCCATTGCTCCAACCCGCAGAAGAAGGATGCTATTATTATCAGCCAGTAATTGTAATTCCAGAACAAATATCTTTGTGCAATATTTAAGTACACATTCTAAGTCTATTCTCTAACCAAACAAATGTATTTTGACCTGTGAGGAAATAGTGTCACCCCACAGGTAAAATAGTAGACTTAGTCTTGAAACCAAGTCTGCCTTGACTTCTGCACAGGCTTTCTTCACTCTCTTCAACATGTCTTTCTTCACTTTCTCCCACCTCCATTCCATGGCCAGTTTCTAACCAGAACCATGTCCCACGGTGTACCATTCACAATCACAAGATGATTTGGAATTCACACAGCAGTGAAATGTTTCCCAAGGACAGGTGAGGACGATTGAGTTATGAGTCGGAATAGAATCAAAATACAAAGCTGTAAAACCGATTTTTCTTTCTTCTTGATGTTGCTCATCAATCCATCATAACATGACTTTTTTCCTATGGATTCAGAGTCAAAGAGTGTCAAAATCACTGTCCAGGTTCTAGAATCAGCCAGCCTCAATCCGAATGCTGTGACTGCCAAGCCACTGTTGTTACTTAAAGGATGCCTAGCACAAGATGGCAAACAATTCCCCCTCCCACTACAAGACCTTTCCTTACTTTTCTGGAACAAAAGAAACAATCCTTTTTTTGAAATATAAACTCTCCTCGACAGTGGCCATTGGAACTTTCTTGCCAGCAATATGGCCACTACACAGTTGATGTCACGAGATGAATAACAAGAATTTTACCGATTCAACCAATACTGTATGGTGACAAAAAAAACATATCCGTGTCCCACATATGCAAATGAGAGTTTACAGATAGAAGAAAACAATATTTTCATTATATCAAGACTTGAATGAATAAACTGTTAAATGGACCAAGAATGAAATACCAAATGGAAAAGACTGAAAACACAGGAATGAGCAAGACAGAAACTCCGATCTTTGAAAAAAATCAGAATATTTATATTTTACTGAATGTGCATTTTCATAAAATATTTATTTAATACCCAATATTTTGCAGGTATTTTGCTAGGTGCTAAAGCAAAACAAGTATATTTGTTCCCTAAAAGTTAGAATATCTTTTCTAGCAGTCTTATAAGGGGTTATAGATTTCATTTTTTAAATTGCTATGTATATGAGGTTTTCTTTTTCTTTCCTCTTTTGGTTTTTTTGACTGCATGCTGTCCGTACACCACATTCGTGCCTGAGGCATGTAAGCCCAGAAGAAGGCTTCAGAGTCACTAGAACTGGAGTTATTATAATATAATAATATGATAATATGATAATTATGAGGAGAAGTGTGGCCTCTGAGAATTTAATCTGGGTCCTTTGGAAGAGCAGCAAGTACTCTTAAATCTTCAATTCATCTCTACAGCCAATAGAATTAAAATTATTTTAATTTATATGAGGAATATCATTAAATATATAACTGGAGTGTTGAATGTAAATGAAGGATGACATAAGGAAGACTCATGAGAAAATATTTAACACATCTTAAGGTTTGAATGAAGGTGTTATATTTGACTATTCTTATCTAGGGAAAACAAGGAAATGACCAACATGGCTGAGGGATTAAGAAGGATGCCACCTAGAGAAAAAGCAAGAGAAGTAGAGAGAAGTCTACATCCATCCCAGGGATCTCAAAGAATGGAGGACTGGAGAGAATCATGGCCACAGTTGCATTCCGTAGAGACTGTTGCATGCACAGAGCTCTGGAGAAACAGGACACTGGGAGGTACCTGGTGGAACTGGTGCAAGTGGATGACGTAGTGTCATCTAAGGTGCAATCTTAAACATGACTGCGAGTGTGTATAAATTTTGGGCATATGAGAGGGGGGGGGGAGAGGGAGAGAGAATGGCGAGATAAAATTGTAGATGTTGGTAACTAGTAAAGAACCATCAAGATTAACAGTAAGGTTTTGATTAGAGCAATTACTTTGAAATAAAGAGAAACAGGGATGAGAATGAAGAAAAATATTTAAGGGTGCTAAGTGATTAAAATGTAGCACAGGGTATGCCACATTTGAGATGTCTATAGGATGTCCTGAGGGAGATATCAAACTTCATATCCCCAAATTTTCTCATTCATGAAAATCAATACCTTTACAATGTCCTGCATGCCCCTTCATGACTCAGGCCCTTACTGTTACCTTTACATCCCACCCCATTGTCCTCTCTTACTTCCCTCAAAGTGAACTGTCATGCTCAGAACCTAACCCTGACAATTCTCTCTTCCTGGGATGGATACTCATAGATTTGCCCATAGTTAACTCCTCACTTCCTACTGTTTGGTTGCCACCTATTCATCAATGCCTATTCTCGCCACTTTCTCATAAATAGCCTTACCTTTCATGAACGTCTCTCTAATCGTTTCCATAAATTCATCATAATCTGACTTTTAAAACCTTTTATTATTGCCTAGTTTATATCTCCCTCAACTAAAACATATGGAAACTCCATGAAACATAGAGTTCCACATCTTTTTTATCCACTGGTATATCTCAAAAGACGGGTAGTGTTTAATGGTTCTGAAGACTTGAAGAAGGTCTGAACTGTTACGCTACTGGTTAACTGAAACGTTAGTCAGTCACCATTTGGGGATGTTGACATAAGTCAGGTACCAAGGTCAGGCAAATGACTTAATTATTTTGTAACAATAGTTAAAGTATCAATATTTGTATTAAACTCCAATTTCCTAAAGGTGATGTAAGCAGAACCATATGACATCTATGTACAAAGTGTCCTGGGCTGTGAGAAAAGGACACCAAACTTAAAAAAAAAAAGTCCAGCTCATTTTAAGAGGGCAGTAACCCCACATTAGTGCTGCTCTAAAATATGTTCTTAATTATTCTAGACAGTAGAAAACTTACCCTTTGTGGCAAAGGGAGACATTACTTCATTTGTCATGATTGCTTGTTGTATCAACACCCTGGAAAAGATAGTCTGAAACAAAGTGATGAAAGTCTCTACTCATGAGACAGGCAGAAACATGGAAGAAAATAGAGAAATAACACCCTGCATGGCAGACACTCAGTACATAGCAGTTAATGCAGGATCAATCCTGTGAGTTAGTTATTACTGTGATATCAATTTTCAAATGTCTAAATTGAAGCAATCAGAAAGTGAACCAATTAATCTAAATGCCTGCAACTACTCTAGTAAGCACTCATAGCCCCAGGACAGGGAACTGGGACATGGAACAGAGACAGAGATGAAGAGACAGACAGAGACAAAGGTGGAGACAGATGGAGAGACTGAGCTGGAGACAGAGAGACAGGGGACTGAGCCCTCTTTATCTTTTACCCCACCCTGCCAGCAGTCTATTAAGTCTTAATGAATGTGCAGTAATGGAAAAATGGGGAAAACAAAACACAGGAATGGAAGAATGGAAGAAAGGAAAGTGTCTTTGAGCCTATCCATTCAGAGGAGACAGGACCTTTGATTTCACCTTCAGATAAGAAAACCAGGGCTCGGGAAATGGGGGAGGATTTCTCAAAACCCAAAAGGATGTCAGGAATCAAGCTAACTAGCTTTTCCTGGCAGAATTTTAGGTCTAGCCTTTCCTGCCCTGTTTCTGACTCAGATAACATTTCCCCCAGTTTAGAGGCCTCACAGAGTCAATCAATAACCAAGGATAACAGCAGAGTGGGTGGAGCCTGTGCTACCATCTGTCTATAAGACCATTCCTCGGTTTCTGAAGCAAAGCACAGCGCAGAGTTCTCCGGACCTTTGCACGTGCATCTGCAACCATGAAGGTGGAGATTATGTTTCTTAGTGCCTTGGTTCTACTCAGTTTAGCAGGTGGGTGTGTTTGCATATTCTTCCAAAATTAGTAAAGAGTTTTCATCTGTGGCTTTAATGAGTATATCTCCTGGAAATTTAGGTAGTCTGGTGTTAGCTCACTAGTGTCAATGAGTTGAAAGAAAAGCAATTTAGTCAATATGAAAAAGAAGCCTCTCTAGTATGAATTACAGAAAGAAGCCATTTCTAACATAAATGCGGAGAGGATCTCTGAGAAGAGGTGCCCAGAGACAGTCCATGGCCTGATCGAAAGACAAGGCTGCTACTTTGTTAGGGATGTGGAGGAGAAGAAGGGGTTTCCATCTAAAACACTCTTCTAACTCTACAAGTGGCTAATAAACTCTATGTAAGGCCAATTTAAAAATTGAATTTGCAAAAAAATGGAAAACAATGACTGCCAGTTACTTTGCATAAAAGTCATATTTTGAGTGATTAAAAGTTTGATCTGTAGGCTTTTCAGAAAGAAAATATATATCTTGCTTGAGCAGATGAAGGAATCATCAAACTCACCATGAGAATGTTGGGGGATGATCCTGGTTGCAATGAGTTTGAGTTTTGTAACTGGCATGGCTGAACACTTTCACCTTATTGCTGATCGGGCAGAGCTTTTGACTAGAACCACATGTGTGTTTAGCTAAGAAAGGGAAGACCACTGCTTACTGTTTTAGATAAATATTTATGGAAGAAAAGAGTCCTTTGTTGCACCTCAAGCCTAGTAATTAATACAACTAGATGCCTGTAATGAGCCCCTGCCCATCAATTTTTAGACTCATTTACATTCCTGATCTAAAGGGACCCCAGCAGCCCCATCTTCTCTGATGAATCTCAGAGATCTTTTTCATTCCCTTAGAGATCATTGACTGAAAATTAAGTTTTGGGAACATTTCTCTTTCGGGGGCTGTCAGATTAGATTCCTTTCTCTGGAATGCTAGTCTACATTCACATCTGCTTTTGTAAAAATAACTTGTGGAGAATATAATTATATCATTCCCCCCTTCCCTTTCCTACTTGCAAACCATCCTGTATACCTCCTCACCCTCTTTCCAATTCAGTTTTATTTCATTGTTGTTATATATGTGTATAAGCATCATATGCCTTGATATCAGATAGACTTGTCTTCTGAAGAAGGGAATCTTTTTTGCACTATGTGAATACACAGAAAACAGTTTGGATCTCGAGTCAGTCAGTGTAAGGTACCTGTGGGAAAAAGCTTTTTGAAAACTGATGCTGAGCTGGCAGAAGAGCCCCATTTCCAACACTATTTACAAAAGGAATTTAATTACATCCCAAGACCTGATGTCTATTTCCCATCCTGCCACCCACGCCCAGAGATGCGGATATTTATAAGTCAATGACTGAGATGAAAGCTCTATTGGATGCAGAGAGAACACTGATGGGCATCCAGAGTGTGTCGGAATGATTACCACAAAAACGCTTCCAACTCTGAGTACAGAACTTCTATTCTCAAGGAAGTGGATCAAATTTTCTGAAATGCTCAGTTACAGTCAAAATTTTACTTAATTCTTTGCAAGATCATAGCAGGCAGAGACTAGAGAAAATCCATCCAGTGTCCTTGAAAGTCTGTGGAAATAAAGGGATGGGCAGTGAATGGTGGAAGCAGAGGAGTCACTATGAAAACTGTATTCTTTGGTAAATAAGAATAGAATAGCTCTGGCTTCTTTATCTGGGATCCAAGTTGACATGTTTGTATTTTCTAGGTAACACTACAGCTAACTTAGTGGGAAAACAGGTAAAGAGAATTTTATAATTTCTTATAATTTATAGTTTCTTAATTCTCTAATTTCCTATACAAGCTGTTAGAGAGGTGAAGGAAGGGTCCCCAAGAATTGATCCATGAAGAATGAATGTCAGCAAAATAGAGCTGGTGGTCGATGTCCTGAAAAGAAGAGGTGATGATGTAGCACCCAGGAGCTGGAATGCAGGGCCCAGCAATCACCAGATGATGTGACTTTAACTCGATTCATCACTCCGTGGCTCTTCCCTTGAGGGAGAGTGAATAACAACTTTACAAGACAGTTATGGGGTAGATCAATGAATGGATAATTGATGGTTTCGATTCAGAGGTGGGACTTTCCCAATAGAATAATGCATTTACAGAAGGGCAGTGCGCTATGAAAATAGTCTCATGACAATCAGCAAGGAAGACTATCCTGCTAGCAGCTTGCCCTAAGGAAGTCAGCACACCAGGAACTGGGAGCTTGAGTGTTATCTTCCTTCTCTATCAAACCTCCCCACAGCACCATGACCCTAGTTGGGAACTGACATTATCCCAATTTGTCGATGAAGTGACTGAGATCAAGGGAGGAGTTAGTGGGCTCGTGATGTCATATAATGAGGAAATGGCCATAACTTGAGCTTAAGTCAGGTTTGTCGATTCCAGGGCAGATTTCTTTCATTGTTGTTATTATTGTTTTCTTGTACAATATTCAGCATCATGATCCTAACTGAAAAAAAGTCAATTTTTAGAAAATGTAATGTTTTATTATGAGATCAAGCATTGAGAAATGATAGGAAATGACTGCTTTTAATTCTATTTAGGCCAATTGCAATGATGCAACTATGGGCTGTCCCAGGAATTATGACCCTGTGTGTGGGGCGGATGGAATTACTTACGCCAATGAATGCAGTCTGTGCTTTGAAAACAGGTGAGAGTAAAATCTAGTTTATAAGTATTTATCTTAACTTTCTTACCATTAGAATTTTACAAATGTTGTTATCCTCTTGAAGCCTAGGTCAATAAGCAAATGTTTCTTTTCATAAATTTGGTATAATATATAATTTAAAAATTGATAGGGTGATGAAAGCTCTAATTTTCTTAGCAATACAGCTAATCGTCTAGATTTTCAAAATGCCTAAACATACAAACTATCTGTGATCTGAAAAAATAATTCTTGACAATAGTTAAAACTGCATTTTTCAATGCTTCCCCCAAATTAGAAAATGTAAATTATATAAGTTTTAGTGAACTGAAATGTATTTTATAACATTTATAATCATGGAAATGAGATCTAGACTCAATGTACTTTGATTTTATGGTGCGATTAAGGTTGGGGAACAGGAACCAGACTCGGGACACTGGGACAAACAATGTGTCACAGGTGGTTTTCTTACGCTCTGACCGAGCAGTTACCATGTGCCAGTCATTATGCTAGACCCTCCCTCTTTCCCATGCGCTTGTGACACAAACAAACAAAACACACAACAGCAAGCCCACTTCATGAGCACATGCGACAACTTCTCAGCTGTGGCAATCAACAGCTACAAGTAGCATATAAAGTGTCACGTGACCGAAGCAAAGATGGGGATATTTCCTAACTGAAAGGTCCAAGAAAGGTTTACTGAAGAGGATGCTTTTTGAATGATGCTCTGAGTTCCAACCAAATAATCGGGACCCCGGATGTGACAGGAAACACTTGGATATTCTAGAACTGACTCCATGTTAAAGACTTCAGCTCTGGTTCACGTGGCTATAAACTGTCATCTTTCTTCTGCATGAATCTCTTCTCTATAATGTGAATTCTCTCTTCTGGGAGGGCTCTAAATGATTTCAGAAAAGTCTCCAAGTTTGTCTAGGAGTGTAAACATTTTAGACTCCAAACACTAGGCAGTCAGCTATTATGGTGAGTGTGCTTCCAGTGTGTAAAAATGCCAGAAATGAGGGCACATGCCTGCCACCCCCACACCGCAGGTCAGGGCAGAAGAAATCTGAGTTCTAAGCCAGTCTGCTCTTTCATCTGTCACCCTGGGCTACAGGTTGAGGCCCCGGCTCAGATGTTTGGGGAGGAACAGGAGGAACCACTTGTTAACTTTCTCATGACCTATGTTGTTGACACTAAGGTCAAGCATCATTATTTCCACCCACGGGGAGGAGGAAAACCCCACAACACCCTTGAGACTTGTGAAATCTCCAAGTGTAAGCTCTAAAGTCTAAAAGCCTCTATTTAGAGCGAAGCATTCGGAAAATATGAGCGAAATGCTGAACATGCTCTCCTTTGACCTTTAAATCTACGGATTGCATTTTGCTCTTTGTATTCTTTCAAATACGTGTAAATGCAAGAGGCACAGTCAGCTCCCTGAAAGCATAAGATTTCACCCTGTGTTCAGAAATACACTTAAGTCTCGAGATAGGCTTGTCTCTCTCAAATGTAAACAATGTTCTAAGGTTTTTGTAGCGCCTTTGCTTTGACTGCCCATTAAAAGTCACACATACAAACAATAAAAATGGGCTCAGTTGGATATATCTATTTTATACACACACCCACACATACACAAGCAATAATAATTAAAGAAAAAGTGGCTATCAATTTAAAAGTGAATGGGTAATGAGGGGTTTGGACAGAGGGAACTTGGGAGGGGTTAGAGAAAGAAAAGGGAGAAAAAATGATGCAATTATATTTTAATTAAAAATGTAATTATTTTGAAGTTGTCCAAAAATGACCTGTGTGGTAACTATTACTAGAGCCAGAGTCTGACTCTAAATATTGGGATTTGAGATGCTCAGAAAACACCAGACAGGCCTTTGCTATGATAGGCCCATGTGTAACAGGTGCCTGCCAGGTATGTTAAGTCAGGACATTATATGTCTTCTGTTCTTTCTCGGGGATGCTGCTGACAATTCTCTCCTATAGGAAAGCAATGATGACAGAACTTTCTGTGGTGCTAGAAATGTCTTCTGTCTGTGCTGGCCATTGGCTCTGAAGCACAGACAGTATATTGAGAATCTGAAGATTTTATATTGTTAAAATTTTAAGTGTTAATAACCTTATATGGCTAATAGCAGAAGAAGCCTAAGTGAACAGCACACACAGCTGTAAATAGCTGGCTTATGGAAGTGACTTTGAAACCGGCACCATCCTAAGTTAATGTTAAAGGCAAAGTGAAGAAACAATGGGTCCAGAAATTGTTCGTGTGAATATAAAAGAGGACCATATCTTCTCCAATAATAAAGAAATAAAAAAAAATGTGTGGCATGTCAGTGTGGTCAAGAAAGCAATGGCTAGAGAGACAACTCTAGAAACATTCTTGTAACTAAGGAACAAGGTTGTAACTAACAGGATTGAGGAGCATTTAGATTAGGTGAGAGGAACTGGCTTCATAAAGGTAACACGGGAGGGGTAGAGAAGATACTATCTTCTTATCATCTTATCTTATCTTATCTTATCTTAGTATTGGCTGCTCTTATGAGACTCAAGATGGCCTGAGAGATTCAAGCCTCCATCATCTAAGATGAAATGTTGAACAATTAGAAGGACCTGCTCTAGCCTGGGCACCAGCTAAGATTTCCATATAGTCACTTAGTTTTCAGCATCAACAGTAAAAGAAGAAGGGATGAATTTGAGATTAATTTGAAAGGTTCTAGTGCCTCCCCATAGGTCTCTAAACAACGATAGGCACTTTTCTATTCTGTTGTAGCCCTTATGAATATTATAGCAAGCAGCAAATATCCAATGAATAAGTGAATGAATAAATGAATTGGAGAAAGAGAAAATTGGGAATACATCATACGCCTCTCTTGTTAAAAAGCAATTTTTTTTTGAAGTTTCATTGGCATTCTCCCATAGTCACTTATTTGTGCCAATCAAATGCAAGCTGACCATATCCTATTTTCTTCCATTCTTCTACAGGGCACGCCAGGTTCCTGTCCTCATTAAAAAATATGGACCTTGCTGAAAGTCAAGATCTTGAACTCAGCTAAGACTACCATGATGCTTGACTAGCCTGCCTATTGAATAAACACATCTGAATATACCTTGTTCCCGTAGCTTTCTTCTCAAAGAATGGGTGAATACCTTGAGGACAGGGATCCTGGAAAAGACCCAGACTAGACTAAGCTTCACCAGTGGCTCATTGTGCCTGTAAAACCAGACGTTACAGATAATGACAATGCACAGTTGAGCGCAAACAAGCGCCATGAATGGTGTTTGAGTCAGAATGAAGAAAGTATCCCATGCCATGCCCAGGAAGTATTCTGATAAGCAGAAAGGGGGCTGGCTACCCAAGGAAATGACTGTGAGCGTTTTGTGTGGCTCACATTGCTTCTTTGTGAGCCACTATAACTCTGCAGGGTTTCTCTTGGCCTGTGAGGAGACTTAGGAAGAAGTAAAGTCGCCTGACTTAACGCCATAGCAAACGGGCTGCAGGGCTGCTCTTTCAGGGCTGCTCTTTCAGGGCTGCTCCTGGCCTGAACCACAGTCACCTCGCATGAATTGTGCCTTAACTTTCTTCAATAGGAATTCTAGGTAATATCCCCTTAAGATCTTCTGTGTCTATATTTGATAATAGTAAATAAAATAGAAACAAGGAAGTGTTCCCAAGGGGGACAATATCTACAACTACTTAACAAAAATAAAAGGAGAAGCAGTTTGAGATTCTGAGTTTCTAAAAATAATGAGCCTAAGATGGAGATGTAGTAGAGAGTTAACAGAGGAGCTCTGTCAGGATCTGTAATACACTGGGTAAAGGCTCAGCCGCCAAGCTGGAAATACCCAAGGTGAAGTTATTTACAGGAGCGAAGCTGACTTGTAGCTACCTATTTCTGGTGATAGGCCGACATTCATACCTCGATACTGAACTCTGACCACTAGAGGGTGCTGTACTCTAGCAGCTGACTCAGCTGAAGCAGCCTGACAGCTCTCACTAAATACCTTGCTAACTCAAGTTATGGATGCAAGATGGCTTCCAGCATCCTGGCTGTGACGCTAGAGGACATTTGAAGGGCACCAACCATTAAAGAAGTCTGCTATGGGAAAATGAATTTAATCATTAAATGTTCTACGTTGCTATGTCTAGTTAAACCAGTCTGCAAGTCCACAAAGGGAAAAAATGATTTGTGTGTTTTAAAATATATATAAAATGATAAATTAATCTCAAATCATATATTTTTGATGGCTCTGCCTCCTGAACCCATCAGAAGGCATGTGGATTCTATGTCCATGTCTGGGGGTTACACTTCAAAAGGGTTGATTCAGGACTATGAATATAAAGCTTCAACCTATGAAGAGCATTTAAAATAAAGAAAATTGGGTGAAAGGAAAAACCCCTTAGAACTTGGAGGATCTTTTCAAACATTTCAAGGGTTAAGAATGTTGACCAGCTCAGCTCTAAACAAGACACCTATATCATCTCCTCCAGAGTTCAGGGAACATTGAGGAAGAAGAAGTAGAACTAATGTAAGAGCCAGAGAAAGAGGATTTGTGTGAAATGCTATCTGTAATTACCTACACAAGACTTGTACAAAGTTGCATCCATCAACATTCAATTATGAATAAGGAAGGGGCTCATAAGGTCTTATCCCTCTCCGAGATGCTATTAACAGCTAATGAATGTGAGAGGAAGGTCAACAACACTTATTAAGTTTGTTAGGTAATAAAAAATTAAATATAATAGAGGTGTTTTGATATCTGTGTTTTAAAATATATCATTTATTAATTTTCTGAGAACGTTGTGTGTATACGATGTGTTTTGATCATATTCATGCATCCCCAGATCCTCCCTTCTAACTCCTTCTGAGTTCCCGACTCTAAGTGTCCCCTTCCAACTTTCTGTCATTTTGTTTTAATAACTCACTGAGTCCCATTAGTGCTGCTCATATACCTACAAATGTAGCACCACCCACTGGGACTGTCAACCTACTAAAGACTACACCCCTAATAAAATTAACTCTGCCTCCCCTAGAAACTGTCAGCTGCCAATAACTCCTTATTTAGGAGTGGGCACTTCTGTGGTCCTTCAATATTTATGCTAGAATGTAGATTGGCTTGATTTGTGTAGGCAACCATGGGTGCTTTGTGTTCCTGAGCATGACTCTGTCATGTCCAGAAAACCGTTTCCCCTAAGTCCTTCCTGACCTCAGGCTGTTAAGATATTTCCACCCTCTACTGGAAGAAGGAAAATCCATTTTCTTCAATGAAATAATACTGGGTCTTCTAGGGCAGGTCCCATGCTCAGGAGCAGTTACCCACACATATAGAACTCGATGTTTTATGCTGGCTCTTTTAAATTTATGTTTTAGTCTTTTTTCTAATAGAAAGAAAAAACATGAAGTTGGGTGATCGGAGTGGGGAAGGATCTGGGAGGAGTTAGAGCATAGAGAAGAATGTAATAAAAGTATGCTGTATGAAATTCTCCAAGAATAAGTAAAGATAAAACTATAACCCATCCTTTCATGCTTTTTGAACCTGGAAGATGGAGATGCCATATTTTTGTCCCATTTGTAGCAGAGCACTGCACACAGACTTCTTCTGAAACCTCCTCAGTTGGGCAAATATGCTTCTTTGATGAGGACTGAGAACTACTAATTATGGATGTAGATGTGTGTTTTTGGAAATCAGCTTGATACTATGTCCATTTAACAAAATAATACTAGTAGGTTTACCCTAGGACCTATAGTATCTCAAGTGGGGATTTTTGGCAAGATTTAGAGGTCAAATGAATAAGTTTCCTCCTGTGAAATAGGCTTTAAATTCAGTATAAAGTGGTTGATTACCCCCGCACCATGCACACCACTACTGCCCCTTGTATCTTGCCAGAACAATCACTTTTTTAATTCCCAGTATTCATAACTGAGTATGTTACCTTTTCTTTTCCAGCACTTGTATAGCACTTTCTGGTTCTCTGAAGGATAGCTAGTTTGAATAGCTAGTTCTAGGTGGATTTCTGTGTGACTAATATATTTGGTATTTTCCTCAGTAGACTCTTACCACAGAGTTATGATGGACAACTAAGATCAATGCAAAAAGCCTTCATTATTTGGAAGGTCTCTTGGATGCCACTAGCTACCAACTTTTTAATTTAGTATGAAGGGGCGTGGTCGACCGGTAGTCAGAATTAACCAGACCAGCTCAAAAAGAAGGATATAATTTTTAATAATTGGGATAAGGGGAGACTCAGCAAGAATCACGCGCAACGGAGAAAGAGACAAAAAACAAGGGGCGGGCACCCAATCCCCAGGTGCTTCTTCCTTTGCCCCAGGCAGCCACACCCTAGCCAAATGTGATTGGCTGAGTTTCCCCATCATTAGTCAGTTGTGGCTTAGGAGAAACATGATTGCCCATGTATGGCAATTTAATTTAAACAATATATGAAGTTTGTGAATAGTGGGTTTCCCTATGGCTTTTCAAACTTCAGCATTGCTTAATCCTCCTCCAAGTTCTTTCTCTTCATCACCTTCTCATTCCTCTGCCCACTTGCCTATCCCCCTTTAGTCCCATTTCTTTTTTCATGACACCTGTGTTCTACTGTATCTTCCTTAAGATTTTTGTTTTCCCCTCCCCCTACCAACGGACCCTTTCTTGTTCCTTGACTTCTCCAAACACTTCAAGATAATACACAAATCTAAAAATTCTTGTAATGCTAGAAAGTCAAATGCCAAATATTCTCTCATATGTGGACCCAACCATCAGCTCATTAGATTTGTGTGTTTGTTGATCAGCTTTGTACAAATCCAATGGCTGAGTCCTGGAAAGGCAGCTGAAGGTCCTTAGTTGCCGTCCAGATCTTTGCTTATCTTAGATTTCAGGAACTGTATGCCTCATCAATATCTATGATTGAAACTCACCCCATACCCTGTTTGGGAGCCATATCTTCAAACAAGAATGATCATCTTGTGAGAAGTAAAGGGCTCACTCAAGAATCAATAGTGATGGTTACTTCTCTGAAGCTCTCCAGGGTGTCCAGCTGTCTATTCATTTAATTTGACCATTTCTTGGTCTTTTAGGGATTCTCACTCAAGTACATTCAGATACACAGTCAGGGCTAAGACACTGCTCCACTCTGCTACACAGAGTCAGAAGAATTGCATTAAAACTTTTAATAACCTATGAAGGCAAGCTCTCTAGATGTCTATATTTTTAATTTTATATACTTTTTTATTAAAAAACTGCAAATAAAATAAACACCATACACCAAAATAAACCAGAGCCAATGTTTATACATCTCAGTGAACTTCTATATTTGGAATAGGCATTCTGAAGCTGTGGAGCTTATATACTGGATTTAATACTTTCCCTATTGAATATTGAATATATTTTTGATGTACTTATTCACCACCAAACCTGGACAATTCATGCCAGAACTAGAACTAGAAAATAATTAGCTTTAAATCATCTTTCATAACATGTGTCTATTACCTGTATCCAGTCCTTCCTCATCCCTTAATATTTAGTCTTTGTTGTTCTCTTTTCTACGTGTTGTGCTGTCCATACAGTACTGGGTAGGTTCTACATAGGAGAAATAATACATGGAATTTTTTCTTTCTGAGATTGCTTAACCTCACTTAATATTATACATTCTAATTTTATCCACATTGTTGTAAATTTTATAATTTAATTTTACTTTATCTCTTTGTATATATAGTGAATCATATATACATATAGCATTTTTATTATTAACTCATCTGTTGATGGACAGCTAGGCTAATTCCAATTATTTTGCTATAGTAAATAAAGCAGCTATAAATATGGGGTACAAATATCTCTATGGCAGTATATGAGGTCTCTGAATATATGCCAAAGAATGAAATAGCTAGGTCATATAGCAGTTCTTTTTTAATTTTTGAGAAACACCCAAAATGATTTCCGTAATGCCTATATTAATCTGTACCCCATCAACAATGAATAAGAGTTCTTTTCTCACCATATCATCTCTGATATTTATTATCACACTCATTGATGTTAGCCCTCTGACAGGGTAGGATCTCCAAGTAATTTGAATTTGCATTTCTCTGATGACTAGGAGTATTAAACATAAAAAGTTGGTCATTTGCACTTCTGATTTAGAAAACTCTATTCATTTAATTTGACCATTGGTCTTTTAGGAACTCCCACTCAAGTGAAGTCAGGTGCTTTGTTACAGATAGAATTTCAAGAAGATTCAGTACAAGGTGGTTTAACAGGATCGTCGAGGGGGGAGAGGGACAGAGCAGGAGAACAATGAAAGAGAAATCTTATTAGAGAGAGCCACTATGGGGTAAGGGAGAAACCTGGTGCTAGGGAAATTCCCAAGAATCCACAACAATGATCCCAGTTAAGACTCCTAGCAATAGTGGAGAGGGTGCCCAAACTGGCTTTCTCATGTAATCAGATTGGTGAAAACCCCAACTATCAGCATAGAGAATTCAACCAGGAACTGATGGAACCAGATGCAGAGATCCACAACCAAGCACTAGGTCGAGCTCTGGGAATCCAATCAAAGAGAGGGAGGAGGGAATATATGGGCAAGGGAGGTCAAGATCATGATGGAGAAATCTACAGAGACAGCTGAACCAAGCTTGTGGAAACTTATGAACTCTACACCAATAGCTGTGGAGCCTCCATGGTACTGAATTAGGCCCACCATATGTGGGAGACAGTAGTGAAGCTTGGACTGTGTTGGGGAATATTATTTTCAGGTATGTGACTTTTGTTTACATTGCATTTGTTTAACTCTGTGAAGCTGTGTTACTGTGCCTGTCTAAAACACCTGACAGTCCTAATAAAGAGATAAATGGCCAATAGTGAGGCAGGAGCAAGAATAGGCGGGGCTGGCAGGCAGAGAGGATAAATAGAAGGAGAAATCTGAGAGAAGAATGAGGAGCAATGAGGGAATAAGAAGAGGAGGATATCAGGGGCCAGCCACCCAGCTACACAGTCAGCCATAGAGAAAGAAGCGAAGAAAGTTTTCCAGAAATAGAGAAAGATAGAAGCCCAGAGGCAAAAGGTAGTCAGAATAATATAAATTAAGACAAGCAGCTATGTAGTGGTGGTGCACGCCTTTAATCCCAGCATTTGGGAGGCAGAGACAAGCAGATCTCTGTGAGTTCGATGCCAGCCTGATCTATAAGAATTCCAAGGCTATTACACAGAAAAACCCTGTCTTGAACTCTTACCCACCCCCCCCTGAAAAAAAACTGGCAAGAAACAAGTCAAGCTAAGACTGGGCACTCATAACTAAGGCCAAGCCTACAGGTGCGATTTATTTGGGAGTTGGGTGGTGGGGCTCCTCAAAAAAGCCAAAAGAATAAAATGTCACACAACAAATGATCTGTGAGGTACCTGATAATAAGACCAGGATCTATCCCTGATGTATGAGCTAGCTTATTGTCCCATTCCCTATGGTGGGATGCCATGTTCAACCTTAATGCAGGGGAGAGGGGCTTGGTCCTGCCCAACTTAACGTACCAGACTTTGTTGACTTCCCATTGGGAGGAGTTGATAGAGGGTAGGTTGTGTGGACAGAGGCTGTCAGGGGGCAGGAAGAGTGAGGGGGGAGAACTGTGGTTGGAATATAAAATGAAATTTTAAAAATAAAGAAATGAAAAGAGATTTTATGTAGATTTAATCATAATGGTTAAAACAAAGCTCTAGGAAAAAAAATAAGATGTTCCTAAGAGCATGAGTTTATACTTCTCAAAGCATGAATTTATACTTCATTGTCTGTACAATCATCACACAGGGAACTTATTTTTTTAAGTTGTTGTTATCAAAGAGTTGCTTAGGAATTAAAGTGAGACCACAGGGAACTAACTTCCAGATGTACAATCAAAAGCAAGGCTACCCTCACTGTAAGCAAAGTTAATAGTCTAGTTTGTGAGTTTCCCAGTAAATACCGTGGGTAGGAATGCGGTTATACCTGAGGTCACATATGCTTTGATCTTCACCCACCTGTATGTTTTTATGCCAATATCAAGCTGTTGTTATGATTATAGCTCTATAGTGAAGCTTGAAGTTGGGGATAGTGATGCCTCCAAAGGTTCCTTTATTGTACAGGATTGTTTTAGTTATTATGAGCTTTTTGTTTTTCCACACAAAGTTTTTATTTTTTGAGGTCTGTGAAAAATTGTATTGGGATTTTGATGAGAATTGCATTGAATCTGTAGATTGCTTTCGGAAATATTGAAATTTTTACTATGTTAATCCTACCTATCCATGAGCAAGGAAGATCTTCCCACTTACTGATATCTTCTCCCAATTTATTTCTTCAAAGACTTAAAATTCTTGTCATTCAGGTATTTCATTTATTTATTTAGAATTACCCCAACATAGTTCATATTGTTTGTGGCTTTTGTAAATGGTGTTGTTTTAATGATTTTTTTCTATTTTTTTAATTTATTAGATTTTAAATTGATTTTTATTGAGTTTTACATTTTTCTCTGCTCCCCTCCTTGCCTCTCCCCTCCCATTCAACCCTCTTCTAAGGTCCCCATGCTCCCAATTTACTCAGGAGATCTTGTCTTTTTCTACTACCCATGTAGATTAGATATATTTATGTCTCATAGGGTCCTCATTGTTGTCTAGGTTCTATGGGATTGTGATTTGTGTGCTGGTTTTCTTTGCTTTATGTTCAAAAAACCACTTATATTTGAGTACATGTGCTAATTGTCTTTCTGGGTCTGGATTACCTCACTCAAAATGATGTTTTCTGGCACCATCCAATTTCTTGCAAAATTTAAGGTTTCATTTTTTTCTGCTGTATAGTACTCCATTGTGTAAATGTTTCAATGATTTCTTTCTCAGTCCATTTATCACTTGTATATAAGAAGACTATAATCTTTTTTGAGTTAATCTTCTATGCAGTCATATCACTTAAGGGGTTTTCAACTGCAAGAGTTTCATGGTAGATTTTTTTTTTTTTTTTTGGTGTGGTCACTTATGTATACTATCATATCATCTACAAATAGTAAAAATTTGACTTCATCCTTTCCAATTTGTATCCCCTTGATATCCTTTTGCTGTCTTATTGCTCTAGCTAGAACTTTGCATACTATGTTGAATAGATATGGAGAGAGTGGACAGCCTTGTCTTGTTCCTGATTTTAGTGGAATCACTTGGGTTCGTCCCCACTTAATATTAGCTGTTGGCTTGCTGTATATTGTTTTCATTGTGTTTAGGTATGTTCTTTTAGCCCTGGTCTCTCCAAGACCTTTATAATGAAGGGGTGTTGAATATTGTCAAAGGCTTTTTCAGGATATAATGAGATGATTGTGTGTGTGTGTGTGTGTGTGGTGTGTGTGTGTGTGTGTGTGTGTGTGTGTGTGTGTGTGTGTGTATGTGTGCGTTTTCCTTCGGTTTGCTTGCATGGTGGATTATATTGACAGATTTTCACATGCTGAGCCATCCATGCCTCTCTACTTTGTACTTTTAAACAGTGTGGAGACTGTGATAGACTATGGGAGCTTTTGAAGTTGGAGGAAATGCATCTTGCATTATGATACGGCTACAAGTCTGTGGAGGGCAGGGATTTTGGAATGTATTGGCTTGAATGAGAATTCCTCCATATGCTCCATAGATTTAAAATTTTATCAATTTGAGTGGCACTATTTGAAAAGATTAGGAGGTATAGCCTTGTGGAGGAGGTGGGACATTGCAGGTGGTCTTTGAAGTTTCAAAAAGCCCATCCTAAACCCGCAGTCTTTCTCTTACTGCTGCCTGCAGATCTGAAGGTCAAAGTCTCAGCAATGTCTTCAGCATCATCTCTGCCCACATGCTGCCATGCTACCTGTCATGATGATAATGGAATAAACCTCTGAAACTATAAGCAAACCCCAATTCAATATTTTCTATTATAAGAGTTACTATGGTCATGGTGTCTCTTTGCAGCAATACAACACTGACCAAAACAACATACTATGAGAACACCTAGGAAGCATTCTGTGTGATTATTTGGAATTTGAATCAGAAAGTAAAACATCTTAATTTTGTTCTAAGGCTTCATCAAATCAGAATCACAGACATTAAAACTCCCTGATCACTATCTGTACTGTTGTGGGATATTTGTCTGCACTGTGACACTCCAAGACTGCTAATAAAGTTAAACCTTGAATCAAGTTGAAAGGAATTTGCCATAGAGATTTTTGGAAGACTGAGATAGAGGGACAAAGGAGAGATGGGGAGGGGCTTGGAGAAATCTCTAGCTTTTTCAGTCTGGGAAGATGGAGAGAGAGAGGGTCAGCCAGTCATTTCTTCACTGATTCTTGATCTATCAGGTACCCCAATATCTGACTCCTGTATTTTTATTAGTAATAGGAAAATTTAGGTAAATGTTCCATATTTTTTTACCTTCTTTTTCTATCATGCAAGTTCAGCTACCCTAGGAGCATTCCAGGGCAATGATCCCAAAGCCCTGTGAGGACTGCAGCACAAGCTGCTGTCGAGCCAGGTGTTCCGTGTTCACTTGTTTACTGGCTCATCAATCCCGTCCACTTCCACATGCTGCTCGCCTACTGAGTACCAAATGCTATTCACTATCCCAGTCAGTGGGGATTTAGTATTTAACGCTAGAGAGGGATGCACTCCCTCTTGGAGCTCACACAAAAGAGGAAGGGCAGCATCCATCAAGAAAGTAAACGCACAGATATATTCAAATCATGATAAGAGCTACAGAGGCCCAAAATTCAGTGACGTAATAGGCGTGCTGGTCAGGCACAGGAAAGAAGCCGCGGTAGATTAAACAAAAACAAGGACTATTATAGAAACCCCAATCAAGAGGTAGAGCTTGTTTCTTACCCTACATCTTGGCTAACTTTGCGACAGACTTTTACGAAAAGAATGTAGCTGAGGTGACAGATGTTCAGTTTCAAAGAACACCCCAAGGGACATTGTAGTTTCTCTTCTCAGTCTCTTCAAACCTGAGATGCCCTGATTGATAGAGGGGTCCTATGGGTAGACTGAGGCCTTTCAATAGAGTCCTTCTCCAAACTCAGACTGGTGAGGAAGGCCATCTGGGAGCAGCCTCTTAGTGAGCTTCCAACTGACCACAGGTGCCAAGAGAATGCAGCAGACAGGCTAACCCTGAAAAGCCTGAGACAGTTCCACTGGGTTCTGAGCAGATGAACAAAGCTACCTGACAATAGATGGCTGAAATCGAAGTGAAGACATTTGCAGCTTTAACTGGAGTTGTCCTCAGGAGGGCTACGGCGAGGGGTCCGTGTTTGAAAGGAAACCTGAGTAATAGCCAAGCTAGTCCTGCAGAGATTCATGGAACACATCTCTAGGCAAATGCAAATTAGTTCTTAGGCTGGAAGACAAAAAAAAAAAAAAATAAGATGTGCTACAGAAACAAGAACATTGTGTATGGAGTAACTGGGGCAGGAGACGAGGCAGGAGAATAAGGGAGGCTGTATCATGTCAAACCCAGTAGGCTGTGGTCTCAGCATTGGAGTTCATCCTAGACAAAACAAAAGTTTCATGGGAGATTTTAGGAGTAAATAATATACTATTTTAACAAATAAATATTACCTCAAAGAACCGACCATAGGAAAGGTAAATAAGACTAGTTAAAAGGCAGTTGGATTATTCCAAACTACAGACCGCATATAATAACTTTGCATCATATTGACTTTGAAAATGAAGGAAATACTTTGATTGTATTTTAGATATAGACGCTGTAGGACTAACTGATGATTTGGATGCACTGAATGGCTGAGGAGAGAGAATGATCAAGAATGCCTCACTGGGTGGCTGTGGCACAGACCTTTAATCTAGCACTTGGGAGGTAGACACAGGCAGATCTTTGTAAGTTTGAGGCCAGATTGGTCTACAGAGTGAGTTCCACAACAGCCAAGACTGTTACACAGAGAAACCCTGTCTCAAAAAAAAAAAAAAAAAAAAAAACAAAGAAAGTATGCCTCTAGGTTTGAGCAAAATTGGATGGATGAATCAGAGAGAAATACACTGTGGAGACGCTGAGAGGATAATGGTTATCCGTCTGGATGCAGGGTAGAATACACTGAGAAATGATTTTCCAATTCTTTAGCATATTGGTGGCATTTAAAGCCAGGTATGAACATAACTATATGAACATAACTATACTGAGTGTGGATGAATAAGAAGGCTTGATCGCATTGAGATGAGATTAAAAAAATAGAGAGTGACCTGTATTTAAAAAATAACAGACGTACAAAATCATGAAAGACACACTACATCAGGCTTTAAAAAGAATGGGGCCTAATGCTCCTGAGAAATTTAGTAATGACAGGGAGGAAGGCCTGGTGACATTTTCACGGAGACATCACCAATGGCAAAGTCAAGAAGAGAAATATAATCAAACTAGAAAAACACCATGGACTGAACTGAAGAATGAACAGGAAAGGAAGAATGGAGTAAAGATAACTATTTGAAGAAATTTTGCTGACCAGGAGGAGAGAATTGGGGCTATCTCTGGAGTCTAAGTAAGTCAATGGAGGACCACAGGTGGTTTCAAAGCTTATTTGAGTCTCCCATACCTGCAGTTGTACCCTAACACTGATCTCTTGTGCAAACAGTCAATACAAAAAGGTGGGATCTTCCATTCCGTGTTGAACATTGCTAGCAGTTTTATTTAGCGGCTCCTTAGTTATTGACTTCTGAAATCAACCAGTGCCAGACTAGAAGGGTGGTTGATGGACAATCAGAGATCTTGTCCACTTTTGCAAAAAGACTTCACGACACTAACCTCAGACTTCCCAGCGTTAGACTAGTAACTGGAAAACATGAACGCATGCCTAAAGCAGCGAGGATGGAAAATAACAGAGTTTGAATGAAAATACCCCACAATAGTGGAAAAAGTATTCTTAAAGATCAAGTCATAAATTTATTAAAGAAAAATTACAGTGCCAGGAGTAGGTCTTACTGCCTATAGAGGCCCTTTAGCCCCACCCCCAAACAATAAAGACCATTGTCACTGTTGTTGGTTTCCCATCAGAACTAGACGGTAAGGCCCTACTACTGAAAGTTGCTGCACAGAACATGGAGAAATTGAGACTGAACTGGAACTTTCTCACTTGATTTCCAGACTTCATAGTGTCTAAAATTGCTTTGCAGGTTGCTTGGGAAGGGGGACATGAGTAGCAGAAGAAGGAAAAATGAGTATCACTATAGTCTCATGATCTATTAATAATCATCATAGAAATGATGAAGGTGGCTTTTGCACATGATTTATCTTGCCTTTACTGTTACATTGTGTATGTATATATATATATATATATATATATATTCTAATCAATTATTTCTTATTTGTTTTCTTCCCTTTTCTATTCTACATTATACCAGAAATGGGGCAGTAGGCAATTTTACAATTTACTATATAAACTATAGAATATTGACAGTGAGATCATTTGGGTTCATATGTAAATTTGTTCATCTTATTACATAAAAGCATGACATCATTGTTTGTGTTACTGAATGAAGTTTAAATCAGAATGGATAGAAGGGGGATGGCTGAGCACTGTACGATCAAAGGGTGAGCTCTGCTGATTATCTGTTTAATCGTTGTCAGTCCTAAACTCATTCTTTAGTGTGGTTGTGGTTGGTTTTTGCTTGGTTGGTTGGTTAGTTATTTTTTCCTTCTGTGGAACTGGCAGGAATAGGGAACTACATACTATATTTTCCAGGTTCCCTTGACAGTCAAGAATGAAAGAAGTGAGAAGAAATTTGTTTAGTTTCTGTTTTCTGTGGTATACCAAGAAATGACAACAGCCTGCACCCATAGGAGTATAACCTAGGTCCCTGGCCAGTTGCTGTACAGCATACCCAGCTAAAAAGTCATCATTCTCATTATCATCATCATCATCATCATCATCATCATCATCATCAGCAGCAGCAGCAGCAGCAGCAGCAGCAGCAGCAGCAGCACAGGCTCCTGTATCCCTGTTCAAATACAAGGA